>NW_027526361.1:103785031-104055031 GCF_048455015.1 Haemaphysalis longicornis | reverse complement strand
CCACCATAAATATCAATAAACATCACGTAAAGGCCCTGAGAGTGCAAAAAAGGTACAAAAACTGTAGCACAGGTTGAAAAGCGAAGCGCAGCTCGGCCGTAGCGCAGGTAACTCGAACTTCTCGTAACACGAATGCAAGTGGTCAGCTGCTACGTAAATGATTTGGGGAGTTTCTTTCGTGTTAATATGCATTAAAAGGTGGTAATGTCACTGAAACAAACTGGTCGTTAAAACGTTCTAAAGGAAATTGGTTCGTCAAAGAAGCATTCAAGCACATTCGGCAAACATAATTTGCAAGCTTTCCTCTCGTGGAAAAAAAGAAAAGCAACCGCTCACCAAACCGATAGCGAAGCGAAATTTGCCGTCTGCGCGTCCCCTGGCATCAATCGGCTCATGAGAAACTGATGACGAGTGGCCTCACATGCTTACAACATTACTGAAAAAAGACGTTGTACCAAACAAAAAGAAGTTCCCTGTAAAGCAACAGGCGAAGATTTTTCGGTTCACCCTGCGGCTTTTTTGATAAGGATAGCGCTTGA
The DNA here is from genome assembly GCF_048455015.1 of Haemaphysalis longicornis. Taxonomy (NCBI): domain Eukaryota; kingdom Metazoa; phylum Arthropoda; class Arachnida; order Ixodida; family Ixodidae; genus Haemaphysalis; species Haemaphysalis longicornis. The sequence continues at coordinate 104,054,492 of NW_027526361.1, read as the reverse complement.
TTCTTCATAACTTAGAGTGAATGAAAGGTGTGCTTACCTGCCGTCGGATCGGAAGCGGAAAATTTTCGCTGTGCTATAAGCACAGCGAAATATTCTAATACTCCCCGAGTTGTCTCACCACACAGCAGCGCAGCACGCCTTGCGTCCTTTTCTCAGTTTCTCTGACATTTTGAGCTCGTTCGCACTCACAGACACCAAAAGTTTTGCCTACAAGTGGCATACTACAAAACTTCTGCACGTGCACACAGTGAAAGCGGCAGGAGCAGACGAACGCGATGGCAGCTGAAGAGATGAGAGCGAAAGCGCCGCCCGTCGCGCAACGATTGAAGCGACTGAATAAATAAATAGGGTGTCAAAAAAAAAGGAAATAGCCAAGAACGTATTTTATTTCTTAACATTATAGCATCACTTTACTTTATTGCTGCGTGTGTTGAAAAAATAAGGCCACATACGCAAAAGTTGCTGAATGTACGCTTGGCTACCACCGTCATGGCGACACCTTATTTCCAATACCGAAACTAACCGAAGTGTCCGGCCCCTGCTCTAACTACAGTGCGATCCCGGCATCCGGAAAGAATGGAATAAGCATTAGCCTGATCCGTGTGCCGTCATAGGTGCCCTCGGCGGCACGTGCGGATAACAAGGGCACGCGGAGGAGTGCTCTGACTGTGGGAAGCTGCAGGCTGCCGTAGGAATAGCGGTCAGTCTGCCTCTCTGAGTGATTTCGCGTCCAAAGACGAAGAAACTAAGGCTGCGTTCCAATTCACGGACAGCTTGGTAGACAGCTTACGAAGCAGGCTAACTATAGACGTCTAAAGGAATAAGAATATGAACGCGCAGCGCTTCCGAACGCAACACCAACGCAGACGACAACCACGTAGCAGACATGTTGAGACACGCAAGCCGCAGGTTTTGTAAATAACATTACCATTAATATTACAAATATTACGTATTTTAAAAATTAAACAAAATCAACTTAACCACTAGTAAATTACACTAAATGTTTCGTTAAAAGAACAAGCGCTTTTGTTTCAACATTAATACGCAAGAAGGTGGCGCTGGCGTCACTTATTAGCTCAGACAGGAAGGTAGCCTGCACCTCTGCAGACTGATGTCGTCTCCTCGAAGCAGTCTTCGTTGACTGCTTTGTTCGAATTGGAACGATGCTTAACATGGCGGACTGTCCACGACGACGGCAACGAAGCCGTCTTAAGGGAAACTGTAGTGCACCCTAAAGAGAAGAAAGAGTAAACAAGTCCTCAATAATCCCTAGGCTTACGCCTTCACAGAACGTAAGCCTTAGGTTCCAGAAGAATTTTTCATCTGTAATCCTATTATATAGCCATACAGGATTGAATCAGGTTTGAATCTCCGGAAAATGGAGCACCCTATATGCATACAAGAGCGCGAGCAGACATCGCGCCTTGCGAGAGGAGCACGACAGGAACGTTGGCGCGCCTACATAGCATAGAGAAAAAAATATTTGCCGTGTAGACACATGAAACGCGTGAAGCCATCCAGCTGCTGTTTGTTGGCGACTGAAAACTTAATATCGAGACGTGTCCTCCGGAAATTCAATATCTAGTGACCGCCTGCGAGCATATTCCGCACGTGTGCTTGAAAGATTAGGCAACTCGTATCCAGCAACCATTTCAATTTTTTTTAAGACCTGCAAGTGGAAAAATGGCTGTGAACGGCTCATATGCACGCCGCTATGCCACCTTTAACGTTGGCCCTGCATGACTCATTAACTGTAGATAAACAGATATTGTCTGATATAATTATATGGCTATGCAGTCAGGGCTACCTATGAAAAATAAAGCACGAACGATTTGCGTAGATACTGACTTGTTAGCATTCTGCTTTCTCCCGATAGGCACATCAACAATATTATTTTGGCGAACCAAAAATGTTAGTTTTGAGAAGATAATTACGGAATGCCGATTTTAGCCCAGAAAGGGCATAACTTCCGAGCTGGCGTCACTTGACCAGAAATAAGAATCCATGTTGCACAAATTTGCACCCGAAAAAAGGATAGAAGAAAGGGAGATATTGGGTGTCTATAATTTACATTTCGGGATTTGCGTTTTGAAATAAGACAGTTCTAGAGTTTTGCAGTGGCGTACACCAGTTGGCATCTCCGGCCGTTAAATTTAGACCTATATTAATTATATTATCGCCATTGCACGTAATGCTCATTTCCGGTGCCAAATGCCTTCACACAATGAATACGCAATACACGGTGAATTTACGCACCCAAATAAATCAATTTGTTGTGAACGTGTGCTTGTGTAGACACTTTTGACGCAAGTTCTAAGAATGAAATTGTCCCATTAGTTCCCATTAGTTTTCTGTTCGTCGCTTCCGTTGACGTTCAGCTTCGCGTGCCTTCGTTGTATCAGTAGCTTCTTGACGTAGTTTTAATGAGTGAAGGACATAAGGCGCGTTTGTAGCGCATGCTCCCGTCTAGCGCAGAGGGAAGAGCGCCACGTACCTCCCGTTGCGGTCGGAGAGTCGCGGGATCGAAACCGGGCGCCGCCTAACTATTTCTTTTTACAGTGGACTGCGATGACGTCAGCCCAAACGCTGACGGGGCTGAATAGACGCGCATGCGCAGTAGAGTGCGGACGGTGAACAAGGGAGGGAGGGACACAGCCCCGAGCATGAGATGCTCCGCATCTAAAAGCACGTCGAGTACTCTAGGCAGAAAAACATTGGCCCAGGCGGTTTGTTGTTGTTCTAGCAGATAAACATCCAGGCCTCAAGGATGCGGGTTCGATTCCAAGCCATGGCGGCATATTTTCTGATGGAGATGAAAAGTGAAAACGCCCATGTGTAGAGGTTTCAGTGCATGCAGTGCACGTTAAAAGTCCCCAGGTGATCAGTATTAATGAAGAACGGGCTTGAAGAACCATGAAGAATGGGCTTAACACGAACGTGCAGGGGCGAAATTAACGCGCGATCGCGAATCAAAGCGTCCCAAGCGGCCAGAGAACGGAGAACGAACGAAGAACGAGAACGAATCCCGGGGCGGAAGCAGATAGTCTCAGACGTTCAATGATAGAACATCAATGCTTTCGCATTCAGAACCCACAAGAAGAGCTCACGTGTCGTCAAACTTTTCTGTGTCTGTTCAGGCCCGGAAAGATTTCGGTAATTTCGTACACACTGTACGTTCACTCGCGCTAAAATACGGTGACAAACGGAAGAGAACACATGAAACAAAGTGCAAATTTTCTTTATGTCATTGAGTCTATGCTATTATCACTATGTCCTCTAGGTCACATAAACCCTGTCCGGTTTGTTTTGTTTCGCCTCCTTTAGTTCCCGTTGTCCTGCGCTGCTCCCCGCCATGCAAGCACACAATATCCCCCAATTAGCCATCCTGTGGCATGTGCACCTTGCTCAGCGACGTTTGTCCGTCAATTGCAAGATAAATAGTCGAGATTTAGTCAAGACAATTCAAGATATTCAAGATAATCAGTCGGGAGGTATGTTGCCGCGCGGTAGTGTCTTCAATCTTTTCCTTGTTTAGTGTGTACTTATACAAATCACCAGGCTCAAAATAAAGTTTTTCCCCCTTCACTCAGGTAATTAATTCCGGCGAAGGAAAACTTGACATCCACCTCAATGCAGCCCTACGGCTACATCACTTCGAGTCGTTGATCAATCCGCTCTCGCGTAACAAACGGCTAGCCTCCTGGTTAGCTCAGTTGGTAGAACGACTTCCCCGGTTAGGCGGTGGTTCAGGGTTCGAATCCTGTACCAGGACGAAAGCGGTGCAGCTTTCCTTTGTATATAGCCGTAGGGCTTCATTGTGGTGGATGTCAAATTTTCCTTTACCTGAACTTACTCCACCTTGGGGATTTCCTCAAAATCAGGTAATTCGCTTTTTAAGCTTCTTTGTGGCATTGGAGCCAACACTGTTCTGCAAAGTTGTCGATCGACTGGCAATACAGCTGTTTGTAAGGTGCCACATCGTGCGTGCACCTTTCTTTTTCTTTTCTTTTTTTTTTGGGGGGGGGGGGGGAGGGAAGAGGTGGGAGGGTTGAGGGGAAAGCAGTCACTGAGCCCCAGGGGCTGCTGAATTTTTTCTTTTCGTAAAGGACTGTTTCGAATTGCGTTAAGTGCCGCGTTCTTTTTTTACGACCCTATAACAATTTTACAGGTCAGAAATACAAGACTAAATGTATTCTGATGCGGTTATGAACAACACAACGTGCAACTGAAGATGTTCCCACGTCCGTTTTACTTCATTGGAACACAGCGCCCTGAACTTTTGTCCCCAAGATCAAATCAACGAGCCGCCTAATGAGACCTCTCTTTCTAAATCGACACGCTGGTTACAATTGCTTCATGTTCTACGATTCAGGCGCATTGCTTGATTTTTACTGGTTGCAGTAAAATTAAAAAGGATTGGTTGCACGTTGATTGCTTGCGTGATGACCCCTGTAACTACATTACCTAGCCTCCACTGATGCTCAGGTCTCTCCTCGACGCTACAAAATAACAGCCCCGCCTGAAAGAAAAAAAAAAATGTGTTTCCGCCCGGGATCGAACCGGGGACCTTGCGCATGTGAGGCGCACGTGATAACCGCTACACCACGGAAACGGGCTGAGAGCCGCACCCTTGGACGTGGTGTCGCACCGCACTTCTCAGTAACGCTACTGACATTGCGTACGGTTACAGTGAACTAGTTTACTGTAGCAAGGTGACGACATTCAAGGTTAACTTCTTGGGAGCACACCAGAAAGAAGTAAGTTTTTTTTTTTTTTTTTTTTTTGTTGAAGCTAAGTATAGAACACCCACTATTCGTCGGTCTAGCGTGTCTGACCTGTAGCAGGTCTAGCCAAACGTTTGGGAGGCCTTCGCGCCGAGGGGGTGTTTCCTAACGCACGGGACGTAGTAGTGCTGGTAGGGCTCTCAAAGCGAACGAGCGGCGCGCAGAGTTTGAAAAAAAGAAAAAGAAGAAAGTAACATTCGCGGGTCGTAAAGAACACTTGAGCGGCCTTCGTTGAGAGGAGGTGCTTTCCAACGCACGAGAGCGTAAGCGAATAAGCCAAGCGCGGGAAGTTTGAAAAAAAAAATCGTTTATTGTAAAAAAGAAAAAAAACACTCCTTCCTGTCCACGGAAGTTCAATGCAGCCCGGCAGTTCTCCAACGCACGAGAGGACGGGCAAGCGCAAAAGTACATACAGTATAGCTACGTAAATCTATCTAACGATAGATGTAACTTTTTAGCAGCACGTTAAGAATTACGTAATCTATCGCGCCTTTTCTGCTCGCTTCCTCTGCCCCAACTCAACGGGATCCTGAAATGAGGTATCCGACCACGCGCTCTTTCTTTTTTGTTAGTTTTTTTTTTTTTTTTTGCAGAATAAAGTTATCTCTCTCTCTCTTGCTCTCTTCTCTCTCTCTTTCTCTGGTTAAACTACGCATCCCAGCTTTTACCACCAACTAAACTAGGGATCCGGGTTTTCGGCGTTTATCTTTGGCAAAATTCGGAGGGTGTTTCTCGGAGTTCGTTTTTTTTAGCAAAATTTCGGTGCTTTTTGGGGTTTATATCTTGGAAATATCCAATTCTCCGAAATTCAGATTTTATTCCGCTGTATTTTAAATACTCCAAGTCATGGCTGTAATGATAGCTGAACACGGACACCTCAGCACGCTCGGAGCAAATATTTATTGTCACAAAGGCATGAATGGCAGACACGCATATATGAACGCAAGCACGAATAGTTAAAGACAAAACATACAGGTTTCTCCTATTACCGCCTTAAAGCGTGTAGTAATACACGCTAGCTTACTTTACGAGACTTTTGTCGCTGATGGAAGTGCGTTCCTTTCAATTTATGATTCTCAGCCTAGCAAATGCAATTACAACGTTTGCCCTAGAAATGGGTAGAGCGAGAAGCCTCAGCGCGTAGCGAGAAAACACTGACCGCTGCTCGGTGTTCTCCAAGACGAGAGGGGCTCAACAATGTTACTTATTGCGTAGCTGTGGCAGCTTGCAAAGTTTATACCGGCCAAACCGACCGATTTATAAATGACCGCTTTCAAGCACGTGATGTCGCAGCTTTTTGTGTCCAACGAGATCAGCGTAGATAACCTTTGTCTTTACACAAGTGTACTGAGCTTGAAAATGGGCAAAGCAGTAGCCTTGTAAGACCGGTGGTCATCCGTAGTAATAGCTGAAAAGTGCGAACGGAGCTGATAACCTACCGGATATCGTAAACTGCGAAGTTCGATCGTCATTTTTTTGCCCCCGTCTGCAGTGATGTTCCGCGCAGAGAATTTTCCGTTTTTCGGGGAATTTCTGGTCGCAATTTTGGCCAAAAGGTAAAAAGGGAATCTTTAACTGATGCAGGGAATTTTTAGGAGATGTTGAGAGAAAAGGAAAATATAGTCTGTAAACCAGACCGCGCATCATTGAGGTTCTTTTCTTCTAAAGAGATCCCCGTTTACACTTCGTCGGTTTTATGTTAAAATATCCGCAGTTGTGTTTTATCAAGCCACAAGCATCTAAGACTGCTTCCAATCCAGTTCATAAAACAGTAGAGAGCATAGAGGAAAGAATACTCCGTGAGGAAGAGCTAGTAAAACATGAAGCGGCGGCGGCTGAAGGTCTGAAGCCTGTTTGCATGCATTCCTGTGCAATATACAAAAATGTATTTCGGGCGCGCCGAAGTCCGCGTGGTGTGCACGGGAGATGGCACCATCAGCACCGGCGCTGAGCTAAATTACCTCAATTTCCCAACATGTCTTGTTCTTTTTCAAAGGGGCAGTTTTAACTTGGAACTTTCGCGTACAAAGTTAGCATGCTGTTTGGTACAAAACATGGAATTCATGGTCAAATGCTGCTGCGCAGAAGATCTAGTAGAATTTCGTTCACACTGAAACTGATTCTCTGAACGGCGTCTGCGCCCGGAAGGGTATACGTAAAGTAGACACAGGTGGAGCCGGCTAACGCCGGAACTCGAACAGGAAACGATTGATTGATAGAGTACGCGCCGACGCAACGCAGGCGATGAGGCGCGCCGGAGTGGAGGGCTGCGGATTAACTTTGACGACCTGGGGATCTTTAACGTGCGCCGAAATATTGTACACACGGGCGTTTTTACTTTTCGCCTCTATCAGAAAAGAAGCCGCCGCGGCCGGCAATCGAACCCGCGACCTAGGGCTCAGCAGCGCAACGCCTTATATCCACTGAGCCACCGCGGCGGGTACGAACAGGAAACCACGTAACGACTTATCCGCATGGAATTTCGCAGGGAGTTCTTGAGAATCCTGCGGAGAAAAAATACTAAAAATAGAAAATTTCCGGGCGTACAAATGGGAATTTTTATCCTCAGTACGGAACATCACTGCCCATGTGCTCAAAAATCGGTGTTTATCGGATAAATTCGAATTGTCAAAAGTTTCCCCTGCGAGTGTTGTTCTGATTTTTTTTTTCGGATTAATCCAAAAACCCGGACCCCTAACTATAGCCCCCATCGATGATGACGATGTTAGTTGAAGTTACGCGTGTTTTTGCACGTCGCTCACCTCGCACTTATCTAAAAAGAAGCGACTTGTCGCCCGTAGCTCGGAGAGGTATTTACATGCAGTTGCTCGCAGACGATGGAAAAGAGAAGTCAGCATTGGGCAGTATATAGTAATTGCCACAAGTACGAACCGAAACAATGGCAATTTCTCAAGTTTCAGGCAGTTGAGGCCTAACAATGGTCAATGTGTTAACAGCACAAGTCGGAGTTATTACTTTATGATATGAACAAAACAAGCCATAATCAGAGTAAACGACCGAAATAAATTATTGGCTGTGCACAGAGACCCTTCAAAACATGACACAAACTCTTTCTAATATATTTTAAACGGGGAAGGGTTGAATTGACGTTAGCTACATCATTTGCAACAAAACTGAAACCAAGTTCGCGTTCTAAAAACAAGTTAATAAATTAATCAACAATAATAATGACGCATCATACTGAAGCTAAAATGTTCAGCCCCCGAGAGTAAACACTGGTGTGTGAAGTTGAAAAGTGCCCACAGTTCTCCAAGGTTGTTCTGGGCAGCAGTTCCTGCGAGCACAAGCCTGTTCTTTGCAGGAACTTCACACACAGCTTTTGTTGTTTTCGTTCTACTCTTGATCTTGCGACCCTCGTCGAGAATGAGGTAGCAACAGAGGAACTGGCCCTTGCACCGAGTGCAGAATGCCACGCTGTTTCCTTATACAGGGGCGAAGCTTGTTACGAGTACGATCCCCGTATCCGGACCCTGGCAAGCTTCTCCGTCGCGCTTTGGCGCGTGGTTCCTGTGCGGTGTTCGAACACAGAAATACCGGGGCCCACAGTTCAAACTCCTTCTCCCAGCTTGAACTCCTCCTGCCAGGTGTCCGGCCTGCAGCGCGAGGTTCTGGTGGGTCGGGCGGTGACCAACACTCGCCTGTCGGTCCACGGCGCCGAGGCTGCGAGAGCGGGACTCCTGAAAGCCAGGCACCCTTGAGGGTCGGGTGGCGACCCGTGCGTCTGGCCTTGCGTCCCGCGGCAGTGCAGCGGCTGGAACGGGAGTTCGAACGCCACGCAGCATTGTGGGTTGGGTTGAGACGCGGGCGTGCTTGGCCTTCTCGGCCCAGGGAGTTGTGGCTCTGAGAAGGAGACCCGTACTGAGGCAATCTTCTGGGATGGGTTGCGGCTCGGGTCTTTGACCAGTGGCGTCAAACTCCACCGTGGAATTAAGCAGTCCTCAGAGCAGCGCCAACATGGCGGACAGAACACTGCACGTGCACCTGTCTGAACATCCTCCTCGTCGATGGACATGTAATCCGTATCCTCGCACCCCCAACTGGAATCGGCGCAGCGTGAAGACGTAAACGAGAGTAAATAGCTTCTGGATTGAATTGCTTATTGGGAAACAATTATTACATTTGATGCCTCTTGCCCCTGTAGGCATGTGGATTACTAGTAAGATATTTTTTGCATTATTGAGCCGTTAAATTCTTATTTCAAAAATTGTTTTTGTGCATCTTTTCGTACACTTTCGAACCTCATGCAGAAGCGTAGAAACGAAATTTTGAGCTGATAGTGCAAGTATTTATTGTTTTACGCGCGTGACATTTTATTGGGTCATTAGGTAATTGAAATTTTTCTTCCGAGTGTAGATTTGTTCAGGAAAATTTTAGGTTTGTTCAGGAAAGCTAAGCCACCCTGATAATGCAGAAACAAAATAATGCTTTCTCCAACCGTGTTTATGTACGGGGTTCGTGTTCTTAAGAGCATAGTTCATTCTGATGTCGCCGGACTTTAGCGACCACGGTATTGGTAACGGTGCGCGTGGTTATGAATAGCAAGCCAGACGGCAACCTTGTGCTTACAAGCAGAATTATTTGGTTTGGAGTAATGTCGTCTGTGCGTGGTTATACATGTCGAGGTATACATATAGGCAGAAACCTTGTGCTATAAGCAGAAGTGTATACTAGTTTCGAGTGATGCCGCCATGTGCGGCCGCAGTTCACAGAGCGCTGTTTACCCCGAAAAGCCCGGAAATCACGGGTTAGCTCGGTTACTTACTTGTTCAGCAGACGCGAAACTATCAACGTCAGTGCCCCTGTCTTAAGTAAGAAGGTATGTAAACGTAAATCATCATGATTGCAGCATATATGATAGTGGTAATCGTCGTCGTATTTTTCACCAACGCGGGAGATTGTCAAAGAAAGTAAACGCGAACCATACTGTTAAGTGGCAGCAGGACAAACAAGACCAGCGAGGGTTGATGGTGCAACAATTTATTTGCGAAGAGATGCAATGTATTTACAATTCGGCATGATATCTCTGAGTCCGGGCCATCCGCTGCTTCATCGTCGTCGGGGGCGGGACCCCTGGAGCTATGCGCCAGTGTCCACTTCTGCTTTCATAAAAATATAGTAGCCATATGATAATTCACTAACTGAGACCTTCCGCAAATGGCACAACCTTCTCGCAACACAGAAATGCCCATATTGCAGCCTACATTGGCAACCATGCAGATCTCTAGCATCTCCCTTGGCACTGCCCTGAATTCGCGCGAAACTTCCTGCCCCCAACATAAGATCCCACTACCCCTTTCGATTGTCTGAGCAACCCTGCTCTCCTTACCAAACAGCTCAGTTCGCATTCAAAAGCGGCCTCACCCCTTCAAGGTAGCGTTATGGCCTACTAAACGTTTCGAGCCCTGCACTATGGCCCCTAGAAATATTTCCATCTTTATATAGGGACCATACCTGCACTCTGTCTACGCATCACCTCAGGACTACCATGAGGCCTTCTCGAGAGCGATAATGCAGCCCCTAGAAATTTCATCAGAACATACCTCCCACTGTCGTCCTCTAACCCACGTAACGCATAGCGTCCTTACGTGGTTTTTATTTTTTTTATTTATTTATTTATTTATTTATTTATTTATTTATTTATTTATTTATTTATTTATTTATTTATTTATTTATTTATTTATTTGTTTGTTTGTTTGTTTGTTTGTTTGTTTGTTTGTTTGTTTGTTTGTTTGTTTGTTTGTTTGTTTGTTTGCAAGGGTACTCAAGGCCTTGCCAGGTGCCAGGGCTGGGGAAACCTACATTGTTTTGTTTATCCCCGTGGCACTTGTAAAGTTGTGAGTAAAGGTATCATTAGAAGAACTGCTTGTGGAAAAGAAGAACCTCCTCCGCGCCACGCGTGCTTTACTTATACCGCGTGGAATTGACCTCCCCAGTGGGCTCGCTCGCTGGGAGGAGGTCGTGCTGCGGAGGCTTCGAGTTGGGGTGGCCTTATTTCCAGCAGTGACCCATGCTTGGCCTGCCCGCTATCACGCACCGTTTGCGGACACCTGCCCCTTTTGCACGGTCCCTGCGTCCGAAGCCGACACGAGCCACCTTCTATGAACCTGCCCTGCCCTTCAAACTTCTCGCCTGCAACACCTCCGACGCACAGGGCTCCATCCTTGGAGACCCCCTGATCTACAGCGGTGGATATGGGGCCCTCAGTACCGGTCGCTGCTGACGTTTCTGCGTGAAAAAAATGTGATGTTGCATATATAACTGTTATGGCGTAAGGCAAACTCTCGCAAAAAAATTATAATAACATGTGTGACAGCAAAACAACTTCTTTCCTTCCGTCACTCCTGCAGTGATAGCATTCTCATCTTTGTCCACAGGATGTCCCAAATCGTGAACCAATATTGCAGAAAAAAGAAGGAGGGCGTGGAATGCGGTCATGAAAACAAAAGTACTTAGTTTAGGAGTTGGGCTGCCTGTTTACATTGACATGTCTGAAGATAACGGTGTAATGCTTTTGGTAACCCCTCATGCAGCATGTGCAGTCGAGGCACACAACAATTGTTGTTGTGGCGGTTGTTCTTGCTATAAAACAGGCGTTAAAACAGGCGTATTTACAATCAGCGGATCGGCCAAACACCTATGATTGAACAATTAGGGGGCGAAAAATATCGTAATTGATTACGGAGCTTTGCATAAGGATAATTAAGGCGGCTGAAAGCATAATTGAGATCTCGTCACTGCCTTCATCGTCTTCGTCGGCGCAGGGGATTAGCCAAGCACAATTAAGCACTAACTATCACAGTTGTTTCAAGTGACCGTCTTCACTCATCGTCACCTTCGTCGACACAGGACATACGGTCAATCATGATTACCTCTGTCGTCTAGGTTTCTGCATGGATAGGCAGCACCCCAAACAATCATTGACGGTTCCCTCGCGGTCTCCATCGACGTAGAATAATGGCTGAGAAGCTCCATGTGAACACCACGTTTGTAGACACCTTCTCGTTTGCGGCGTTTGGAGTGGTGTCCAAAACATGGAAAATTTATACGTTCATGTATTGTATATAGGGGAACAACGCCGAAAAACGGCTACTAGAGGAGGCGCAACGAAGCAGATATATATATATATATATATATATATATATATATATATATATATAGAGAGAGAGAGAGAGAGAGAGAGAGAGAGATAGAGAGAGAGAGAAGGCTTTTTATCGGAAAAGCAGAGAGGTTTGCCGGCATTTACAGTCACCTGCATGCTTCTCTGCTGTGGGTTGGGGATGGGGGTAGAAAAGGCCCAAGAAAGAATGGGCAGGAAAGAAAAATAAAAAAAATAAAACTGTCGTGGACTTGGCGCAATAACGGACTTGCATGCATATTTTTGTTCTGATCTTGGGCCACATAATTTACAATTTTGAAATTAGACTGATTTCATCCCAATAAGAGAACCAACTCCGTGGAGCTTGGCGCTGCTTCTAGGGACGAATCCATGGTCCAAAAATAATCCTAAGAGTAATTGGTCCCTGCTCTAGACGTTCAATGTTTTCAAGGAAGTGGGATCTCGGTTCCATGTAGGCCGCACATTCTAATAAAATGTGTTCAATTGCTTCGACACAAACAATTATCAGAGTGCGGATTTGGCGTCGCTCCAAGACGAAATAGGTAGCTATTTGTGCATGCACATTTCAGCCGTAATGGTACAACGTTTTTAGGTTACGAGGAAGCTGTCTCGGGATTCTCGACTTCAATTCTGGGTCAATAGTGGGCGAAAAGGAGCGAGTATTTTGTAAGTTGCTCCATAGACGGCTTCTTTCAGTCACCGCAAAGTGGTGAGCCAAGGCAGAAGCTTCTGTTTTCGTGAAATGCACCTCGCGGTATTTCCGGTAAAGAAGGCCTTTACGGGCCGCTTCGCCGGCTTTTGGTTACCTTTGACGCCGCAGTGTCCAGGTATCCACTGCAATTTAATGTTTTGTCCAGCAGACCAGTCAAGATGGGGAAGGTATGAGATATCACAGGCTGCGATTTGGCGGGGTGAAAATCTGCTTCTCCTAGATAGAATTAGCAGAGCTGCCTTGGAGTCCGTGAAGATGTTCCATTGGTGCGGCACATGGCGCAGGATGTAAACGATTGCCTCCTTCAGAGAGGAGAGCTCAGCCGCTGTCGAAGATGTTTGTCGCGCCAGACGAAATGAAAGCATTTCACCAGTTAGTGGTATGTATAGTCCAGAGGAAGAGCTTTGCATGCATGTTCACCGATGGTTCATCAAGCACACATGTTAGCGCTAGCCCTGTTTGTTTCGTTTCCCCTTCTCTCGTCCACGCTTTGTCGCACTATTCCCCACCGTCAAAGCGCACCAACTCGCCCAGTTAGCCGTCCTGCTTCATGAGATGGCTTTGCCAAGTCATGTTTGACAGCCAATTTCAACGTAATTATTCGGAATCAGCCACAGCTCTGCTAACATGGTAACATATACCTCATGGGAGCGTCTACAACCTTTTGCTGTGTTTGATGAGTACTTGTCTACTCAGGTAATTCATTTTCGTAGCTTCTCATTCACTGTCATCAGAGCCAACATTGTAATTTCAAAGTTGTCGGTCGACTGCCCCAATACAGCAACACAAAGGTCAGCATAAAGCGTGGCCGTTCGTTTTTTTTTTTTTTTTTGAGAAAAGGAGGGGGGGTGCAGTTACCGAGCCAAAAGGGCTGCTGGTCGTTTTTCATTTGAAGAGGTTGCGCACACGTTGCGTCAAGTGGCGCGTTCTTTTTCTTTGTCATATAACAATTTTACGACTGAGAAATACACGAGTAAATGAATCCCAGAGCAGGCATATATGTACAACAAAACGAACGACGCGGAACTGAAGATGGTTCCACGTCCGTTTTACTTGATTGTAAAGAGCGCCTTGAGCTTTTCTTCTTAAGAATAAGTGATCTAGAAATGTAATGAGATGTCCCTTTCGAAATCTCCGCACAGATATAAAGGGATCATTTTCTACGACGCTGGCACATTGCTCGATTATCACTGGTTGCAACCTGCTGTAATATTAAAAAGGTGGCGGTAATTGCATGTTTAGCTTTTACGTGATTATGACCGCTGTAACTGCAATACCTTGCCTCCACTAAAAAAAAAAAAAAAAAAAAAAAACCTGTTTCCGCCCGGGATCGAACCGGGGACCTTGCGCGTGTGAGGCGCACGTGATAACCGCTACACCACGGAAACGGGCTGGGGACCGCATCCTTCGCAGTGTTGCCCCATCGCATATCTTGGTAACACCACCGATACTCCGTATAGTGACGACATTCAAAGGTCACCTTTGAAAGGTAACCTTCTTAAGACGACACCAAACGTCAATATAAAGCTCATTGTTGCCACCTTGGCAGACACGTATGAAAGAACCTAACTTTGATCGGTCAAAATCGAGCGGATCTAGCCAAACGTTTGGGTGGCCTTCGTGACGAGGGGGCGTTTTTAAACGCACGCGATGAAGGGTCCCAAAGCGAAGTGCCCAAGCGCGTGAAGTTAAACAAAAACAAAAAATGCGGCAAATTCATCGATTGAAAAAGCCCTTTCATGGACCTCGTGTCCAATGGGGGTTCGTTGTACTCCCGCAATTCTCCAGCGCATGGCCCTAAAGGTTCCAATCATACCTTTAGCACCCTTCTAACTCGGGTTCGGGGACTTCAACGCTCCTCACACAGTGTGGGGCTACAACCGCGTCACATAGAACGGCCGATTACTTGGGGAAGCAAATCAGACCCGACGCTTAACAGTAGAATCCGACCGCTCTCTTCCTACCAGAATAGGCAACAGTGTGCAGGCAGATACCTCTACTGACCTCGCACCTTCCTTGCGCGTTATTGACCTTAAATGGACCCGCCGCGGTGGCCCAGTGGCTAAGGCGTTGCGCTGATGAGCACGAGGTCGTGGGTTCGATTCCCGGCCGCGGCGGCCGCTTTTCTGATGGAGGAGAAAAGCAAAAACGCCCGTGTGAACGGGATTTCGGCGCACATTAAAGATCCCCAGGTGGTCAAAATTAATCCGGAGCCCTCCACTACGGCGCGCCTCATCGCCTGCGTTGCGTCGGCGCGTTAAACCCAACAATCAATCAATGACCTTAAATGGCAATGCAGTACTCCCTACAACCTAAGAAGCGATCATTTCATTATTCTGTCTACCTTGCAACTGCATTCCGCACTTACTCCAAAGCTGCGGCACACTCATATCTCGAATTTGCCAGCCTTTCGGCTCACCTGTCAAGAACAGGCACTCGCTACCGATGATACGCCGGTTCAGGATTGGCTTGATTACCTACTCGATATTAAGAAAGTCCGCGATTCGTCTTTAGACCCAAACATTCCTTCGAAATGGGTTGACACTCGCCTTCAGCATCTTTGGGCAGTGTATGGCCATGGCCTTCAGAAACGCTGGTGCCGTCAAAAGCACAGTCGTCGTCTTCGACTGCGCCTGGCTCGTCTCCGCACCACTAATGAGAACTGTGCGGCTGAACTGGCTTCTGCGCAATGTGGTCCGTTCTGCGACAGCATGCGTGGCAACCTTAGCATGCGGCGCACCTGGGCCATTCTTCGCCCCATGACTGATCATTTTTATTCGAAATCAACCAGCCGCAATTGTCTTACCTTCCTATCACATAAATTTTCCGACCAGCTTCTTGCCCGTCTGAGCTTTACCTTGCCCATGGCCCACAGGAACCCCTTCTACAACACACTGACCAGCCCAATTAATGAGACAATGGATCGTCCAATCACCACAGCTGAGGTCCGCGAAGCCCTCCTCGTTATTCACCTTAACTCAGCGCCAGGAGAGAATATAACCACTAACCAGCTCCTTCGAAAATTTGGCTATCAGTTCTTACAAACTACAAACTTCTACAACAATCACTGGGAGTCTGGGGAGCTTCCACCCGAACGGAAGCACCCTAAAATCTCTTTCATTCCCAAGCCGAGTAGACGGCTCGCTCCTGGACAGCTTAGGCCCATTTCCCTCACTCAATGTGCAGGTAAGTTCCTCGATCTAATCCTACCTGCCCATCTGACCCAATATCCAAAGAGTAAGCAGCATTAACCGCACGCAATGTTCGGATTGCAAACCGGCCTTTCCACCCAGGACGTCTTACTGCAGCTCAAGCATAATCTTCTCTTGTTCCCCGTACTGCCGACTCCTCAGCTGTCCTAGCTCTGGACCTCTAAAAGCCTTTGATCGGGTCTCCCACCATGCCATTCTGCACCACTTGGCCGCCCTGCCTCCTGGATCCCGCCCCTACAACCACGTGCGGGCTTTTCTCGCTAATCGCACGGCCGTCATTCAGATTAAAGACACTCGCTCCGACATCATTCCGCTCCCCTCGATAGGCACCCCACAAGGAGCATGAAACCCAGGACGACGACGTCCTTTTTTGGTGTCCTTTTCTTTCCTTTTATTTTCTTTTGCTGGCTGCAATTAGTTCTGTTGGAAAAGGGTGATCCCCGTGCAGTTCATCTGACGCTTCGCGTTCGCGGTACGCCGATAAAGTGGCGACTGCGAACGCTAGAGGCGCGGTTTTGTGGTGGTCGATCGTTCGCTGTACCCGTGTTGCACCCTCGCGCCAGGTCGTTACATCTGAAACAAAGTGCCGTTGCCTCAATGCATGCTGTGACGGTCATGCCGTGTTCGTTCGTTGTAGCCGAACGTTCGTTACAACTGCGGCCGTTACAAGTGGGCTCGACTGTCTTTCCTTCCCCCCCTGGTCTCTCATCGTCCCTCCCTTCCCCTTCTACTTCCAAACTCTGATCCAGGCTTTGGGAAACGGTAAAAAAAAAAGACTTCCCCTGCCTCTCCTTTCTTATGTAAAGGTGTGCCCATTATTGTATTCCCCCTGAAGGCAAATTTTATGTTATGGCGGCTGCTTCGGCGCTTAATTTTTTTGTGCAAAAAATAAACAAAACTCGACAACTACTCATTTTTGTATTGTTTAAATTTATTTATAATATTTATTTACATCTATATTTGCTTTTTATATTTTTATTTATATTATTATTATATTTCTCGTCAGAATTCCGCCCCCCCCCCTTCCCCCAACAAAAATCGTGGGTGCACTAATGGGTCAATCTCTCTACCCGCGACTTCCACTCAACTTCCCTTCCGCTACAGAATCTTTTCTTCCAATCCCTAGCAATCTCCATGACCTATCCATCGTCCGCCCCATTCCCCGTAAAATGCACCCTACGCACAGCCCAGCCCGCCGGGAGCAGCGTGCGCGGGCCCGGACTGACAGCTTTCTAGTACCGACAGCTCTGTTTATACCTTTCTCTCTCTCTCTCTGACTCTCTTCACTTAATCCTTTCACTCCCCCTCTACTTCCATTCCCCTGCACTGGGTCGTATGCAGGTGAGCTCCCAGCCGAGCTCAAAATATCCCCCAGTGCATTTCTTTTCCTTTTCCTTTCCGCAAACCACAACCACCTTACGAAGCGACACCCCGTACATCTGGTAACTGCATGTGTATGTTGACGCGATCACAACGCCTACGCTGTCGCAATCATCAACGATCCGAACAGTTCCCCTCTTACCACCCTCACCCTCCACCCTTCTTCCCCCACGAATGCAGGGGAGGCGGCTATTGCTCTTGCTTTAACACTCCGGCCTTCCCCTGCGATCATGATCTCCGATTCGAAGACGGCCTTTCAACTCGCAAGTCGCATTTCTTCCCGGCACTCAAAATCCTTCTTTAATATCTTCCTGACCCCCTTCCCGAGATGGTGTGGACCCCTGCCCACACGGGTGACGGGTGTGGTAGGGAACGAGGCAGCACGCAGAGCCGCTCGAGAGCTCACTTTCCGGTCTTAGCCTTGATCCCTTCCACGGAGCCCTGCAAGCTCGAGATCGGCTCATTTTCTTTCATGAAATTACGCCTCATTACCACTTCTCCCGACGTCTACTCCCCCCTGCACACTCGGCACTCTCTCACGCCAAAGAACGCCTATGGCGCTTAGTGCAGACGTACACGTCCTTGCCTCTCCCGGCTGCACCGCATGGGCCGCGCCCTCTGTACTCCTCAACCCACAGTCCCGCTTGCGGGGCGTTCCAAACCACGGGTCACCTCCTCTGGCAATGCACCCGCATCCCATTCCCCACATATCGAGACGTTGAGCACTGGGCGAGGGCGTTGGGTTGCTTGGATTTGGCGGTGCAAGAATTCATCGTCGCTCGGGCTGCAAAGGTCACCGGGGACCTTCCTCCCTCGGTCACCACCCCTCCTCTCAAATGGCCCTTAAGGCAATGAGGCAATAAAAGCTCTCTCTCTCTCTCTCTCTCTCTCTCTCTCTCTCTCTCTCTCTAGAGCGCACGAGAGGACCAGACAAAGGAATCGTACAGTAGAAGCAACGCACATAATCAGCGGCACGTTATGGATTAGATAATGTAGTGTGCTTCTTCTGCTTGCTTCCTCTGTCCCATCCTCTCGTTAAATTACGTATTCCAGTCGTAACTACGAACTATAAATAGCCAACACCGATACTCGAAGAATTTTTGCTGAAATTTCACGCGTTGGTGCGTGTTGTAACCTACGCTTATCGAAAAAAGAACGGATTGCCGTGACACGCATGAGTATCCCAAGTGCGACCTCTAAGGTATTACAACTGAAGGACAAACGAGACAGGAATCAACATAGCAAGCGATCTGCCCCAGGCCGCTTGGAGAGAAATTGCATTTACGAACCCAACATGCACTCGCTTCCAAGCGACAAAAAGATTATGCGATATATATTTAATGCAGCCTGTATATGAACTCAGACAGTCGCACCCATTTCTCACGCTTCTGGCTGTGGTTGCCAACGTTGGTGGTAGCCACAAGGTACACTTCAAGTAGGCCCGTTAGGCCTAACAACGGGCAATGCATTACCAGAGTCCTTTAATGCTTTTTTGAATACTTCAATTCAATGCTTTGAACCGCATTGAAAGAGGCTGGTATTACTAACACAACGCGGAGTTGTTACTTTCTCAGGTGAATTAAACGACAAAAATGAATTATGGCCGATGAACAAAGACCCTTCAAAACATGCCACACAAAGTCTTTCTCGTATATTTGAAACGTGGGCGGGTTGAACTGACGTCATCTACATGATTCGCAATAAAGTTGGAACAAAGTTAACGCGATATTAATAAACTAATCAAGTAATTAATAATAATACTGGCGTTTCATAATAAAGCCTAAATGTCGAACGCCGAGAGTAAATAAACCCTGGTGTGTGAAGTTGAAAAGTGCCCACAGTTCTCCAAGGTTGTTCTGGACAGATTTTCCTGTGAGCAAAAGCCGGTTCTTCACAGGAACTTCACACACAGTTTTCGTTGTTTTCATTCGGCTCTTGATCTTGTGACCCTCGTCGAGAATGAGGTAGAACCTGGCAAACTGGCCCTTGTACCGAGTGCTGTTTGCGTGTACAGAGTCGTTTAACTCGTTAGCAGAGTCGTTTAACTCGTTTAATTCGTGTCTTGACCCTGGACAAGCCTCTCCCTCGTTGTTTCCCGCGTGGTTCCTGTGTGGTATTCGAACACAGAAATACCGGGGCCCACCGTTCAAACTCCTCCTTCCAGCTTGTACTCCTTCTGCCAGGTGTCCGGCCTGCAGCGCGAGGTTCTGGTGGGTCGGGCGGCGACCAACGCTCGCCTGTCGGTCCACGGCGCCGAGGCTCCGAGAGCGGGACTCCTGAAAGCCAGGCACCCTTGAGGGTCGGGTGGCGGCCCGTGCGTCTGGTCTTCCGTCCCGCGGCAGTGCAGCGGCTGGAACGGGAGTTTGAACGGCACGCAGCATTGTGGGTCGGGTTGGGACGCGGCGTACACGCATGGCCCTCTCGGTCCAGATAGTTGTGGCGCTGAGAAGGCGACCCGGACCTGGGGCGATTTTCTGGGATGGGCTGCGGCTCTGGTCTCTGAGCAGTGGCGTCAAAGGGCAGGGAAAACACTCCACCCGCAATTTTGACGATGATGACGACGACGACGACGACGACGATGATGACGATGATGCCCTCAAAGTTTTTGCCACGTACCCACAAGGGGGGGTTGGCCAAGGCTAACTCGATTGTTGAAATTCGTGAGGACCTCAACATACCAATTTATTTCCGGAAAGACAGAGGCCGTAAAATGAAACTTCGTTGTGAATAAAACTTCTGCTTCAGGTCGTTTGAATTGCTGAAGGGTGCCATTTTGACCCTCTTTGCTCGCGCCTGTCCAAGCATCCTCTTCGTCGGTTGGGACGCGAGGCGTATCCGTAAACAAAGACCAGTCGCTCCTCTATTGCATTATTCGCTAGCTAGGAGACAATTATCACTTTTAATTACTCTTGGCCCAGTATGCCTGTGGGTAGTAAGGCTTTCTGGTGTTTTTTTTTTTTTTTTTTCATTACGAGCAACTCTCTACTGTTTGGTCACGCACCCAACCGCGTTTGCTGCTCTCCGTTTGAGCGTGTCTGGCGATCGAAATGCGTTAGAACCGGGAATCCAGATGTGGTGCGGGCTCCAAAGGAAGCGCGCACTATGATGTATTAGATTTTGTTGCGCAGGTTGATTGCTGGTTAACACGTATGGCGGTCACGATGTAGCTCAGTCACTCGCTTATTCCGTAAAGGCACAAAAATATCATCGTCTGTGCCAGGTGCGTAAATAATAAGGCAAATAAACGTAGATCTGCATAACTGAAGCCACTGATTTTAGTATTCGTCTTCGTCTTTTCCATCAACGCAGGCCTTGCGCAAATGACGCAATCCACTCGCAACACCTAAATGCCCCTACTGCCTACAGTCACGACCCCCAATTTTCTCTGTTTTCAACTCTTACTGCACTTATCGATGCTTAGTACCTCGACAGCCATCGACCCACTCACACTCAGCTGAATTCTGCCTCCAAATTAAAGCTGTATTGCACGAGCAATGTAATGATTTTGGCTTGCTCAGCCCGCCGGTCACCAAGTCGTTTACAACCGTTGGCAGAAATTCGCCCAAAATATCACTTCTGCATAACAATCCCTCTCTTCCCCATTCCCCACCTTCTACCTGGAGCCTACCTTTTCACCAATAAAATTATACCACAAGAGTATCGCGGTAAGAGGGATTTTTTCGAAGAAAGGAGATTTAAGTGCGTGACCCAAGTTTTCGCGGCCATTCTGAGAAGCCTGGCAATGTCAGAATGAATGCGGTGGTGTGGAGGGACAAAAAGGGAGTGCTGATTGAGCAGGGCGGAGGCATTTCTGAAGAAAGTAAGTGTAAAGTAACTACGGTATCAGGATGTGGTCTGCTGTGTGAGAGGAAGGGCCTGCACCTATCTGCCTTTAGCTGATCTTCCCAAAGAACCCTCAGTAAAGATCGTTTCACCGAAGTCCGGTGTCGATCACGAACCCAATCGCCCGGGCTCCGGTTGATTTGGCAGGATGCTGGCAGGGCGATGGTGTTGAAGTTCTTGGAGACGGCGGTCGAACTGGCGAACTCAAGGCGTTGGGGTTGATTAAATGAAGCGTAGAGTTTATATACAGCTATTTACAGTAGGAAAACTGGGTACATGAGTAATGAAAAGAAAAACTTCGAACTTCAGCTAGACGCTAGCTCCGAGTGCGCACAAATCACTCGAGCTCCTCAACTTCGTCTAACTCTCCTATTCTCGGAGCGTACACAAACCGCTCGAGAAATCACGGCCGAGACTCTGTGTCGCCGCAAGATCCGTCTAGTTGCCCGGTACGGCGCTGCACCCTAAACCTCCGACGCGATCTTAACCTCGACTAGGGGGCTCACAAATCCCAACCTAGCTTTAACGGTCGAGACTCCTTGTCCCGCCGGGAACTGCCAGCTCAGCGCTCAGACAAGAACGATTTCCAACGGCCAAGTCCGGCTTTATAAAACCTCGAGATCACCCTCTCTCGGGAACGCGCCTGTGGCATTCGTACACGCGTATGGGAGTGCCCAAATTCACGTAGACAGCTGTCACTCAGCACGCCACGGAATATTCAATGAGTCGCCGCCATCTCTGGGTCAACGGACCGCTCGCGGGCCAGCAGGCACGTACAACCCCGAGGGGTGAGAGCGAAAGACGCGACTGTGCGTCATGCTGACCGGGGCGCATTAACAATGGAGATTCGTGCGGTGCTCGTCCCGACGCCGCTAATCCCACCACCTCCGCGCGTCAGGCAGACGTTCCCGGAATCCGGCGGCGCTGTCTGCTTTCTCAATGGGGGATTATCCTTGTGGTATGCGGTGGGCCAGACAATCCGTCTCCCGTGCACGCCGTGACGAATTGGCGACGGCTGTAGTGCAGTGTTGGCAGTGCTACGTCGCTAGACAGAGCGGCGGGTTCTCACGCGCAGCCCGGGCGCCTGGCCGCTGATCTCATAAGTGGACCTTACACCCTCCTTGCATTCCACCAAACGGTCGCCCTCCTTTCCTGTACCCACATATTCCCTGTAACACCTTACCGGATAGGGGCCTTTCTTTTAGAAGCTTAAGGCTGAAAGTTGCACTAGTTGGTGTTGACTTAGAAACATACCATCGAAAAAAGACAGGGACTTAGAAGCAAGCAGGAGAATCGCTAGACTTCAACTGAACAGCTTTACCTGGGACACGTAACGCTAACAGACAAGGTTAAAAAGAAAAGAAAACTTACAAATGAAATGAAACAATATACAATCATAGATGCGTGCCACCCCACATGCACGTCCAAGGTACGTCCCGCGCATGCGCCCTTGCAAGAAGCTTAGCTCTTTTGCCGTAAGTGCGATGGAAGGCTCGCTGATACAGTTATCTGCCTCCCTGAGAATATGGAAAGCCACAAAAAAATCTCTTTTCACTTGGTCGCGCCCGCTGCCTAAAACACGTGTGGCATCAAATGCTGGGACGCAACAAGGACACCGCTTGCAATGGTCGGCCAAGTGGGCCCCCGCGTCAAGCGATGACAAGCGATTGTCCTGTTTTCTTCTCTTTATGTCCCTGTCTTTTTTCGACGTGAAACTGGTTCTTTTAGAAGGTTGTTCATCATCATCACCACCACCACCATCACCACCCTCATAATCATACATTTGTCGCCAATGACCACCGTACAGTGGCTCTAGCCACCGCAATGGCGGCAGTCGTCTTGTTCCCCGCGTGTTGTCAGTCTCGCCGAAACGATCACCGTCGTCGTATTGGTGGTCTTATTCATCGACGCAGAATGCTGGCCAAGAAGAAAAATTTAGACTTTCTCAGTCGAAACCACCGTCCTCGTGTGTGGCTTTCGGATTGGCGCCTCCACACAGACGACGCGTTGCCCTACTCGCCGACGGCTGGCAGTCAATTTAAACCGGGGCCAAAATCACCTACAGCCGTGCTGATATCGGATTCGTAACCAAACTTTCGGAATCGTTCGCACGCTTTTTTTTTTGTATGGTGCCTAATATCCTTTTATATGTAATTAGTTTTACTCTCTTTTTTTTTTCTTGGTAGCATTATGACCGACATTGCAAATGAAAGTCGTATTCATTGACACCTACATTTTGCTGGCCATCTTTTTTTTTTTTTGTAACAGTCAGCGAGCCGCAGTGGCAGTTATACGCTCTGATGGATTTCCATCATTTTGTGAAGCACTGTTTTTCATTTCTTGAACTTCCGCGTTTCTTTTTGAACCTTCATTATTTTTTGAATTGTTGAAAATGTATGAATAAATACAAAAGCACTATACAGGACCCATCGGATGACACGGATTTATCAATGGTTTCGACGGATTCGTCAACACACTGCGGCACCTTGAACTTTTCCTGCAAGGTTAAATCAACTAGCTGCTTAATGAGGCGTGCCTTTTGAAGTCCTTAAATCGACAACAACCCTCGGAACACGATCGGCGCACAGACGCAAAGGTCCCATTTTGTACGATGCAGGCGCCTTGAGCGGTCCTAACTGGTTGGAATGGGATAACAAAACAAAGGGGTGATCGCATTCACAGCGTTTGCAATATTGTGAGTCATAGAACGGCACCACCCGACTAGAGCCACTAGATTACGCCCGACCATAAATAGAAAAAAAAAAGGCTGTTTCCGCCCGGGATCGAACCGGGGACCTTGCGCGTGTGAGGCGCACGTGATAACCGCTACACCACGGAAACGGGGGTTGACATTTTTTTTTTTTTGGTAACAATAACTTTATTTACAAATATATACAGAACAGTATGCAGTGATTACAGTGGTTTCCGAGCGCATCAGAACATGGCTCCACTTAAACATAAAAATGAGGCGATCGGCTATCATGCGAGGAGAGGGTCAGGATGCTTTGCCAAGTAACTGTAAGCCAATCGGGGAGTATTGTCCGCGAAGTCACAGAGCGTTTGTGAAACTTAAGCAAGAGAGGTTGCCAACAGGGCTACTGTGTCATTGCACAAAGTTTGAAGTGAACGGGATAGAGGGAAGGGAGAAATCAGAGGTCTTGGGTGAAGCCATTTCTTGGTATAACTGGACACCAGCGTTACCCGGGGCTAGCCCTCAAATTGCGTCCCATCTCCTCTGCTGTTGTGACTTGAAATCCATGAGTGCTCGCGTTCCCCGTTCCAGTGCGTCGCGTAGCTCGGAGTCTGCCTCATCCCCGTCGAGGGCGGCAATTGCCCATTGTGCCTTTTGGACGAAGTGTCGCCACGCCGGTCGGGGGCGCTCAGTACATTCGACGGCGTCGACTCTCGCCCTCCATAGCGAGTGGAGCCCTATTACGTGGACACAGTCGCGAAGGAGCGGGCGTTACGAGGCCGCGTCTAGGAACTTCAGATTTGTCCAAGTGATTCTCCAGCGCGTGTTGAAGGAGCACTGCAGCTCATCCCAGAAGTAGAACGCCGTGTTACAGTCCATGAATACGTGCTCGGCCGTTTCCCTCCCTCCGCACAGCAGACAGTTGGCCCCTCCTGGCAAAAAAAAAACCGCGTTCCTCCTGTCTTGCCTTTGTAGGCAGTATACACGTGTGAAAGCGGAAGAAAAAGTCCCTCGAGCCAGTCGGGATAGGGAGCTTCCGTACTCGCCGCGGGACGTCACTTTTCGGCCGACCAAGGGGTGGCAGGCGGTACATGGGCGGTGGGAGGGTCTGCTCTACGAGGTCCCAATACAGCTTCCTTGGTTTCACTGAGCAGAGGTATTCCCACGAGAAGCGCTCCTGTAAGAGGGCCACCGCCCCCGCCACTTCTCTGTAAAAACCTGTTGCACGGGCACCACCTAGGAGCTCCGCTGTTGTTGCAAGCCAAGGGGCGAGGTGCAACGCGCCTACATTTTGCACTGCCGCCTAGAGGAAGCCATCTCGGTGATCTCGGAAGTACAAAAATCGTTGCACGGTTAGTTTAAGCTCTAAATTAACGAGCCCTAGCCCCCCGGCTTCAGCGCTCCAGAAAACGTTGGTGCGGCGCATGGGCTCATACGTGGATCGCCAGACGAAAACAGCGAACAACCGATGTAACTTGGCCACTGAGCCTGCGTCAATGGTCGAGACTCGGGCCGCGTACAAGATGGCTGGGTATACCACGGCGTTGCAGACATGTGCCCTAGAGAAAAGGGCAATATGTCGCGCTCTCCAGGGTTCCAAGTTCCTTCCAGCAGCTGCCAGTTTCGTCTGCCACCTGGGGGCGGTGGCTGTGCGGTTTTCTAGGTTTACCCCGAGGTAGCGGGTGATGCCCTCCCTCCATCGAACTCCGTAGAGTTGTTGTGGTTTGGTGGGCCATTCCCCTAGCCATGCGCCCTCTGATTTCAAAAGATTGAGTTGGGCCCCCGAGAATCGACAAAATGCCTCAGCCAGTGCGACGACCTCCCCTGCCTGCTCTCTCGAGGAGCACACAAACGCAACATCGTCCGCATAGGCCAACACCTTGAGCTCTTCGTCGCCGAGAACCAAGCCTTTGGTTGACTTGGACGCTATTGCCATCCTGCAAAGTGGTTCAATATACAATGCGAAAAGGATCGGGGACATAGGGCAGCCCTGCCTGACTGACCTTCCGATGTCGATGGGCGCCCCCACCTCCCCGTTTATGATGATGCTGGTGGTGATGGCGGTGTAGCAAATTTTTATCCACTCGACCATTGTATCCCCTACCCCACATTGACCGAGGAGCGTGAACAGGAAGGCGTGGTCAACCTGGTCGAAGGCCTCTTTAAGGTCGAGTTGTAGGACAGCTAAGGGGTGAATGCCTGATTCCGCCACCTCACAGATGGTCCGCATGCGGTGCAGGTTGGTGTTGATGGAGCGTCCCTTAAACCCGCACGTCTGGTGAGGACCCACAACACTACTGAGGGCTGTCTCGAGGCGTTGGGCCAGGATGCGGGCTAGGATTTTATAGTCGGTGGAAAGAAGACTGATAGGCCTGAAGTCTTCCACGTTGGGTGTTGTGTTATGGGAGGTTTTTTTGGGAATGAGTACTAAGTTACTGCTCCGCATGGAGGGTGGTAGCAGTTTTGTGCTTTTGATGTTTTCAAAGACCGCCGCCAATACCGGGCTGATCTCTTCACGAAACACCTGATAGAATTCCGAGATTATGCCGTCAGGCCCCGGTGACTTATTCTTTGAGAGTTTCTTGATCGCGCGCTTGACCTCTTCTACCG
Organism: Haemaphysalis longicornis; assembly: GCF_048455015.1. NCBI lineage: Eukaryota > Metazoa > Arthropoda > Arachnida > Ixodida > Ixodidae > Haemaphysalis > Haemaphysalis longicornis. The sequence goes on along the minus strand of NW_027526361.1, from coordinate 104,028,121 downwards.
ATATGGGTTCGTTTATTGTGGCCTTTACGTCCTCTGCAACCGTTGGCAGCGCGCCTGTGACTTCCGGTGGAGGAGCCTCAAGATGAGCGTGCGGGGAAAACAGCCTTGCGTAGTATTCACTGAAGGCCGTCTCCACCTCCTCGCTCCCACTAGCAAGACCACCGGCATGGTTCACCTCGGGAATCCTTTTAGTGGCGGTCTTTGCTCGTTCGAAGGCGCCAAAAAGCTTCGATGGCTGTGCCTCGGACTCCACTCGTTGCTCCCTGCTCCGCACAAGAGCCCCCCAATACCGTTTTTCGAGCTCAGCGCGGATGTCGTTTTTCACGTTACGGATGTCTTCAGAGAATTCCCCCGGCCTCTCCTCGTCCGCTTCCACGAGGGAGCGCAGGCACTCCACCAGTCGATTTACTTTCGCCCTTCTGTCTCTCGCCTCTTGTCGCCCGATTGTGATTGCTGCATCTTTGACATGCTGTTTGAAGCACTCCCACGCAGCTCCATCAATGGGCGCAGTGCTCATTGCTTCAATTTCACCTCTTACGCGATCGACGAAGGACGCGTGTTCGAGGACCGTGGAGTTCATCAGCCAACGGCTGCCGGCTTTTTTTCTGATTTCACGCTCAGCTCGGATGGTACATGTCACCAAGCCGTGGTCCGAGAACGCGACAGGAGTGACGGCGTAATCGATCACTAATGGCAACGCGTCCCCCGTCAAGTAAATCCGGTCGAGGCGGGCCTGTGACGTGCCTCGCCATCTAGTGAAGCGGGTGGTTGACCACCCACGCTGAAGGGCCACGTCAGCCAGGTCGCCCTCTCGAAGGACCGCTTTCAAAATCCGCGCTGACGCGTCCACTACACCCTTAGCACCTGCTCTGTCGCTGGCGTTTACAACGCAGTTAAAGTCGCCCGCTAGGACAACACGGCCCGGGACCACTAGGATGTCCCGAATAGAAGAGAAGAAGTCGGTCCGCGCCTGCGTATCATTAGGCGCATAGACGCACACAAAGCGTGTAAGCTCCCCTCCCACCAGGACGTCGACGGAACAAAAGCGTCCGTCCTTCGCCAGCTCGCAGTCGATTACTGTTAAGAATTCGTGTTTCCGGATTAGAATTGCGGTACCACCCGCTCGGGTGGGTGTGAGGGTGTAAAAACACCAGAACTGGTGGCCGAAAAATCGTACAAAATTTTGAGCGTCCTCTCGAGAGGCAATTTTGGTTTCCTGTAAAAAGGCCACATCTATTTTTTTTTTCATTCAGGAGGTCAACTAGCCAATGTTTCCTTTTCTGTGAGGTTAGACTTACCACATTTAAAGTGGCAAGCGTGACTGCGTTCTGGTGTGATGCCATGGTGTGAAAAGCGCTTACCGGTCAGGGCGTCATATCCGTCCGTTAGTCGAGCTTCCCCCAGCGGTCGTTGACCCGGTATCTCCATGGCTCGGTTTGTTGGTGACTGCACCGCCGTGTTTCCCGCGTGCCTTCCGCCGAGTCTCAACTCCCGTTATCGGGTTTGCGCGATGCTGCGGCGGCCTTCGTCGGGAGCTCGTCGTCCGCGTCGTCACAGCTGGTCCCTCCTGGCTGGTCGCTCAGGAGGGCCGCCTCCTCTCCCTCAACGTCGGCGGGTTTCGCCTCCTCACTCCGCTGCTCGTCGTCCGCCGCGGGCTTGGCGTTGGTCAGGGAAGCTTCGCCACCCCGCTCCGAGACCGTTTCCTTGAGTTCACGGGGCGCGCCGCTCTCGTGGGCCCCGTCGCTGACCATTTCTCTACTCACGCTCGGCATCGCTGGCGTCTCCTCCTTTTCCTTGCAAGGCGTTTGGGAAGGGGCCACTTGCTTCCTGGTGTTAGGGCGGCCTCGTTGTGGTTCCTTCTGCCTGCCGGTCGCCTCGGGGGGAAGGGGGCGAACGTCGTCGACGCTGCTGGCATTCTCCTCTGTCCCTTTTGTTCCCACCGACCTGTCGGCGGTAATCCCGGCTGCGAGGGGTGGGGGGCGGTGTGTCGTTTCCGTTCCCTCTCTCGGCGTGCGCGTTGGGCCAACACCCTCTAGAAAGTTTCCAGTTGGTGTTGGTTGGGCTCGGAGCTGACTGAGGGTCGGAGGCCGGACGGCTCGTTGTCTTCGCTCTTCTCTTCTCTCTTCCCCTCTGCCTCGTGTAGCTGGCCTGCTTCTTGCGCCGGAACGTCGGTGTTGACTGGAGGCGAAGGCACGTGCGGGGATGCCTGGAGAGGGGTTGGTGGGTGAGCGGCTGCCTCAGGTCCCTCGGTGCTCATCATCGCCGCCATGTCATCGGCGTCCATGTACTCCTCGAGATTCCTCGCGGGCGCTCTCTGCTTCGCTCTGGACGCGTACGACTGCGTGCAGTTAGTTTCGTGATGCCCGTAAGCACGGCACGCGCGGCACCATGGAGTTGAGCAGTTTTTCCGATAGTGTCCGGTGTGGTAGCAACGGAGGCAGAGCGACGGCCGTCCGGGCACCTCGATTAGAATGGGGCAACCGTTGAGAGTCGCCTGATGAGGGATCGCCTCCAGGGATGTCGGGGTTGAGGGAATCACGTGGAAGATCCTCGTGGTGCCGGTCATGTGCGTGAGGCCGGATTTCTGCCACCCCTCACGAACCACTCTTTGCACTCGGCCAAAACGTTCGAACTGCCGGATGAGCAGCTCGTCTGGGACTTTTGGCGGTACCCAGTGCACCCTTACCGCGATTTCTCGGCGGTTGGGGTTGATCACAAGGCACCGCCTACCTTTCACTGTTATCTCCGTGCGTGCTGCCAGCTCCTCCATGTCCGCTTCCGATGTGAATGTCACCATCCATAGGTGATTAAACTGAAAGGGACCGAGGCATTCGATCTTCTGTAGGTCCGTGATGTCACGAAGTGTGAACGCGAAATCTTCCACTCTGAAAGGCCGTGCAGACGGGTCTCCATGCAGAAACAGGGAGTTTTCGGGCATCTTTCCGGTGGGAAGCGGCGGCAGTAGGGTTCGGTAGGCAGCCGAGGCGGACGGTGCCGGCGGGTCCCGGGGAAACCGGTCCGACGCGAGTGCGTCGCCTGGGTGCAGTGCAGGCGAAGTGCAGGTCTGTCATTCAAAGCTGCACACTGACTATTCTAGTACACTGTAACTATGCATACCACTAATAGAAATTCCCGAAGACTTCAATTCAGTCCATGCATGTGCAATATCGGTCTGGCCCTACCTGCACCTTTCTCAGCGGCTATTCGCCGAGCCAGTTCAAAGGAATGTGTACAGCACAACGGTCGGGCACTCATACACCACGTGGTACGGACCTACCTTGTGGGTGGTCGTTCTGTCCAGACGAGGTCTTGCTCTTAAGCACCCCCTCACCCCCCCGCCCTCACCCCCCCCCCAAAAAAAAAAAAAGGAATTGTCATGCTGTCATGCGGGGCGACCAAGGTAACCACGTGTGCCGGAAACCATCCTAGGGTACTTTGTCTAGAACTCCACGAATCCTGTCTGGAAAGCGCACCTACTCTCCCATGGTGGCCTGTTTCCCTCCTGGTATGCCTAACTGTTATGCAGAGCCTTCATTCACGGGGATGTTCTACGAGTTCGCGCACCGCGACGCGAAGGAGATTCGCTGCTCAGGACGAACTATGGGAGATTCGCGGGCGACACCGCAGGCCCGGCTGCTGGTACATCCATGCAACCATGGGCCGCCGCCCGAAACCAGTGCGCTAACGACTTCAGACTTCATCCTTCCCCCCTCTACATATTCCGAATTTACTTTGATTTTGCTGCTGCGGCGCCATTCGTGCGGCAAAACGACCTTCTGCCACAGCTGCAAAAATTGGTCGTTTTGCAGCACGAGCGGTGCCACAGCAGCAAATTCGCAGGTAAATTCGGAACATTTAAAACGGGCTTTCTGTATATAAATGTGCACTTTGTCACCAGTGGCAATTTTGTTGCCCTGATTAAAATAATCTTCTCGTTTTTTTTTCACCACAACTGTACATTTTTAACATATTTTTTGTGTGAATAATTTTCGTGCAATTACCCGCAGTACAAGCTGCTCCTACGCAATATATCGGCATAAAAAACAGTTGTTAAGGTTTGTCTCTAACCGTCGAATGTGAGCAAAAATGAAGAAAAGGGATTCTTGGATGACAACCCCGCAATAAAATAAAAAGTCCATCCACAAGTCGTTTGTTACGTGCCCATTTATAATGTCCGATGCGTGCTTTCCCAATTTTGGATGAATCAGTTCACTATTTCCATGTTCATGCCTCCATGTTTGTTGAGCATATATGGTTACATTTGTTCTACATTTCCATATTTTTAAGTGCTATTTCTTCTTATTTAGACTAAACAGAAAATTGCAAACAGTGATAGACAATTCTCGGAACGTGCGAATAATTTCTGTTTGATAAAATCTTTTATTTTTCTCGTTCTTGACAGTTATAATAGTTGCGTTTTTTCTGTTAATATATTTAAATTTCAGTTAATAGTTATGCATATTATCAGTTAATAGTTACGAATTTCTCATTCATATTTTTAATTTCTTGAAAAATCAATGGAGGAGGTCTAGGGGCAATCTCGCCCCCCCCCCCCCTTTCCCCTGCCCCCTGCCCCCGCTCATGTCAACGCGCCCTGTCTACCTTGATCCTGCCGGGCAGGCTAAAGCAGAAACACTTGTTGTGGCGCTGACCCACGCTTTGTTGCCCACGAACTGACACCCCCCCACCACCACCACCAAAAAATAATAATAATATGTTTCATCAGGATTTCGAGTCGGGGGGGGGGGGGGGGGCGGGGTGGAGTATGAGACTCGACAAAAGGAGGAAGGGAGAACATGATAGCGCAAAAAGGTTAGAAAATTGTATGCGTATCTGCTAGCTTCGCTGCAAATGTCGTCGAAAGACGATAGTCTTCTGCCGCACGGCCGGCTCTTCCTTTCTCGCCCCTCACGCTCTTCCCGAAACCCATTACTCTTCAAGACCTCCGCCATCACCCTAACTCGTACGTTCGCCCACACCCACAACTATCGAAACACGAACAAGTACTTTTTAGGCAAGCGCAAATGGGTACCCTCTTAACCCCAGCCAGAGTGGCCCTCTACAACGGAACGCCAACCCCCAGCTGCCCAAAGTGCTCCAAGGCCCTCAACCAGGACCACATCTTCGAAGGATGCAGCCCGTTCCTCGGAGGGAGAGCAGCACTCCAATCACCAGCCCTAAACGACCAACGCCGCCTTGCAGATTTCGTAAAGAAATTTGTTAGAGGTGCCCTGAACTGAGGGTACCTAACCCGGCTGGTAGTTTCGCAATAAAGCTTTATTCATTCATTCTTCATTTCTCTTCTTTCTTCTATTGTGATGTATGCCATTGAATTTGGCTCAATTAAATTAAATTTTCCTGCGTTCGCACTGCTTGCAGGCCTTCTCTTGGAACAGCGCCCATCTCACCTTTCTTGACCACTGCTCTTTTTTAATTTGGTTTTGCTAAAACGTGCATGTAGTTTTATGGGTGTGGATTACTTTGAGCTCCATAACGTTCGCATGTATGAGCCATGTCGGCAGTCCATTTGCAACGAAACAAACAGATCTTTTAACTCTTTTTTTCACCAGACACCTTCTCCGATTCCTTATCCGATTCCTTCGGGAATTCGCAGTGTACCTGTATGTTAGGTTTATTTGGGCTGCATGGAAAACTTTCGTCAAGAAAAAGAGAGACTTTGCGATAATTGCTCCTAAAAATAAAACGTTGGTGAAGTAGCTAGCCCCGCTACCTAGCCGCTACAAGTCTCCAAGAAATCACAACTGTGAGAAATCAAACAAACGAGACCAATGCTGTCTTAATTTGGTTTCTTCACTTTTGATATTCAATTTTGTTAAAATACACATTTTGTTAGCGTTTCATTAAAAAACATACTACCTTAACGTTTTCGATCAATACCGTTGTTAATTTTTTTCCCGCAAGGAGCGCTAGTCACCGACCCAAAAGAAAATCGGGATTGAGAGAGGAGTTCACGGATAGTAATGGGCGTACGCAACAGGCATTTACGGAGTAACGGTGGCTCTGATTGAAATATGGCGGCCGCCTTTATCATTGTCAATGCATGGGCGAGGTGAAAATGCATACGATCAAGCGGGCTGTGTAATATTATGCCGACAAACACACGAAACCTCCTTGCGTTAAAACTGTGTGATCACGCCAGCCAGTGACAAAAGCAATGGTGAGCTTGGCAGACCACGAGACGTTCGAGGTAAGCTTCGTCGAGTTGATTACACTAAAAATCTGGCATCGGTGCTCGTCATCGCGGACAGTTCATTGACTGATATGATAGTCGTTCTTAGTTTGTTTTATTATTTGTGAGGCTCTAAGAACAACCGGCAGATTTGTTACTTAAGCTGCTCGGTGCTGTGCTGAACTAGAGGATGGCTGCAAAGTGTGCTTAGAAAAGTACAAAATTTTTGTAGCATGTGACAGTTCATTTGCCCGTCGCTCGTTCATGGAAAAGCAGTTTGTTTTACATTTGTCAGTGCTGATTCTTTACCCTTTGATGCGTTATTCACAAGAGCATCCGTTCGGGCCGTAAGTGCTGTCGAAGCGAGTAGCGTTACAATACTATCGCGGTGTTAGGACAACGTCGGCGTTTCGCGTACTCAGACTGGTTGATCGCAGCTATTTCTGTCAAAAACTGCTTCATTTTACCAGTAACGCCAGGTGTTAGGACTGATCTCCTGCTCTGAAGCGGTAACTGACGCATTCGAAGGATATGTCAAAAATGTGGTTGTACCTGACGGATAACGACGATATCATGGTACTGTTCATGCTGTTATCGTCGCCTGATGGTGGCGTTAACGTTGTCTTGCGTGTTTGTTTAAATTGTCACCCGTCTTTACTGTTACCCTTGTACTGTTAGCTCCCTCCGCCTACATCCCACCCTTTCGCGCTGCTCGCCCGAGTTTCTTTCCGCATATTTACGAGGGGAAAAAAATGCATTATAGCTTATGTACGTACTTGTTAAAAACCACGAAAAGTTTGCTGAGTTCAACTTTGTTGAAATGAAGGAAGGGAAAAGAAAACCCGTTGAAAAGCGCGGCCATGAATGGTTTTAATTTTCAAGGGTATTTATGGCGCCGTGAGCTTGAATTACAAGTGGCATTTTCTGCTGCGTCGTTGTATTCGCCGTGGCCTGCCTGTGAAGCCTAGCCTAACATGTTGAAGCTACCTCAGGACGAAATCAAACTGAAAGCACTAGCAAGCTTATTTGATGTATGCATTCCTGGGTCAAAAACTGCAGTTGTCATTTAGAGCTTGTGTGCATGTGAAAATGCTGTGCGGAATCCAGTGACGCTTATTTTCTTTCGGCACAGCACTGTTCCTGTGGAGAATTTTAAGGAGTTTAATTCAAGCATAACGTCTCTGAAATATATCTCAAGTGCGAATTTAATTCCGTCTTCAGACTCCATATTTGTTCACTCTTTTAACACGACAGTGTTAAAGAGCTTGTATAGGAGAAAAGTTGGTGGCATTGTGCCATGACAATCCTGATTGATCGATAGGGCCATAGTGAATGCGATTCACGTCGTGTTATTCAATGAAGGCCACAGGTGTGTTTTTGTGCAGGGGAGGGTGAGGGACAAATATAAACCCTCTGCGGGGCTTCTGTGTGTGCTGCCACATGGCAATGCGATACTTTGGCGTTAAAGATCGTCTGTCTGGCAGAGCGGGAAGTTTTCACCCATTGTGGAGTCCACCGAAGGGTGCTGCGATCCTGGTGTCATCATAGGTCACTGAGAGAGAACTACCAGTGTGGAGAGCTCTTTTTAAGGCAAAGGGGCCCTTTTTAAGGCGCTGTCGTGTTCAACTATTAGAGTTCGAACTTAAGCATCCCCCAAGTTTTTAATAGTGCTCCCAACATGCTTGTACTTTAGAATGATGAAGAGTGTGTGGGGTCAGATTTACCATCCTTGCCAAGCCATACTAAAACACTGTGTTACCATATTTAGATCCCCTCAGTGCCATACTCGCTTGCGACTGCCATACGCCGGTAGGCCAATGAAAAGAGACAGTCTCCGCGGTTTGAAAGTCAAATTTACCCTCCCTCCATCCTTCTGAGCCTGAAGGCCAATCCGTCAACTAAGCGCGAGATGAACTGACCCCTGTTTCCATATGTGGCACACAGAATGAAAAATTTTTCATCAACTCCTAGCCACATCAAAATGGTCGGGAACCTTGGTTCATCTTCAGGGCGGCGGTCAGGCCAGACACTCAGTTCAGTCAGCTAATCAGGTATGTGTGTACATTGCAGGCTTCCACAGCTGAGAGTGTCAACTTCATGTACAAGGACGCAACCCCCCTGGTCAACCCCTGTACGGCAACGGCCGATCTCGAGCCACCGTTCCGAATTGTGGCGACATCTGGGGCCATCATATTCGAGGTTTTAAGTCTTGTGAGTCTCTCGTCCAGTTCTTCTGTTGCATCCGGATCTTCTATTTGTAGTGTTAATTAACATCTTTGTCTTTGGCCCCCACTTAGGCTGAGTTATGGCATGGTCACTGTTTTGCTGCGTGCATCATTTGTGGTGTGTTCTTTTGAGGCTGGCTCTAGACTATGCAACCCATTGCTGCTGAATAAAGATGCAGCGTGGTGTGCACTTTTCGTCTTCCGTACACTTCACCTAAAAACAGTATCAGCGTCTTTTTGTGGAGATGTTCACGACACACACTTCTGAGTTCAAAAGCCTGTAGTTGTTTGGATGCTGAGCGAACACTTTGCAAAAGTTGGGAACACATCAAGGGAAGCAGATGTAACGGAACTGCTTTGGCGGCTATAAACCATTGCTTTATTTTTTGCTAATCGCCCAAAAGAATCTGCAGTGACAGGCATACCTTGTAAGTAACTTATGCATTTGACAGATTAATTCCCAGCTAGCACCACATTTACACTCGTACCCGCCGCGCTGGCTCAGTGGCTTAGGCGTTGTGCTGCTGAGCATGAGGACACGGCTTCGATTCCCGGCCGCGGCATCCGCTTTTCTGATGGAGGCGAAAAGCAAAAACGCCGTGTATGAGATTTTGGCAGACGTTAAAGATCCCCAGGTGGTAAAAAATTAAGCCGGAGCCCTCCGCTACGGTGCACCTCGTCGCCTACGTTGTATCGGTGCGTTAAACCCTACAATCAATCAAGATTTCGGCTCGTGTGGCCCACATTGGCAAGGAACGGTAGAAACATGTACAGTATAGGCGGGTAATTCGAACCGTAAGGGGACGCCATCTCAGTTCAAACTAATGAAAGTGAGCACTAACAGCAGTAAATTTCAATTGAGGAGCCATAAGGAATGTCAACACTTTGATGCTCGAAAAAGCCTGTGACTGCTCCTGCCGTTTGTGCCTAAAGGCGACAGTCAGGACTTTTTGCTCTAACAAACGAACGTAACGGAAAGCCTCCTCTTCATCTTCTAGAAACCTTAAGAAGAGACGGCCGAAATTTCATCCGGAAATGACTTCTTAACGGACAGCCTCACTATGCTTCCTGCTCATCTTTAATAAATAATAATAATAATAATGCTTTATTGCGCAAAATACTGAAAAAATACAAGAAGACAGGCCTGCCAAAGCCGCATCGGGCTTGAGCGGCAGCGCCTGGCAGGCAACGGAAACCGCAAATAATAAATAACACTGACACAAGTGCTAAGCATAGTATAGCAGAACGCTCAAGTATACATACAAAGAAAAAAAAAAGGAAAACAAGTTGACTTACGACTCATAGATTACACCCGACAGAATAACAGCACTCGAGATTTAAAATATCAGCTTGTTTCCTAAACGGGTCACAGCTTATCAGAAATTAGTCTGCAAGAGCTCGAACGTTATACAACACACAAACAGTGTTTGGCACACGCCACCTGATATGGTTTAACAGAACGTGAGGTGCTGATTAAAAAAGAAAACGGGATTGTAAAAGGTCAATAGTAACTGGACAGAAAAGTATATAGCATTGCTTTGAAGACTGAAGGCGTTTGATCCGATAAACACAATTTCGGCAAGACTGCACCCTAAAATGCAAATTATATGTTTACACGACGTAATACCTTTTTTAATGAGCGTTTCGTTTTTACAGAAAAAATACTGTGCGGCAATTTGTTAAAGTAGAAAGGGGCATAGTAACTATGCATTGTTCTCGTCATAATTGGCAGCGACAGACTCTATGCTTCTGACCAGAGATATAATGCCCGTGTCTGTCAGCGCACGACACACACCACTGTACCTGCTTCGTCATCGACTGAGTTCGTGAAGAATTCGTCTTCCAAAACTCCCGCCTTGTCGGATTTATATCCCTGTCACACGGTAAATCTAATGTCATTCAAAGTGAATGGCATTAGCTGTTAATGACATTCTGTGTGGGTCTGCACACTGGAAGTTCGTTTAGATTCCCGCCCCAGTGACTTCATGGCAGGCGTCATGGAACGCACGATTTGGCGGGAGAATCAAAATTTTAACATAAATTGATTAATTTCTCAGTGAATACGGCATCGTTTGCTTCCAGCCAAGCACTGGGGGCACTATAAAGCATGAAATCTCTCGAATGAAGCAAACTTGTATTTTGTCTGCATGGCCCCTTTTTAAGGAATTTTATAAGTTGAAACTATCCAGTTCAGAGTTCGATAGATTCAGAGTTCGGCAGATGAACTTTGGTGTTTTAAAGGGGGTGTGAAGAGAAAATGCATTTGTCTTTGCTTAATTTTGTCTGCTTGAACGACCTTTCAGGAACATAAATCCCAAATATTTTTAGTGAACGGTTCATTGCTTCTGGAATGTAGGAGGTGCCTTTGAAATTCTCATTTTGAGGTGCGTTGCAAGCGACCATGCGGGCATTGTCAGTCGGCAGCGCAACTAGGAGTGACGTCACGTCAAGGACATTCAACGCATTCAACGTTTTTTGTGTATATTGTTCCGCACAGCTGCAAACCCAATGTTCTAAAAATAATGCATCCTTTATTCGTAGCTAAAAACAGTTTTCTATCAACGTGAGCGGTGTCGCTACTGCTGCAGTTGTCTGGCAACCATTGTAGCAGAACTCACACCTTGTGGCTGTTTGTACGGCTTGTATTCAGTTTCCTTGCTGAATTTCACGTTGTTTTGCCGAATTCTCTTCGGAATCTTACCTTTTTTGTATGAAATGGCACAAAACCGCTCAAGCAAAAAAAAAAAAAAGAAAAAGAAAGCGCCCCGTGTGCAATTCAAACTTGCGGCCGCTGGGCCAGCTCAACGTTTTAGCCAGCCTGCGTGGAAGTCACACACTTTATCCACTACACTATTGACCTGAGAAGCGCGTAACGAAAAACTGCATTTGTAACCCAGCACTACGATGTGTTTTCATAAGTTCTAATCAATCCAGAGCTTTAACCGCCAACTTACTGTTGAATGCTTCTGTAGTAAGCCAAAGGGGAGCGTATACAATCAATGAAACAGCATTAACAAAGTTGTTTATTGGAGGAAGCACGAAAGCAATCGAACTGCGTGATGGTGGGACTCGGCGACTCGGCGCTGTATTGCTGCTCCTCGCCAGTTATTTTTGCGCTTGATGAGGAAATGACGGGCTGGTTTTAAAGGAGTACTGACACGAAATTTCAAAGCTGAGATAACTATGTAAAACGCTTCCTTTTTATCAGGAGATATCTCCCAGCAAGTTTCAACAGCAACCGTTCAGCGAAACATATTTAAAATCCATTTTAATCTTCGCCCGCACGAGAAAGCCCAGAGCGGGCTGACGTGACATCATCTGCTACGTGCCCCAATCTGCCGACGTCGGGGCTCCCGTGACGAAGCCGACGCGCTGGCTGTGGTTGGCGCGCGCTGCTCGGGCGTGTGTACACGTCATGGTTTTGGGACTGACGTCATGCTGCCCGGGCCTGTGGGGACGGCGAAGACCTCGGCCGGTCTGGGCGCGCGCATGCGCTCGCTCGCGCGCGCTTCCAGAGAGGCAGCGATACGGCAAGAATGGTGACGCCATGTGATACATGCTGTCATGGCGGCCGCTCGGCGTTTTTTTGTCGAAACCGAAACTGGCACGAATAAACGACGCCGTAAATGAATGTTTACGCTGCGCTCGACCGTCTAATCTGTCATTCTATGATTAGTGGGCTGGTAGGCACGCATAGCAGCGAAAAAAACGTAACACGAAAATTTCGTGTCAGTACTCCTTTAAGTTCTGACTACTCGAAGTTCCTTTGATAAGCGTGTTTATCTGGTAAATTCTCATTTTAAGCTTTCGATCGTTTATCTCACCAGGTCAAGTGTTTCACGTTCGGGCATGTCGCATTACAGGCTACGTAAACAGATGTCGGCAAACTTGCGTAAGAATATCGGCTAGAAGAACGACAGTTTAAACTCGTGCGAAACAGCGTTAACAGCTTACAAATACCCAGTTTACTTTACACGTGGTTACTCCTGCCTGCGCCACTCGCTCGTGTTGCTGAAAAGTTCGACCATGTTGATCAGCCGTATCAGAGATCAGACATCTGTTCAGTTGCAGGCGAGTTTCATCATGGCGCTGATGTTGTAGTTTATCTGACCCTTTGCAAGCCTGCTGTATGCTGACATGTTGTGCAGATGATGGAGCACTGTGATTGGCTTCTTACTGACTTACTCAAACGTCACTTCACGAGTTGAGGAGGAAAGCCTCGGTGAAACAGTAACTGCATTTGTTTTCCTATTTGCCGATATCGGGCAACGAAATGGGTATGCATTAGGAGAAAACAGCGCGGTTCTCCTAATCATGTTAAACCAACACGCCCAGATAGCCACGTTAGGGTATGCATTGTTTGTTTATCAAGGTTTCGTGGTTATAAGCACCCACACAACACAATTTTTTTTGAAAATCTGTTCACGACCCCTTTAAAAGGAAGCTGAAGCTCTTGTTGCATGTTATGGATACCGTGTGGCAGCACTGTGTTCGTAGCTCAGTGGCTTAAGTGTTTTGCTTCGAGCACAAGGATGCGGGTTTGATTCGCGATCGTGGTGGGCGCTTTTCAGATGGTAGTGAAAAGTGGAAGTTCCCGTGTGTCGAGATTTTACCACTCGTTAAAGACCCCCAGGTGGTCAAAATTAATGCGGAGCCCTTCACTACAGTGCACATTATAGCTGAGGTGTTTCTTTTGTGTGTTAAACCCCACAATTTGAATTTAATTGTTTTGAGCCCTCAACTGACCAAATGCACCAATATAGTCATGCTGACAGCATTGACATGCCACAAGGGCTGGCATGTTGAGGTACTTTGGTACCTGCATCATTCATTTATTAGGCACATAAAAGAATGAATTTTAATGTTAACATTTCAGCTGACTCTTTATGTTTTAGGGCCCCATTGTCAAGCTTGTTAAAAGACGAATTAAGGTGCAAAGTGGCACAAAGGTGGCCAGTATCAACAAGACCCAGCCGTAGCGTTATACATCGGTGTCCACAAAAATTTCTCAGGGCTGGGGGAGGGAACTGTACCTGATGTATTCAGAGAGGCACGTCTGCCAAATGATCGAATAAAAAAAAAGAACAAGAGTACACATATTTTAGGTACATTTCTAAACAACACAAATATCCAATCAGCCTCTGCGCCGACCTTCACACTGGTTCCAAAGCTTCTATAGGTTTGAGAGATGAGGTCAAAGGGAGAGGAGGGCCCTTCCTAATGTGGGTAACTCTGGCATTGTGCAGAAGTATTGTGAGGTGAAAAAAGGGAAATAAGATGAGCGTCTCTTTACAGATGGTTGAGTGGACATTGCAGTCTAGCGTGGCCCATTCCGTTTTGTAAGCGGTACAGAACTGAAAGCACTCAGCGCCATCTACTGGTTCGCTTTCCACACTGGCAACATTTTTTGGGCCGACTGCTAAAAGGGACCCGCTGTTCAAACCTTGCAGCTTTGAGGTAGCGTCTCTGGTTCCCGTTGTAACATTCTGGGTTCAAGTCCCCCCAATGCTAAATGTTCTTTTTTTAAACGTAGAGTCATTATTATGTACCAATGTTCCAAATCAATATGTGCACCCATATTTTTCTAAGTAAATAACTGGTATGATATGTTCCACATTGCTTTAGGCGTGGAGTGCAGCCTATCCTGTATTTATTGATGCTTTACGCTGTGCAGGAAGGGCTGCTTCTGTATGGTTTATGAAGTGGAATATCTTGACCCGGTTGTCTCTCTGTCACGCATGCATCCAGGTTGGCCTGGTCGTGCTGAGCCTTGCGCTGCCGAGTGTCCTGGATGGCGGTGGTGGGGGCCGGTCTCCAGGGGACGCCTACTCAGTGCTGCTGTACACACACACAGCCCTCTGGGGCCTCATGATGCTGCTGGACTGCTACCTGCGCCGCCAGCACAGCATCCTCTACTGCACCGGATACATCTCCTTCTACCAGCTCACCAAACGCCTCCGCCGTGCCACTGTCTATGTCGTGTCAGCCGGTAGGTGTCTGTTATTCCATAAGCCACACTGGAAGCTGGGATTTTGTTCTTCCATTCTTTTTTTTTTCCTTAGTGCAGCAGCGAACTGAAACTGGGCACTTACGTCCTACAGCTCACTCGGCCCTTGCGGTGGGCAAGCCAAAAAGACATACGCTTTTTAAGTGCAGAGCACCTTAGGGGCTCGCCTTGTCATCGTAGCTCGCTCAGCGTACCCAACTAGAGCCACACGGCATTCCGTCGTCGCCGTGTAACCCAAATGCTGTGAAGGCCAAGCAGTTTATGTAGTCATAAGTGTTCGAAACTCGTGAACCACTGGCACTTGTCATACATCTCCCCATTGTTTAGTGCAAAGAAAACTGCAGGTGCATGAGGCAAAATATACATAATTAACCGGCAGTGCCCACGTTCGTTTAGTTAGGAACACTCGTTGGGTTGGTTTTTACGATAGTAAGCGAAAAAAAGGGGCAGTGCAACACCGGCACGTGCGGGAGGAAAAGCAAGCACAAAAAAAAATTACACCATCTTCCCGTAGGGGAACCCTGAGTAGTATGCGGAGCAGCCATGGGGTCGACTGAAGTTCCCATTAGTTTTCAGTTCGTCATTTCCGTTGACGTTCAGGTTCGCGTGCCTTCGTTGTATCAGTAGCTTTTTGACGCAGTTTGAATGAGTGAAGGACATAAGGCGCGTTCGTAGCACATGCTCCCGTCTCGGTTTGTAGCGCAGTGGGAAGAGCGCCACGTACCTCCCGTTGCGGCCAGAGAGTCGTGGGATCGAAACCGGGCGCCGCTTAACTATTTCTTTTTATAGTGGACTGTGCTGACGTCAGGCCAAACGCTGACAGGGCTGAAGAGACGCGCATGCGCAGTAGAGTGCGGATGGCGGACGACAAGGGAGGGAGGGACACAGCCCCGAGCATGAGATGCTCCGCATCTAAAGGAACAGAACTCCCGCTGGCGCAGTTTCGGCCAGGAGGTGCGCGAGCACTGCGAAGGCGGGAAATTTGAATTGCTTTAGTGCTATTAGTGAGCGGATAATGGTGGTAGAGCCCATTATGGCGAATCACTCTCTGCACTTCCGACAGCTTTCACATTGTGTGGAACGGCTTTAATTTTTTGTTTTTTTCTTATGTTTACCAACACCGGCACAGCGGTGGAGTAGTTTGTTGAAGCTTGGGAGGAATGAATGGCGATTTGAACGCCAAGTAGGGTGACTTATATTACAGTAAAACCTCGTTATAAGAGACACGGTTACAAGGGACACTTGGTTATTAGAGACATTTGAAAATGGTTTGGTTGGTCTCCCTATGTTCCCCATGTTAGCAACATCGCATACAAGAGACATGTTTACAAGAGACACTCGGTTACTAAAGACAACATTTTCAGCTCCCTAGAGCAAATTATTCACTTTTTATAAGAGACACAACCTGAAAACACTCACGCAAGGCGGCCGACGTCGTAGTACAAACCACACGCGTAGCAATTTTCATTCCCTAGGCTCGATTCTGTTCCGTTCCGCAGCCAGATGTCATGCCTCGCATGGTTGCGACTAGCGTCACTAAATAGTGATGCTAGTTGCGACTATTTTCAAACTACAGCGATTCTGCAACCATGCGCGATTGAGTAGTATTTCCGTCTCGGCGTCCACAGCACGCGTCGAAGTCGGACACTTGAGCCGTCGCCGTGTTTCCATGAGACTGCGTTGTACGAATCGTCGGCAGCCCAACGGTGGCAGGAGGGAAGGCGACCGTCCCGGCTTCTTGAAGCGAATCTCTTTGCCACGATGGGATTTCGCACCTCGCTCATTGCGGGCTTTCTAATTCGGCCGCTATCGCTTCGCCCCATCTCCGTCGGCAGTTAACATCCCCTGCACCCCCCCCCCCCCTTACCTCTTATACCGATGTTTTCCAGACGGTCGAATTCTCAAGCAGTCTCGCCTGATTGGCTGTGCACACAGCTATGTGTGACGTTTTTGCGGTCGAAGCCAATTACATTGGACGGCGTGAGAACGCAACCCTGCCGAAATGAACCTCGCGTAGCGCGAGACCCGCGGGAGCGGGACGGAACGGCAACGGCAGAAGGGAAGCCATCTTGACCTTCGTGCAGGGGCTACGCCGCCTTGACTTTCGTGCGGCGCTGCGTTTCACAAGCGAGCAGTGCAGCACTCGTGAAGCGTGCGACATGTCAACAGCAAAACGAAAGCAGATCTCTCTGCTGGATAATCTTGAAATCATAGGCGATGTGGACTCCGGACAAAAGCAAACGACGGTTGCGGAGAAGTTTGGACTTTCCCGGAAGTCTGTCAACGCCATAATGAAAAACCGTGAGGCAATCTTAAAGCAACAAGAGGACGGTGGACTCTCGGCGAAGCGAATCAGACTTCGGGGAGCCAGCTATCCAAACGTGGAGGAAGCCTTACTGTTGCGGCTGCGAGACGCGCTTGCCAAGAACATTCCCGTGAACGGTGTGCTGCTCAGGAAACGCGCCGAGCAACTAGCGTTCCTTCTCGATTGTGCCGACTTTAAGTGCAGTGAAGGGTGGCTCGATCGCTTCAAAGCTCGCAACGGCATCTCGTTCAAGTGCATCTCGGGAGAAAGCGATTCAGTTGACTTAAACTGCGTGTCCTCGTGGAAAGATAGTAAGCTTCCTCAGCTACTTCATGGTTACAGCCCCGATGACGTGTTCAATGCAGACGAGAGCGGCTTATTTTACAAAATGAGGCCAGGGAAGACTATGTCATTCAAGTCAGATGCGTGCCACGGCGGGAAACGGTCCAAAGAGTGGGCGAGCGTTCTATTTTGTTGCAACATGTCGGGAACGGAGAAGGAGCGTCTCCTCGTGATAGGGAAGTCGAAACGACCCCGCTGTTTCAGTCACTGGCGTCACATTCCCGTCACATACGAATCCAACCAGAATGCATGGATGACATCCAGCATTTTCAATTCCTGGCTGTTAAAATTCGACCAGAAGATGGACGCTCAGAATCGCCATGTGCTCCTCTTTGTGGACAATGCTTCTTGCCACACCAAAGTCCCTGCACTGAAAGCCACAAAGGTTGTTTTTTTTCCTCCCAATGCCACATCTCACCTTCAACCTATTGACCAAGGGGTTGTGCACTTGGTCAAGTCACAGTACAGGACACGGTTGGTGGAACGCCTGCTGTTCGACATGCAGCAAGACCGTGCAACTATCATCGACGTGAGGTTTGCCGTTGAGGTAATTTCAGCTGTCTGGAATGGGCTAAGAAGTGAAGTGGTAAAAAACTGTTTCACGAAAGCTGGCTTCAAATGTGGTGATGTGCTGGAAGAGGGGCTTCAGATGGAAGACCCCGACAGCGACAGCCTTGAGAGTGAAGCTTGGACCCTCATCCAAGAGTCTGCGCATGTTCCAGAGTCCTTTCAAGATTTTGTCTCTGCGGATATGGACCTCGTGTGCTCTGAGGAGCTTACGGATGAGGCAATCGTGGCACAAGTGAATGGCGCAGGTTTCCTTGACGATGAACTGGAAGAAGAGGACGAGGAGGACATTGCGGAGCCAAAAGTGTCAGCAGTGGAAGCTGACGAGCACCTCAGGGCTCTACAAAGATACTGTCAGCAACAGGAAGGCTTACAGGATGAAGTCTTCTACCTCCAGAAGTTGGGAAGATAGCTCCTTCAGTATGCATTCTCCAAGAAGCAAACTACCCTGAAGGACTTCTTTCAGTCATCCTGAGTAATTTTCTGTTGACGGGATCAAGCAAACCTTGACGGTGGTATCTCATAAAGCGATCCAGTTCAACTCCTCAGTGTTTTTAGGATTTTTGGATACAAGAGACCTTGGTTACAAGAGACACAATTTCCGGCTCCCTTGAGCGTCTCTTGTAACGAGGTTTTACTGTAGCAGATTAGAGTGTCGAGAGTGCAAGTATACCACTCCTGGCAAGGGTCGTTTAGTCACCTGGAGATAACAGGAACCCTGAGAACAGGTATCCCTACGATTTGTGACACCTGAAATTGAACGTCTTGGCTTGTGACATTGTTCTCATTTTTAAGTTTAAGTGCTTTTCCGCCTTTGCTTGTTAAGTATTTTTCTGGGGAGAAGAGTAAGGTGAGTGACCTGAAGACGTAAAATGAATGTGTCTGGACTTTTGTACGACAATGTTTTTGACAGACATGAACTATACAGGGAGTAAAAACAAACCAAACAGGCTGCCTCACAGCCACAAGCCAGTACGCTTCGCCTCAGTTTCATTTTCTGTGCATGTTTTGCCTTTCTGGTACCGTAGTCAAAAATGTTTACTCATGGGAACAGGAAAGCTGTGACTGCTGCTACAGCAGATACATGTATGGAACAGCTTGTGGCAGGACGGAGATATTTGGTCTCTTATTTGCCTGCTCAAAGCAGTTCTGAGCAACTCCAAGCTGTTCCATATTGTCTTTGCCAGAGCAGCTTTGCGTTGGCTCTGCCCACCACTTCTGGAGCTGCTCAGTCGTATTTCACATGCACCAGGGAGCAGCTCAGAGCTGCCAAAAACTTCTCTCGCTGCTCAAGAGAAGTGGCTAGCAGACGGGACATGCAAAAGGACACTCGGGGTCTCGTTTTCTGTTCTCGCTTGTTCTGACATCAGTTGATCTTCTGCTCAGTTCGAGAATGGCAGCCTCATCTGGTGTTCCTCTGCAGCTCATGATTATAAACAACGTTGAGACACCTTTGACAAAGATGGGACACCAGTGTTTTACGAAGGGCACCAGGCTTTCATGTCTGGCGGTACGTACATACAAACGGCGATGTTTGGACACTGTCGCGGAATGTTTGAATGACCGCTAACTGAAGCAAATGCGATGAGATTTTGCATCGGCTAACATCCCAGCGTGTGAATTTCGCCGCAGATATGCCACTGTTTCGTCGAGTATCTCCAAAATTGCAGGTAGGGCACTGTCTGTGTGAGGTAAATAGTCCGTTTAGACTGGCCCGTGCACGCCTCACAGAACTTGTTCAGCCGCAACCAGAATACACTTGAAAACAGCGTCTCGTCTACCTCTATAACGGATGCCTTGAAACACGTGTGAAAGGTGCATTTGGCTGCGTTAACAACGGTGCTGGACGCAACTGAGAAATTTTTTGGTTACTTCAACCGACGTTTTAAAAATTGGTTGTAACAATTTCTAACAAATGACAATTATCAGAGTTCTAACTTTGCATTGTTAAGTGAAGTTAGACTCAAGCAGTTGACAAACAGTCTGCTCCTCTGCAGTTCGCCTGCCGCACTGGATCACTGGCAGCTCAGAGCAGATTTGAGCTGCTGCTTCTAGTGACCCACTACGTAACTTCCTGACCAAGAGCTGCTTTGAGCTGCGTTGAGCAGGCAAAAGGAGAGAGACCTGTTATTTAGGTGTTGTGAACTATGTCAGCTGGCTGGCTGTCAGCTTTTGCTCAAGTTGACGTATTTCTGACACGATCACCTTAGTGGCAGCACTATGCGGATGTTGGCTCATTTAGTGCTTGGTCACGAGTAGTAAACACGAGAGCTGTCGCCTTGTCTCAAAACCAGAGTCTGGAAGCTACATTCTAGGGAGGTGGATAGGGTTGCTGAGGGAATATCAAAATGAACCTGCTAGAATTGGTAGATCGTGACCTCGTACAAAGAGTAGTGCACACAGACAGCCACCCTGGCTTCTTTAAAGTGCAGAGCACTTTAGCGCTGTGCCTTGTCATCGTAGATCGCTTGCTGGACCCAAGTACACGGCGTTCTGGCGTCGCGGCGTAACCCAGAGGCTTCGAAAGCTAAGCGGTTTGTATAGTCATAAGCGTTCGAAGCTCGTAAGCCGCTGGCGCTTGTCATACGCCTCCCCGTTGTTTAGCACAAAGAAAAACGCATTTGCGTTTGAGGCATAATATATGTAATTAACCAGTGGCACCCGCGTTTATTTAGTTAGGAACACTTGTTGGGTTGGTTTTTACGATAGTAAGTGAAAAAAAAGTGGCAGTGCAACGGCGGTACGTGCGGAAGAAAAAGCAAGCACAAAAAGAACAGAACTCCCGCTGGTGCAGTTTCAGGCAGGGGGCGCATGAGCACTGCGAAGGCGAGAAATTTGGATTGCATTGGGTGGTAGCAGTGAGCAGGTAACTGCGCTACGGCCCATTACGGCGAATCACTGCTCTGCACTTCCGACAGCTTTCACATTGAGTGGAATGGTTTTAATTTTTCCCTCCTGCCCCCCCTTCAGGCAGCTCGATGCTGGTGGTGTTGGCCGTCCTGGTGGACAACTACTGCCACGACCGGAGTGCCGCCTGCCCGTCGTCCGTGCTGCAGCCTATCCGCTATGTGCAGATACTCCTGGCACTCGAGGCGCTCGTGGCCTTGCCCTTCCTGCTCAAGTACCTCGGTGAGCAGGGCTGCACTTTGTGCACCATTTGCGGCCCTTGGCTACACGTTCTAGCTGACGATATCGACAGAAGGGTATAGTGACCCACTGCTCTGGTGCGTTCTCTTAAATGGCCCTCCCAGGCAGGCGTTGGAATGGTTGTTCATTCCTGGGTACGTCTGTCGTCTGCTGCCATGGGTGTTTGCCACGGAAGTTTTCATTGGCCATCCCACCCTGCGGCTGCTGATGGCACTCTGTAGTCTCAGTCCCCAATCCTCCGTTTTCCACATAACATATTACTACACTACAGAGCTCTTTTCATGGTGAACAGGATGCAGTGAAGCCGTTAAGTGTCACGTTCACCAAGACCATTTGTGACTTTTATTGTCGTTTGCCAACAAGTATGCTTCGCAGCAAAGACAATTTTGTATTCAAACTTTGGTAACACATGCTATGGTGCGTGTATCTTAGAAAAAAGAAAATACAGTACATTTCACTGCTGCGGTGACTGTACCACTGAGCTGTTTCACATATACTTCTTGTACTGCTCAAAAAGATGACAAATGGGGCTAGTTGGTACTGCTTCATCTTGCATTGTGTTGGGGGTTGCTACAATGGGACAAAAGTAAATGCGTGGATGAAACAGGTCCACCTGTCCGCTTTTGTCTCACTGTTGTAATGCCCAGCACAATTCGAGATGAATGCTTCTTATACTTAGCTAGTTCATAGCAGAGTTGCAATTTTTTAAAGGACTACACTTCCAGAAAATGGCCAGGAACCCAGCCAGAACCGTCAAAAAGCAGATTACATGACGTTTCCTGATCTCACAATTTCCTAACCTTTGGGAGCTTTTTCTCAGTTACTAGTATCATAGATATGTAGCAGTTGCAGTTTTAGCAGAAATGACATGAAGCTGCAGCTTCCGAAGCCATTTGAACAGCCTCTCCAGGTTTGGTAAAACCACCATAAAACGGGTTTCAACGGGCCCATGTTTTTCCGGTACGATACATAATACTGTGAGCCTACCAAATTTCGTTAATGTAGTTGGCTTGGAAGCATGCTACACCACAAGCTAAAAATGATTGATCTCAGTATTTTTGAAATCTGCATTACATGAAATTATAGCCATATGATCAGGAATTGACTCAAAGCAGCTTTTTGTTCATGTGGAAATTGCCGTCAAACTGGAGAGCTGGAATTTTTTGAAACAAAGGCCATCTGTGGAGATTTTTTCTTCTTTTTTTTTTTTCCCCCTGCAAAGTAAACGTCAGGGAAAACAGACTGCACTTTCAGGCTATTAGCTGATTTCCTCATAACTCGTAAAGATATGATAAAAAAAACAATAAAAATATGTGTGGTTTGATATTTCATGTGATCTGCCTGTTACGATAGCAACTAGGTGTCACTAACAAACATTCAAATTATGATCACTGTTTGAATAGTACTTTTCGTTATTTTTTGCAGTGCTGTTTTAACTTACCGAGTCGGTCTTGAGTGTAGTTTTGCAGATTATCACAGTCCTCAGTTGCACTTCTTTTTATTTTCCTCTACAGCTATACCGTTTGCTGTGTGTGGGAACAGATTAATAATGTGACTGGCATAGCAGTTGAAATAAGAGCGCAGTTAAAAACGAAGTAAAATAATGAATAAATTACAATCTTTCCCTCTGAGTGAGAAATGTAATTATCATCTTTCCAAACATTACGTGATAATTTTCATAACATCTGCGTGGCAAAGGCAGGGATTGTTCCAAAGTGGATCCAGACAAGGTGTGCTGGGCTCATAGCTCATCTGGGTATGCAGGCAAACTAGGCTTTTGTTTTGGTGTTGAAAGGTAAAAGTCAATTGAAAATATATATACCGTATATTGCCACATATAAGTCGACTTTATAAAGCTTAGACTTTATACCCCCACTTTAGACCCTGGATCATGAAAAAAGGGATATGCATTGTTCCTATAATAATATCAAAAAAAAAAAAAAACAGGCCGCATTTCTGAGAAAGAGAAAATGCATTTATTGGACGTATCTTGTACGGTTGCACCGACAATGTTCACGTCACCGCCGCTATTGTGCACTTCACAAAAGCTTCGCACACCCACTGTGCCACAGTGCTCAAAGGTGCTTGCTGTACTCGTCCCGTCAGTGTCTGGGGTTTACCATCCTGCTCCATCCACTCGTTGCAGACTGCCTGCCATCCAATCCTTGAACTTTGTTTAGAGCAACGTGGAGAGGTTCAGAACAGGAGCCAAACCTCGAGGGTCCCGGTACAGTCACTGACTTAGGACCCTTGTCCCTAGTGTTCTTACTTACGTACCGTATTTACTCGACTCTAGGCCAGCCTCGATTCTTGGGCGGCCCCCGAAATTCAGAAAGTGAGAAAAAAAAAAAAAAAAAAAAAAAACTTACCTTGAATGTAAGCCGAATGAAAAAAAGCACTGGACCGAGACTAGAACATGCACTTTACTTTTTGCAGTGCTTGTCGCAGCATGTTCAATGCTCACTCTCAGGCTGAACCGGAACCGCTTCATAAAACGAGTGACCCAGCCTAGCGTCACTAAATAAGCTACGCTTAACCCAGCCCCTGCTGGCTTTGAACTGAGACCACACGACGCCTCGAATGTTTACGATCTCCCTCGCCTTTGCCTGTATTATCTTCGTCGTCATAGTCACTCCACCTTATGGTTCACAATGTTCAAACAGGCAAAATGGAGCCTGAAAGCCATAGAGTTCTAAAAACCCATTGAAAACCTGCCGGCTGCAAGTTTGTGGCCGTGAGATGGTGTTGAGTGTCTAGCGGTGGCAGGAAAGCCGCATCCTCGAATCTAAGCCGCCGACCCCGGACTTTCGTAAACGACTTCTTAAAAAAAAGTATCGGCCTAGATTAGAATAAATAGGGTACTTTTCTAATGCACCTCAATAAGTTTCTTGTTCTTCTTCCTAAAACTGCTCGGGGTGATCACCAATTGACACTCAGCATTGGCCATTGCTTTCTTCGCACGTTCCGTGATGTGCCCACAGAATGAGTTGAGCACCAACAAGCTCTTTGGCTTTAGGAGACTACCTGGGCGCTGGAGCCAGACAAGGTGGAACCATTCTAGGACCACCTGTTCCCCCCCCCCCCTTCAAAAAAAAAAAAACCTGTTTTGTTCACGCAAACAATCACTTTTGGGGGAAATTTCTCTCTGGGCACTGGGCATTGCTTTGCATTTAAACACAATGAAAGGAAAAAGTTTGTGGCCATCGGTAGTGCAGCACAGCATCACAGTAAATTGGATATGCTTGTTGCTGTTGTCCTGAGATTCACTTGCCGCTCACTTGCTGCTATGAAGTGTCCTGTTGGACACTTCATAGTGAATTGTGGACAACGCTGCTGAGTGCCTGCTAGGCCTGCCTGGCATGCTAATGCAAGCAATGGGAGTGTACAGCCAGCATTGCAGCAAATTTGCAGGGATCACGGAAGACAATCCAGAGCCTATGTCAAAGCCGAAGCTGATTTCGCTGGTCGCAATTTTTCATGGCTCATCTTGGATGACGTCTTTAAATTCTAGAACTAAGATGCATACAGAATTTGTAAAACAACTTTTTAATTATTGCTGCTATAGTGCAAATATGTGTACTAGAAACATCGTTTGCCAAGGTTTGCTTAAATTAACTCTCTCTCTCTCTCCCCCGCCCCCCAATTCGCTTAGGTCTGTGTATAGGCCTATCCGCCTTAATTTGGCATCCCAATTTTGAAAAAAAAAAAAATAGAGAGAAAAAAAGAAAAGGTCGAATTGTATGTGGCAATATACAGTAGCATTTTTAATTTACAAAAGCCTTGCCCACATGTTTGCCCAATGAGGTGACAAGATGCCCCTTAACCCTTTAACCACCAATTCAACTTCCAAAAAATGTACCAAAATCGCCAATTTTTTTTAAGCAGTCATATTTTTCCCCATGCAATTCTGATTCTGAAAATATATTGCATGAATAATTTCTGTTTAGAATTAGCACAGAAATTACAAAAGAAAAAAACCTGCTGCGGGGGCGGCTTTGCCTCTAATGCATGCCGTGGTAATGAGTAAAAAAACGTACTGAAAGTCAAAGTATTTATTTGGTACAATCACGGTAACACACAGAAAATTGCACAGACGTTCCTTCATCGTAACAAAAGCTTTCATGACTAATAGTCGCTCTTTGTGTGGTAGATTTCGAAGCATGGTGTCACACAAAGCCCGACTTGGCAGTCCTTGCACCAGAATCGCGTTTCTTTGCGTGCTAATCTTCCCTTGAAAAGCAGGAGGCTCTCATCAAGAAACACATCCTGTTCTGGCACATAGGCATCAAGGAATGCCTCGTTCAGCCTTGTGATAACGGGCCACAGCTTCCATAGCCGGGGGTGTGGATGAGTAACTTCATCCATGGTTTTGAAGTTGGTGAAATGAAGGCAGCGCATCAACGCGTTGAAGCGGTTCCTGCTCATGGCTTTGCTGAACACTGGTGTCTCCAAAACTTGCTTTGTTGACCAGTACATCTCAACTTGAGGTTTGCCGACAATACCCTGCAACATTATCAGTGCAAGGAAGACCATAATCTCATCGCATTCTACCGGTTTCAATGTAGAACCCCGGGCAGCAAAGTACGCTACCGCAAATTGGTTTTTTTCCGTGACGGTTAGGTCAATGACGTCGATCCCAGTCAAAAAATACATGAAACCAGCCGAGAATGTCATTTTCGTTAGTGGGCTTCCGCAAGATTCCGGGCACTGAAAAGAAGGGAAACCGTGGAGGTGCAGGTGGCGGGTTGTCGGTGTCCACGCGCTGCCACACACGTGCACTGGTCAGTGCGTCACTCTCGTTGTCGTCATCATCGCCGTCGCTCTCGTCGTCATCTGAAGCAATATCCAGGATAAAGTCATCTATGTCACTGTCGGACACAAAATCTATTTCTTCACCAACGCCGCTTTCTTCACTGCTCCAAGAAGCACTTCCTTTTCTTATCGTGTCGCCGCCACCGGCATTACTTTTGCGAAGCGCCATTGTGAAATGGCTATTTCCCGCCTTTTGCGTGCGAAAGGCACGAAATTCAGTTTTCCATAGACAACTACCGCCATCTGGGGTTGAAAATGGCAAGCAAAGCAATTGACGACCGTGATACGTCTTTGGTGGCAGAAGGAGCGGAAAATCGGGCCGGACGAGCGTGACTCGTCGTTGGCGATATTGGTACAAACTTGGGTGACGAGTACAGCTCGGGGTTGGCGGCTAAAGGGTTAAACTGCCGCTGATGTTGTTAAAAGTCACAAATACCTACTTTTAATGGCATCAGTGAATTAATAATTGTAGTGGAGTCTGTTGTAAAGGTCGTTTAACGGTATTCCTTGAAGAAAACCTGTCCCACACATTGCCCTCATTTCCCTGTTCCCGTGCAGTGATGACGCTGAACTTCCACAAGAACAAGCACAGGTCAGACGTCCAGCACGATGAACTCCTCCTCAGCTTCATGCACTCACAGTCGTCTGTTGGGGACCTGGGATTTAGGTGAGTGCCTGTTTGGCGCTTTTCGTCAGCCATGCATGAGGCAGTTCCCGCTCTTTGTTTTTTCATCACGTAAATAAACTGCAGTGTCCACCGTGCCGCCAACAAGGAAATTTTTTAAAGGGGCCATGCAGACAAAATACGCATTTATTTTATTCGAAAGATTTCGCATTTTATAGTGCCTCCAGCGCTTGTCCGGCACCAAGCGATGCCATATTCACCGAGAAATTAATCGATTTAGTCTAAAATTTTTATTGTCCCACCAAATTGTGTGTTTTCCTAACGTCTGCCATGAAGTCACAAGGGCGGGTTTTCAAACGAACTTCCACTGCGTCATTAGGCTCTGCGTTCTTGCTTACCGTCAGTCCTCCCAGATGGTGCTACCGTAGTAAGCCACTGACCGTTGCCCGCCGTTGCTTTGTTTTTGACCGTACTGGCTCCTGGCTTGTTTTTGTTACTGTAGAAAGTAATCGTTACGTGAAACATGGGGTATGCTCAACAAACAGGGTCACGTAAGACAGCGTCGCTTACGCCAAATCGGCCAGTGTCGTGTAAGACAACTACAACGCGGTGGGCTACTGTGCAGCTAAAACAAGCATAGTGCGCCTAGTACCAGCCGCAGTGCACATTGGTACTTCTATGTTTGCATTTATTTTCGTACCCTTCATAGTTTACCCCACCATTCTTCCTGCTGTAAAATGGATATGCATTGCATTTAGGTGCGAATAGCTCGTTCGGCAACCTTATAAGCCCTGCCTAATTTCCGTTTGCTTTTGCTGGCCTCAACCAATTGCACTGCTGGGCATATGACATCATAGGTTCTCTCGCGGAAAATGAGCTAGTGGGTCACATAGGCATTCCCTTTTTTTCCTAATTATGAAGCTTATTTGAGCCAAGTGTACGTTAAAAGTGGTGCCAGTATGATTCTGACGAGGCAATCTTTTGAATGAACCGAACTTGTCTTTTGTCTGAATGGCCCCTTTAAGGTCTCTTGCAGACTGACAGCTGCCTAGGTTACGTATGAGCCTTCAGAGTGATGCTGAAAGCCACAGACGTCTTGATGTACAAGTTTTTTGCCTGCTTTTTCACATCATGCTGGCTTTCCTCAGTGAAATCCTCCGAAGCAAACTTTGTTTCGGGGCACCAGAGCAGTTGTGTGTGCGTGATATTCGTAGAGTTTTAAGTCCATTACAAGTAATTGTCAATTATCTCGATATAGACAACCCTGCTACATAAAATGGTTTAGAATTGAATGTAGAAGTACGTGGGGCACTAATTCCAACTTTATTAGGGAAATAGAATATGTGCCATTAGAGTCTGTTTGTGTGGGGAAGAAATATATGCTACAGTTTTATAACCTAATTCGCGTCTGAAAAAGTGCATTACAAAAGTCTTCTCCACAGTATAGCTAAGTTCAGAAACACCAATTGGCATCGTTGGCCCATCCACCAAAGTGGGTTTCTCTCAGTTATGGGGGGAGGAGACGATGACGAATGCCAGTAACGATGCTCACTAAAGGTCTGAGCTGAGGTGACACTGACAGCTCTGCTGTAAAAAGCCACAGGTGCTACAGCCCAACTGGGCACTGACAGCTGACCATGAACATGCTTGATTGGACATTGTTAAAGAATAACAAATAATATTGAACAATATTTCGCTAATAAACAGCCAGCAGGCAACCTTCGTGGCAATTTCAGCATCGATCAGCTTTTCCGCAACTGATGCGACATTATCCCTTTCAAATATTTTTCCAGTGCCCATGGTTTCGTACTCCGTCGGCTGTCACTGTGCAGCATTCATGCTCAATCAGCCGTTACTGGTCTTGTGGGTCTGAGCTGGATACAGCAGCCTCCCAAGAGAGTGTCACAAGTCGTCGGTAGTTGTGCTTCTGGACATAACCCGCAAAACGGAGAAGCCTTCTCAGCATTTATTTGAGTTCACAGAGCTCCGTCTTGGGTCGTCTTACTCTGCAGGCTGCTGCAAACCAGATCTTAGTCATCATCAGCCTATCCATGCCCACTGCAGGGCAAAGGTCTTTCCCATAGATCTCCAATTATCCCGGTCCTGTGCTAAGTGCGACCAATTTATCCCTGCAAACTTCTTGATCTCATCTGCCCATCTAACCTTCTGCCACCCCCTGCCACACTTGCCTTCTCTAGCGGTCTGCTCTGTTACCCTTAATGACCAACGGTTAACTTGCATTCACATTACATGCCCTGCCCACGTCCATTTCTTCTCAATTTCTACTAATATGTCCTTAGCACGCGTTTATTCCCTCAGCCACTCTGCTCTCTTTTTGTCCCTTAATGTTACACCTATCATCTCATCACCTAAGATCTCAGTCAGTGCCGTGAAATGCCATTGTGCATTCCCCTTGGAACAGTCCCCACCAAGCCACGCCGTACTAAGTTGCCCACAGAAACAATGAATGAAACAGTTGATTGCAAATGATAAACCACTTGTAGCAGACTTCTTTTTCCACGTTTTGTACTTGTTAAATGGTCGTGGCTTCACATTTGTGTTGCTGTAAGTCTTCTTCAGTAACGACCTAAGAGATGCTGAGCCCAAGGACGCGGGTTCGATTCCCGGCCGCGGCGGCCTCTATTCTGATGGAGGCGAAAAGCGAAAACGCTCGTGTGTTCGAGATTCGGCACTCATTAAAGATCCCCTGGTGGTCAGAATTGATCAGGAGCCCTCCACTATGGCGTGCCGCATTGCCTGTGTAGTGTCGCCGCTTTAAACCTCACAATCATTTGACAATCTAAAGGAACTGGGTAGACTTTTGGAGGTACGAGGGTCACTGTACTGTTTCCCTCTCCTGTTCTGCTTAGTTTGAATTATTTCGAGATTCATCGCAAAAGTTAGTACTGTTCTTCTCGCATTCTTCTGCATCATGATACCATGCCCTAACAGCAGAGAGTACACAAAGCTGACGCGATTTCAGACTGTGCTGATGCCCAGTGCTTTTTGCTGCCATGGCCAGATCGTGTGCCTGATACCGTATTTACTCGCGTAATCCTCGCACTCGCGTAATCCTCGCACCCCTAATGTGAGCCACCAAAACTTTGATTTTTTGGTTCCTCGCATAATCCTCGCACCCCCAACTTTGCAGCGGCGAAAGTTGCCCGCTCGCGAAACCCGCATGGTGCACGCGCTCTCCAACGCGCGCTCTCCCCCGCCGCCTCTCCGTTCGGCGGAAAGCGCTGTGT
Source organism: Haemaphysalis longicornis (assembly GCF_048455015.1). Taxonomy (NCBI): domain Eukaryota; kingdom Metazoa; phylum Arthropoda; class Arachnida; order Ixodida; family Ixodidae; genus Haemaphysalis; species Haemaphysalis longicornis. Next base: position 103,998,653 of record NW_027526361.1, on the reverse strand, counting down.
ATCCAAGGCCATCCAGGCGCCCTAACAACCTGCATGGCTACTCCCTAACAGACGCCCTAACACGCTACTCACACTGTCCTTGAGCCGGTTTCGCGTGCGCGCAACTAGACTGACTAGACGGCGTTCGCGCAGCCCGCTGTCGTGTCGTCGTGTTGCCGTCGTGGTCCCGTCGTTGAGCAGCAGCAGTCAGTGAGTCACTCGCGATGGCCGTGTTCGATCGCGTACTCTATCGCTTTCAATTTGAAAGCGGCAGTGTAGCTAGTGTTCTTCCCCATGGCGAAGCGGCACCAAGCACAAAACAAAGAGATCAAAAAGTTCTCGAAATGGCAGCGAGCTATCCACCACAGACGCGAGAAACACGGCAACCGCGCCGCAGGCAGGCACTTCGGCCATCGGCGTCACCGACTTCAACGTGCGTTACTGGAGTAGGGCACGCACATGACGACGAGATAGGGCGCGCGCCAGAAAGCAAAGGCGGCAATTTCATGATCGCTGATCGACGGGAGACTGTTTACATTGTAAATAATAAAATAAAAAGAAATAGCTGCTGTTGGCAACACTGAGCTTACATATACAAAAAACTACCGCTACATTTAGCGGGATTAGCAGAAGGCAAATTGGCAACACTATGCACCGGATTTTTTTCCCCGCGTAATTCTTGCACCCCTAACTTCGCATTGACTTTTCCGAAAAAAAAGTGCGAGGATTATGCGAGTAAATACGGTATACCTGTGCTTGGTGTCGTGAGGTTTGACTGCAGTGGTGTTTCACACCTTTGTAACTAATGATTACTGGTGTACGCTCAATGCATTTCTTGCGGGTTGCACAAAACTAACACATCATGACACCTTGAAGGGACCCTTCAACACTCTTTGAGCAGTCCAATAAACCTGCGCGACAGTTAGATTACACTGCCAGGAATACCTGAGCCCAATATTACACGTGCGCGTGAAGCGGTGAGTGTGCAAATTGCTGCGAAAGACTCGCAAAAAACCAACCGCGCCCTCTTCAGTTCTCCTCATTATGCACCCCTGGCATGGCCTAAACAACGTCATTGAGGCCATGGCTGTCCTCTTGGCTGTCGTTGATCAACTTCGCGGCTTATTTCTTGCATTTCCTGTGATGATCCACCGTTGTCGGCGCTGTGTACCAACCGTTTCTGTGCCTGAACATGTACGCACAGTTTTGGCATTTCTTTTGTGTTTTGAGTGCGCGCGAAGTTTGAGTGATGAGCTCAATACTCCCCTTTCAATGGGACCACTTGACAACAAACGTTTATAGCTTCAAAAACACCCTACCAGCCTGAGTGCGCGCTTGCGAGCAGGTAGCCGTGTTTGCTTTTTTGTGGCACCAGACGAGAAATAGACCCCTTTGTGTTGTGGAGGAAAGGAGAAAATTCCCCGGTGTGTGATATATCGAAGGCCGCCGAAGAGAGCGCCGCGAGCCGCCCCCTTATCTGGGAGAGAGCGCGCAGCTTTTGTTGCGTTGTCGAAGGTCGAGTTGGGAGGGAAAAATTACGCGCGATTTCTCACCTCGCGTAGTTTCGGTGATAGTGAACGGATTTTCGTAATTCTTGCGGGAGGAGATTGGTGGGGCATTAAGACTTTACCCCAAAATACATTCCGAGTAGTCAATGGTGAGTGCTGCGGGGTCCCTTTAATTAAGCTCATTTGTCAGAGTGCAAAGCCTAATTTAATGTACCCGGCTGCTGTATTATGGCAGCATAACACTAAGATATATTGCGAGTAAAAGTGTTCGAATTGAAGAATTATTTACCGTGTTTACTCGCATAATCCTTGCACTTGTTTTCCGGTAGGATCGTAGAATCGGTGGGATGTTAGGGGGTGTGATAATTTGTGTGGAGAAAAAAATTTCGAGTGGTAAACACGAGCTTAACTAAGATTTGAATAGGTATTATAACCAAAACTTACAAAGTGCAAAGTGCAAAGGTTTTGTGAAGTTTTGCACTTCTTCGTTGCGGCCAGCCGCTGCTCAACTTCACCATGCGGCGTTTGGTAGTGGGGGACCCAACCATGAACAGTCCTAATCCGTGTCAGTGCCGCTGACATTGCTGGTCCTTGCCTCGTTGTTGCCTCCAGATTCCACGTCAGCTTCACAGGCGTCGTCTCTATTCCACACCAAGTGGTCTTCAGGCGCATCCAGGGCATTCGATTTGCCCGTATTTTTGAAGTTCTTGACAACGAAGTCTGCAGCGATCATTCCCCCCGTTTCCAATATCCAGCTGTACAGCAGCTCCACCGACGTTCTCCTTATCTTGCCGGCCGTCGCCGGAATGTGCTTGTCTTCGGCCATCCACTCTGCGTACAGCCTTTGAATGTTATCTTTGAACTGTTCAATGACACATCCAAAGGCTGCAGCATAAATGTTAGGGCACCTGGAATGACAGCCAGCTCAGTGCTCAGCTCCTTTGAGTTTGCGCTACTTGTCGGTCACCTTCAGTTCCTCGTGCTGCCTTCCCCAGTGGCGCACGCTGAACTCATTGACACCGAAGGGCCTGCTTTCGGCGCCGTTGCCATGCTCTATAGTGTATTTGATGGCTTTCAAGCTGGAGGCGGCGGTATAACTGGCGTACCATTCCATGGCGATGTGGCACCGAAGCCAGCACAGAACTAAGTGATGAAAAACTTCTCGAAATGGTGGAAGCGAGCTCTCGGCAACTGCTTGGACTGACTGCTGCACCTCCAACGAAGGGATGATCGCGGTCTGTGCAAAAGCCACCTAGTAGCGCGAACGTGAAACCTGGCCAACGACAGTGTGGGTAGCGTTTGAGAGATGGCACTAGGCTGCCATGCGCCTGGCGCGCCTGGATACACCGCGCTGTCCACCAAACAGAGTGCTGGCGAGTGCCTGCATCATGTGGGTTTCGCAAGCAGATGACTCGCTGTTGCAATTTTGCAGGTGCGAGGATTGTGCGAATAAACAAAAAATTTAATTTTTGGTGGCTCACATTAGGGGTGTGAGCATTTGTGTGAATCGGTGGATTACGCAAGCAAATACAGTATTTCATTCTGAAGTCTGCACTGTCTTTTGCAGTTACGAAGAGTGAGTAACACCTTTGCTACACAGCAACTTTCATTTGACAATTGAACACTCAAAAGTGTGCCCTATGGGTTTACAATGGGCCATTTGATAGAGAATCGTTTCAACAGCCTCTTGAAGACCTTTGAAACGGCCGTGTAGCAGAGGTATAAGACAAAATCAGGGTATTTGTTGGAGAGACTTTGTAACTGACTGAGTTCATCTCTTGCATTTCAGGGACGGTACCTATCTCGAGGATATTGTAGAGAAGCAGTCGGACATGATCAGGTACCTGAAGAAGTACAACGCGTTCCTCGGACGGAAGATACTAAGCCTCAGCATTGAAGTGAACAACTTGAGGCCCCTGGCAACTTGCTAGGAATCGGCGGGTTGTGTGCCTGTGTCCACGTGTGTTGTGGTGTCTTGATTTGTCATTGGAATGTAAATACTGTTGTTCCTCGATTTTATACACTTTCAGTAATGTTTAAGAACTGTTTAATGTTGTTGTTCCTTTTATAAGCTTTTTGGCTGTGAAGTAGTGAATAACATTTTAAGTCAATTTAACCAAGCCTTTGTTAGAAAATGCTTTGCTGAGCTCTCTTTGAAAGCAGCTTGAAATGTGACCCGTCCCTTTCTTCTTTGTGGGTTTCCTTTTTTTTTTCCCACGGTCACATGTGATTTCACTAAAGCAAGGGCGGTCAGCACCTGCTTTGTGAATGAGCAAAGTGGCCCATGCGAATGCCAAAAACAAAAGTAGCAGACCTGCTTGTGGTAGCTCTGCTGGTGATAATGCTGATTGTGTGATTTCTGGAGTGTTGTAAAAATAAAGACTTTTGTTTTAAGTGACAAGGTTGGCTTCTGTTGTAGTGGCATCACCATAGAGGCACCACAGATGACGTAAACGGGCTCACTTACCTGCCAATGCCACCTTCCTCCTCAATAAACATAGGTGATCACATGCTCCCACAGTGGCCCAACGTACCGTACTTATCCAATTCTAACGCGCCCCCGATTCTAACGTGCACCCGATTTTCCTGGCAAAAAAAACGAAAAAACTTGCTCTTCCGATTGTAACGTGCACAGAACTTTGTGAGCAACAACAACGAATGCGAGAGAAACGGGCGATTTATTTCCCGAAGTAATCTCGCTCCTCGTCGCTCTCAGAGAGCTCCTTGTCGCTTTCCGTTGACCACAACATCTCGTCTTCGGTGCCGTCAAGCGCATTCGCAATGCCACACTTATGAACGAAGGTTCAACGGTTCAACCATGGTTGATAGGATCGTGGCCCACGCCTCGCACGCCCATCCCGCGAGCTTCTCCACAGGCGCACACTTCAGCCAACCGCTCGTTCTGAATGCGTGAGAGCCGCTGCTGCCATTGCAGTTATCAAGCACGCAAGGGAAACAATTTGACGATTTGTGTGAACACCGATAGAAAAGCCTACCGTAAAATTCCGGGCAAGCGCCCCCACCCGTGCAAGCGCCCCTCCACCACTTCAGTGCTAATTTCACATTTCCGCGCCATTCCGGGAAAGCGCCCCCCCTCCCTCCGCGCAGTTATCACGCACCACGTGCAGGCAACACTGGCTTGCTGGAGCCAGTCTAAGAATCCAATCCAATCTGCTTCAACTGAACGCTACACGCCATTTGTTTCTTTGTTTTGGCGGTGGTAGGTCATGCATTCCTACACAGTTGCAAAGAAAATCGAGGTGATCCGATGGCACCGAGAGCACGGGAAAAACGTGCACCAGACCTCTCGACAGTTCAAGCTCGACTGAAAGCGCATACGGGAACAGGTGAAGAATTTCGACAATCTTCTGCAGCAAAACTTCGACGGAAGCTAAGCAACGGTGCCCCAGTGTTCAGCAAGTATGTGGACGATGCGCTGTTCCAGTTCTTAGAGCGCGAAAGAAGCGCGGGACGCGCCGTTAGCAACCGGCTGCTGTCTGAAGAGGCTATGAAAATAGCAAACAGCATGCAGTTAGGTAACTTTGTAGCTTCCAGCCACTACATAAGCAGGTTTGGAAGCAGCGGTTCGGCGTTGCAATGCGCCACGCCATGAACGAGAGCCAGAGGACGCCCGAGGAATCTGTGGAGGCATTAAGCGCCTTCCGGACTTCCGCGAACTTTCTGCAATGGCGAAATGACATCAAAAGGCAACTTTAAGAAGCCGTCGCGGCAGCAGGTCCTTGTGGCGTGCTGCTTCAAGGGGTGCGGCATTGCAAACGCAATCGATGGCTCCGAGGACGGCGACATGCACGGCGGGCTGGCAGATGTCGGAGCGGTGAGGCCAGAAGACCGGGGCGGACTGGAAGACGAGTACGCCGAACTGTTTTTTGCTACAGACTCTGAGGAGCCTTTCGATGGTTTCGAAAGTGACGAACAGCAGTAAGATCAAGCCGTGGCACCCGAAGACTGAGGCAGCAGAGTGCTGCGAACTTTTTTTTTTTTTGCTGCTAAGTTTTCCAATGGTTTCCAAAGTAACTAACAGTAACAACTTTTGCGTAATAAAGTTCATCTTCCTAATGAAAGTTTAAAACCACGCGCACTGCGGTTTTTTTCGTAAAAAATATTGTCGCCTCCATCTTGAATTTCGGTGCCGTTCCGGAATAGCGCCCCCCCCCCCCCCCCCCCCCCCCCCCTTCACTTTGCCGGTAATTCCGCCTTGCTGGGGGGGGGGGGGGGGGGGGGGGGGGGCGCTTGCTCGGAATTTTACGGTAGGCGCCTAGGCTTCCTGTGTCCGAAAAATCGTTGCTAAAAGCTTTTGCGCCATCTTGAGATGGCGATGGGAGGGATGAAATTTCCGCTGTTTTGGCAGTTTCGGTTTCGTATCCGATTCTAACGCACATGCGATTTTTCGGCCTATTTTTCCGGAAAAAAAGTGCGCGTTAGAATCGGGTAAGTGCGGTACACTTCATTGTGCAAGCATTAATTCTTGGGGGGGGGGGGAGGCATTTGTTGCACCTAGCATTTGGAAGAGACGGGCTAGTCTAAAGTTAAAATGTAATGGTGCCACTGGGGGCCACAAGATGGTGGCGGAACGGAAAGTATTTCAAGATTGAAAGTGTAAAAATAAATTGTCCTGTATCGATAGATTTCAGCTCTAAGAACACAAATGCAGTCGAAACTTGATGTATCGAACCTGGTGGGAATTGGGTGATAGTTGGATGTAACCACTGATCTCCAACTAAGTGGAGATCAGTGGATGTAACTGATAGTTCAGCATGCGAAGTTCCTAATACCTGTCAATAATATCCATGTTGGGGTCTGACTTTGATGTGAGCAATATTTTAAAATTGTTTTAAGAATATCTTAAAAATTAAACAAGTACTGACACCAATTTTTGGTGTTGATATTATTACAGAGTTTGTTTCCTTTGCGCAACAGAATACCCTGGCTGAAATATGAGAGGCCTGCGACGTGATGAAACAGTACTCGAAGAATCAATGCTCGATGAAATGGCCAGAAAACGTTCGGGAATGCTCCATCCTTTACATTATAAAGCAAAGCTGTCTACCCTGTACCAGCCAACGGTTCTTTCGCAACAAGCGGGACAATAAACTCCCAACGCAGCAGAGGCAATGGGGGAGGGGGGGGTCGCTCACAGAGCACACTGTAGATGGCCCGGCAAATTTACCCAGCGTTCCCTGCGCGGAGGTGCCTGCTCGCCGGCAGGCACGTCGGCGGTACGGCTTTAGCGACGTTTTTTTTTTTTTTTTTTTTTGCCTGTTTTGGTGCAGCTTTGCGTCCATTGCACGATTCCTTCGCACGGCTTGATTAACTTGTTCGACAGCACCTCCTGGGTAACCAGGACCCGACGAAATTAAGTGGTCGTACGGCAAAGGTACGTTAAGGATTGGTTTGAAGGGCCGGAAAACAAATTGTAGCGACCACATTTCTGGCCGCTAGAGAAATGCTACCTTTCGCGCACTGCTTGCCACGAATGCAACTCGTTTTCTAAATTGATGTATACCAATTTGGAAGGAGCAACTGGTCCTGATAAATAGCGATTATATAAGTTCCCTCAGCTTTCTCACAATTCTCAAAATTACTAAACTAACTAGTTTAAATCGGTATGAATAGGAATCACTAAGCTCACATGCCGAATAGTTTCGGTGCCTACGTTTGTGTTGCGAGGTGGTGTAGCCCCGAGCTAGCACATCAGGATGGCTAGGTTCCGCGGTCTCACCCTTCGAAAGACGCTCTTCTCCGTTTTCTGTCTGCCGACGCACGGCCGAGCTACGGCGGCGGCGTCCACCGCTGTAGCCCGGCCGTGGCCGACGCTGCTGCGTTCGGGACACCGCCCCCGCGAATTCCAGGTAACGGTTGGCAGAATCTCTGGTTTCACTCTTTGTAGAGCCAGGTGTGTGAATTCAAGTGACGTCGCATGGGAAAGTGTTGTGGATGTCGTTTCAAGCTTTGCTCTCCAACCACCTTCACAGCGTGGATTGTAGCCAATTTTTTTAGGGGCCATGTTTTCTTCCCCATTTTTATAATTATTTATTTCAACTACAACGTATACGCTTTCATCGTACGTCGTAAAAGTACTGATTAAAGATTCCTTAGGTGAAACAGCGGTCGGGGAAGTGACGAAAGGGAGTTTGATGGAACGTCCACTTTTTCCGACGAGATGTTCGGGAACCATTGGCGATATTGGCAGTGCGGACACTCCATCCAGATGACGTGGAATTCTCATCAAAGTCTTCCTTTCAAACCTGCGCTGCAACTGTTGTGCTGTGATTATGCATGACCTTTAGATCAAGATAAAGGGCAACACAACCCACTTTAGCCGAGGAAGTTTTAACCAAGATTCACCCCGTGCGCGATGCGGTTACCATATGCTCTGAACGAGCATACCCTCAAATTAGCGAAGAAAACAGTAGGCATCTCTCAAGGTGCATTATTTGCGTACCGCAGGTATTTTCTATGGACGAGAGAACAATTTCCGGCCTCCCTTTTGCATACAGCAGTATTTGGGGGGCTGCACCCTTCACTGGCAGTTATCGCTTCTATTTTCTTGCGAGATCCAAAAGTATCCAGGCTCTCAGCAACAGATTTGTTAGCGAATGGGCCCATTCCGCAAACTCCGTCGGGGGTCGGCCAAGAGTGGAAACGAAAAAAAAAAAAAAACCCAGAAAAAATGGTACTGGAGAAAATGGCCCCCTTGGCAATGTAGAAAGAAGTGCTATCCCAAATAAAACTGCTACTGCTGCTCAGTCTTCCATTGTGCGAACGTCTCAGATGAAATAAATCATAACGAAAAGGACATTTCGTTACGCATATGACATCGTAGATGGAATTTCTTTTACTATCCTCACGTTGACATTGTCACGCCGTGAATTGAACTTTCAAATTAGGACCTGGACTTAGGTCCTGTGGAAAATAAAAGTTTGTTCTCTCTCTCTGTATGTGTTGAACGCACGCGCTGATACCGTTCAGCGTGGCCTGTTAAACTCATAACTTTGATGCTTAACTAGGAAAAAATTTCGAAAGGAAATGTGCTGTGCCCGTTTCTTCCCATGTTATTTTAGCGAACGCCCATTTATCCAGTCAGTTACGTACATTTAATTCGAAATAAATGCTTGTTGGCTTAGTGGACTTTTTTATCCATTCATTTTGTTCACTTCTATCTAACTTAATCTGTCGTCCGTTTCACAAATTGTCATTCCGTTGTTTAAGAGTTCCCAGCGTATTCGCATATGTAGGGCAAATGCTCTTCCTCCCTTTCCGTTTTAAAATGGTTTCTCAATGGTGAAGTGACTTCCGTTCTTTGATCTACGATAGTGCACGTCGTTCTGGCACCAATGACGACGACAACAAAGTTGAGGTAAGTTAAAAAACTGCATTTCTTCGCCGATAATGTGCAGAACAAATAAAGGACTGAACATGAAAGAATTGCGTGAAGCAAGTGAGATTAAAATGAAACTCGCTCGGGCAGCGCGGCAGCCGCGTCAGGGACGGGCCGTGGCTCAGCAACACACGTCCGGCGAGCGTCGTGTTCCCGCGCGCGTTTTTCGCCTCTCCCAAACCTGTCTTGTAGCCTTCATGCGTGCTCTTGGCCGCCGCCGAAGCGGCTTCCAGAGAGGGAAAACGCGTGCGGTGCGGTATGCCTCGCTCGCCGGACATGTCCTTCCAACGTTCGTCTTCAAAAGCATTAGAGGAAAGAAAATCCCTGAGCCAACCCGGTTGCATCCTCTCCAACAAAAGCTAAAAACCTTTTCTTAACCGACCCGTCCTCTCGCACTCTTTTTGGCTTCCCCCTGAAGCAGAAGGGGCTAACTTGCCCGCGTTCCCCCAGAGCAGGCGCGACACGCTCTTTTAATCCCCTCTGACCTTTCGCTACCTGTTGAGGCGCTGAAGTGGCTATTTGGGCATGTTGGCTAGAGCTGAAGAAAAGACAGCACAGATGGAACACGGACAAAAGCACTCTAGTGAATGCCACAAGGAAGACTTCGTAGAGTTAATACTAAAGACTTGACAGACTTGAATGTGCATTTGACACACTCCATTCAGCACTTGTGTGTGTCAACTCTTTCTTTTGTCCGTGTTACAGCTTCGCTGTCTTTTCTTAGTGGCCAGCGCTCGTAGTTTCCGACGCCTTAATTCACTTTAAATGTACAGTCTTCGTCAAAATTGTGTGGGCCACGGTGACCGTGACCGAAGCAGGCGCGCGGCCGAGCAGGGGCGCTGCGCTTGCCGCTCTCGGCTGGTTACGCGGCTAAAGAGAGTGAGGGGAACTTCCGCGCTTCCTTTCGTAGTATGGCTGGCGCGATAAGTGCAGCGGGGACGGTTTCTCAGAGCAGGCGCACTTCGTTTCAGCGCACGCACTTTGCGCAGCACTTGTCGCGCCGGACACACTACGAAAGCAAGAGCAAGAGTTCCCCTCGCTCTCTTCAGCCGCGTAACCAGCCGACAGCGGCAACTGCAGCGCCCCTGCTTGGCCGTGCGCCTGCTCGGGCCACCGTCGCCGTGGCCCACAAAATTTCGATAAAGACATTGATAGTAAAAAAGCCCGACCTAAGAAGCAGCACACCGAAGCTTCAACAGAATAAGTTATTTGGACGGAACCTTTTTTTCTAACCTCGGCTATAGTGACCAATTTTGCGGTACCTACCATTCCTTCCGGGATCATTTTATCACCTTCGCCCACCAGCAGCAGCAGCAGTGGGTCACCAGCATCATTTGTTTGGTCAGGCGACTGTCATGACGTCGCGATTATGAAAATGACACAGAGATTGCTTGCGCTGCACCTCCGAACCACCATGGAAAAAAAAAAAGAGAGAGAAAACACTCCTTTCACCACAGCACAAGCTGCCCGCCGCTCCGAGTCGCATCAAACTGAGTGGTAGACTTTCAATTTTTATTACCCCAAATTGCTCATGAGCAAATTGTTATGAGCTATGCTCTTTACTGCACCCTTGATACAAAAATACTGTAGAAGGCTTGCAAATGCATGTGGAATCACTTTTACCAAGCCGGTAGCATCATTAGAAACTAGCGAAACTTGCGGTACATGGACCTGCGCTGCTACTGCACCCTCTGTGCACAAGGTCGCGGGTTCGATTCCCGGCCGCGGCGGCTGCTTTTCTGATGGAGGCGCGTTAAACCCCACAATCAATCAATCAATCAATCAATCAATGCTACTGCCCCTCTCCCCTCCTGCGCAGGAACCATCATTGCAGTGAAGCGGACTTACGGCCAGCCGTCTAAGGCCGTGGTGGGCGCTCGAGTATAAAACGATTTTCTCAATTAAAACAAAAAGTAATACGATTAAACTTTCTCAAATAAATGTCCTCTGCATACCCTTTCAAATGGGCTTAAGCCTGTATTTTCACATGAACCACCAAATAGCGCGATAAGCGTCTGAACATGGGCCATTTTGTAAAATTTTCAAGGTTAATGCTTTTACAGCGTTGAATGCATGCTTCCCGGCTCCCATATGTTTTACACTCTTACCGTCAACATAATAAACAAAGTATTTAGATGCATTGCCTTTAGAAAGGTTTTAACAGCTGTAAGAAATGTGTGAAAATGGTTCAGAAACGCCGCCTTGCTTTACCGCAAAGCACATTTTCAAACACCCTAGTCAATGCATTGCTGCAAGGAAGCGCGCTTCTTTTCTATCATCTGGAATTATTTCGCTGTTCTCCGTATATTATTTTATTTTAGCGAATTTTTTTTCGCAACGTAGGTTTTCGTCAACGGCGGGATTTTCAAATTGCTGTAAGAGAATTTTTTGCCAAAAATTGGCAACGAGGACGAATAGTGTAGAGAAGGGATCAACCATGAATTTTTAGTCTAATCGGAGATGGTCGAGTGAACTCTCTAGGACGTTTGGCCTGTAACATAAATAAGCGCACACAAGCGGTCACACACACATATTTGTGCGTTCGGCGTCAAGTGTGTAGAGAGAGAGAGAGAGAGAGAGAGAGAGAGAGAGAGAGAGAATTACCTTCCGTGGGGCGATCAACAGATGAGATGCGACGAGTGTTGACTCAAGACTCAATAGCAAAGGATTCTTAAAGGGGTTATGAACACAAAATACAAGTTTGTATCATTAGAAAGGCTGCTTTGTCCCGCTAACAGTGATACCAACTTTGTAGATGGTATTCGTTGAAAAGTTTAGCGGTCAATTTCTTCGCTTGGAACACTAGAAAGAACCGCTGTGTGGTGGGCGAAGTGTGGCAGGGAGGGGGAAATGAGGTGCGCGGCGTGCGGAGAGGAGAAGGAGTCTTTGGAACACGTCGTGCTGGAGTGTAAGGCGATCCAGCCCCACCAGCCTAGTGTAACTACACTAGAGCGGGCGCTGGGCTTTGGATTCAGCAAACCGCCAGGTAACGGGCCGCAGGCCAGTGAGGCGAATGGTGGAGGAGACGATGCAGCGGTGGACGTTGATTCACAGGCAGAGACCACTGAGCGGACGAAGCGTCGTCTCGAAAACTGGTTTGCAGTAGGGAAAAAGAGGTGTGGCCAGTGTGGCGTCGTATGCTAGGACCCGTGCGGACCATTTTTCCGAACGTTGTGCTCCGCCCGTTTCAAAGGGAACAGCCATCAAGACATCATCATCATCATCATCATCACATACATGGCCGATGCGCCACGGACATGGACAAGCACCGCCATCCCGCGGAGCCCGACGTAACGAGTGACGGCGCACCACGGCCGGGCTGGAGAACAGTGATGCCAATTTAGCGGATTTTCCGCTAAATCTGGCGGATTTCATTTTATTCTGACGGGGAAAAAATTAGTCTAGCGGCTAGTGGATTTTTTGACGGGCCATTTTCATACACAGTGGATTTCTGGCGGATACCTCGCGCAGTGCACCGATTCAAAATCGCCCTGCTAGAAACCATTTCGGTGTCCTCTAAAAATGCAAAAATTGCTTAATTTCAGCGGTTAGGAGGGCTCCTGTTCACTTGCTCCGCCTATCTCAGAGGAACAAATCCGTGAGGTTTCAAAACGGCTCTGAGACAATCGAAAAAATTCAAAACCAGTGGAGCAAAATCACCCTCCTGGACTGGAAGCAAATATCGTCCACGCAGTCGTTCTGGTGTGAAGTTCACTCCTATAAGGACGCCTGCGGCGAAAACCCGTTCGCCGAGCTGGCCCGATTTGCCATGTCGATGCTCGTGCTGCCGTAATCGAATGCCGAAGTAGAGATGAGGTTTAGTCAGCTTAACATAGTAAAAACCAAGATGAGGAACAAGCTAAAGCCTGAAACAACAAACGCCATCCTCGTCGTAAGAGCGGGACTGAAGTGACACCAGAAAAGTCGTTTTGATTACGAACTTCCCGCAGCAGTTGTTAGTGCAATCGGGACATCTGCAAAGTATGTGCAACCAAGTAACCTTTCTGGTCCCTCAACAAGTACTAGCGGTCCCGTGGAGATGGTCTCATACGACGACAGCGGCGACGAAGACCTCGATGTGTTTTTAGTGGACCTGTGAGTTCTTTTTTTTCATCAGTGTGAACATTTATAACTTTTATCTTCTGTGATGAGGTTGACCAATGACGACCCCCGCAGCACTGCAACCTGAAGTGTTCTGTTAGACTCCTTGGAAGACTCTTTTATATATTATTTCAGCTCTCGTAGTTTTCCGGAGCTTTTAGGAATGATAAAGGTATTTATCATACGAAATTGCACTGTTATTTTAAATAAAATAGTCCCTAGCGGGAAATTTAGCGGATATGTTTTAGAATCTAGCGGAATCTGGCGGATTTCTCATTGCTCTTTAGCGGATGTCTGACGCCCAGCGATGGCAACACTGCTGGAGAAGCCAGAGTTACTGGCCTAACATTATCGCTGGGAAGCGCCTAATCAAAAAATTGCAAGAAACATTTTAACTCGGGGCACATGAAGAAAAATATGCGAGGACCTCATATCTTATCAGCGACTGTATTATATGAAAATGGTGAGGCAGGCAATAAACGCGGCATTTTCCTTGACTGAAATATCAGTTCTTATTTTTCCTTTCGGATGATGCCTTGGTTTGCACGCGCACAGGGCACGACCAGCGAGAGAGTATGAGAGAGAGAAACTTTAATCACAGTTGAAGTGAGCATATTTGTGGTCGGGGTCTTCAGTCCAAGACTCCGTTGGTACGACCGGCTGTCTTCGCCCTTTCCGCTAGCAAAAGCTGCGCTTCAGGAGAAGAGCTGGCCAGCGTAGTCTCCCACTGCTCGCGTGAGGGGTTGGGAATGGGGGGAAGATCTGGGTTCAGTTGACATTCCCAGACAATATGGTACAGCGTGCCTGGTGCTTGGCAGTGACTACATAGGGGGTCGTAAAGAGTAGGGTGGATGGCGTGTAGTCGTGTTGGGTGGGGGTAGGTATTAGTCTGTAGTTGTCTCAGGATTATTTCCTGTTCTTTCGTGGCCTGATCGGTGACTGGGGGATAGAGTTGTCTCGATAGTCGATAATGTTGGGTGATTTCGGCGTATGTGAGGAGCGGTTGCCAGGTTCGCTCCGACTCTTCTTGCGGTGCCCGGTGGGCGAGTTCTCGGGCCAGGACGTGTGCCGTCTGGTTGCCGCGAAGAGCAGAGTGGGCCGGGGTCCAAATGATTGTGACCTGCTTCTGCGGTGGCCGTTGAAGCAGAACCCGAAGCGCTTGTCTTGAAACCCTACCTGCTTGGTATGCTCGGCAGGCGGCTTGGCTGTCCGTAATAATTACGCTGGCCTTTGTCTGGGAGAGGGCAAGGGCGATAGCCGCCTCTTCAGCCTGCTGGGTGTTCGACGACCGAACGCGAATGATTTCCCGCCGAGGGAGATACGGTTATCGCTTAGCTAAACGTGTTTCTGCTGCTCACGCTCCGGTCGGGCTGAGCGGACCGCTGGCAGCGAGCGCACTGTCAAAAACATACAGCTAAAACTCTTAATCATGCAACTGAAGTGCAAAACGAATCTTCTTTTTGGTGAGGCATAGCAGCGAAGGCATTCATTGGTACCGGTGATATTCCGCGGCAGATCCAAAACACGTGCGGCAAGCGTTGTCGGCTCGCTCGGCCAGAGGCGATGCGTCGACTAAAAAAAAAAGAGGGTTGGGAGGGTAGAGGGTTGGTTCGAAGCGCCCTCACTCTGTCAAGAATCTGCTCTATCGTTTCCTTGTTGGGTGCGCAGGCCGTATGGAAGTGCGCGTTCGCCATTCCTCCAGTCCGGCCGTGGGCGCACTCACACGGTTGCATGGAGGAGAAGAGGGGTGCCGATCTGGGGGCCGTGAGCACAACGTCACCTAGCAACAGATACTTGGTCACAGATATGGCGGCGCACATCGCATGGTTGCCTGCATGCATTCCACGCCATTGAATACCCGCCATAGCGAACTTCACGCAAATAACTGCGATATTACAAAAAACATGAATCGGGGGCGACTCCCCAACCACTTTCCAACGACGTTCCGATTACGTTACAGATAGCCTCCTCGATTAGCATTCCAGGATCGTCCTCGGACTGCCCGAGACGCGACCCGCTGCTCGATCTTCCCATGTAATCCTATGGGACTTCCGGTCCGACCGCAGTCCTCAGACTGCCCGCGGACCGTCCAGTACTGGTAAATTGAGGAGTCCCAGAGAGTCTCGCTTGTGTGCTTGGGGGCCGCCGACCAAAGCTACCGCCAGAGTCCCTGCTGGCCTATATTGCGTCCAATGAGGTTAAAAAAAATTTTAACCTTCTTGATTGCGTCACTCCTGCCCATAATACGTCCCTGAAGCGCGAAATTTGAAAGTTTTCAACATGTCTTCTTTTTTTGCTGTTGCTTAACAACGTTTTTCGCGGCTGGAATGGAGCTGACTTAGTTACCGAGAGCTAGTTCTTTCAAACTGAACCGAAGTGTATTTTGTTTTCACGGCCCCTTTAAGAATGCTCGCCTTCAGTGTTGGTTCCTTCGTTCCGACGCTTCTACCTAAAGGCGGCCCTTGCGTGACGACAAGTTTTTTGGTGCATGTTAAATATACAAAAAGTGAGGGAAGCTCACGCAAACGCATAAGACTCGAAGGTAGCGAAACTGTACGCAAACTTCACGACCATCACGAAGGTTTAAGTCCACGGTTGCAGCCAATTCGCTTCTTCTTCGCTGCCACAACGAGCTGTTGCTGTAAGTGTGAGCCTCTTTCACTTTTTGGGGGGAGCGATAGTCGTTGGACGTCACCTTGGAGGGGCGTAAGCTATGGCGTCTTTCGTTCCGAGCGAGTGTTGCCACGATTACGGCGACCGCTGTTTTTTTTTTTTTTTTTTTTGGCCAATCGTTGGCCAATATTGGTATGTTTGGCTCGACAAACGTGCGTCGGGAGTCGTGGCCAGTCGCCGCGAGGCACGCACACATGAGCCCTCGGCATTTTCTTCGTTTTTTAACTGTCGGGCCGTGGCAGTAATCTCGGACAATCTCCCTAAGTGGGTATGCTTTGCTTGACAAACGTGCGCACGGGACGCTGGGCGGTCGTCGCGATGCGAGCACACACTAGCGCTAGGCATTTTCTTGGTTTTGTTAACTGGCGGACGGTCGCCGCGAGGTCTGCGCTCACGTGCGCGCGCTCGGCAATCTCTTCGTATTTTTAACTACGGACACAAAAAACTACGATTTGCTGAACAGCTTCGCGAACTAACGGGACGCAGAGCGCAAGACACGCACACGGCGCCCAATAAACTGAGCAAGCTCAGTGCGATGGCAAATAATGCAGGTAGAAGAGGCACCACATGTAAAACGGAACACATAACGAAGTATGTTGGTTGCTGTCAGCGTGTCATTTACGCAATCCCCCTGACATACAAACGAAGCTATGTTGGTCAGACGGGAAGGTGCTTTAATGTACGGCTCCAGGAGCATGCAAATTCACTAAAAGCGAATGTCGGCGACCACTTAGCTGCGCACTGTCGCCAGTGTAAGTGCGAACCGGAATTGTGTCAGTGCCATATCATTTCAAGATATGCGCATGTGAAATATGTGATTTTTGCATTAGTCGGAGGGGCGAGAAATGTGTAATGAAATGAAAATGAAATTAATAGTCAATCACCAGGGCAATTCCATCAGCTCCGGGTCGGTCCGCACGAGCGAACCGAAGGTGGGCGAAGAGGCGGTCATTGCCCTAACAATGACGGCATCCGCAAAAATCAAATACGTAGTGAGCGATTCAAAATCTGCTAGTATAAATTACGCAAGTGGCCGCACCTCCCCAGAGGCATCTGCAGTTCTAAGCACTGGGCTCAACAACATTCAGCGTTCGGGCAAGATATGTCTAATATGGAGGGCACACTCTGGCCCGGCTGGGAATGAATGCGCGCATGGCGGCCGCTCGAGGATTTTCTTACCAATCTGGTGACAACAACGCTCATTCACTTCGCTGTTCGGGTAGGGATCGCCTCGTGTCCTGCAGGGACATCACTAATCACTACAGGCTAGAGCGGGCCCGCTTCCCTCCGGCTCATCCTACCCTCAGTAAATGGCACTCCGTGGTTTGGCGACCTCTACAGACCAACTCGTATCCCAACCCGGTTGCGTGCAGTCACTGTTACCCCGCGCAATATTCTGACAAGTGCCACCGGTGTAAGGACAGGGTAGACTTAGCCCACATGCTATGGGCCTGTCCACAGGCGACAACGTTAGGTCGCAACATCGCTACTGTAGAGCAATGGGAGACCATATTGCTCAGCTCCGACCCAGCGCGGATCAAGTCTGGGCCATTCAGCTGGCCGAAGACGCTGCTAGAGCCCAAGGGCTCTTGGCCGACGTCTAGGATTAGTGGCTGTTATGCAATAAAGTTTTCACTCACTCACTCACTCACTCACTCACTCACTCACTCACTCACTCACTCACTCACTCACTCACTCACTCACTCACTCACTCACTCACTCACTCACTCACTCACTCACTCACTCACTCACTCACTCACTCACTCACTCACTCACTCACATGTATCTTTGAAATGAATAACTGAGTCTTACACATCGATAGCAACGTGAACGCTTTATTTGACAAGAGCTTCTGCTCATTTTGTGTTATTTGCCTCTTTTCATTTTTCCTTTCCATTGCTTTGTAGATGTGTCTATGCCACCTGACAGCAATGCAACTTGGTTGTTAGTCAGCGCCGTATGTGCGCGAGTTCGCGCTGTTTCTCACGTTTTTGTCATAATTAGTTCGCAGTGAAGCTGTAATTGGCGTATTCATGGATTGATTGATTGATTGATTGATTGTAGGGTTTACCGCGCCGACGCAACACAGGCGATGAGGTGTGCCGCAGTGGAGGGCTCCGGATTAATTTTGACCACCTGGGGATCTTTAACGTGCGCCGAAATCTCGTACACGCGGGCGTTTTTGCTTTTCGCCTCCATCAGAAAAGCGGCCGCCACGGCCGGGAATCGAACCCGCGACCTCGTTCTCAGAAGCGCAACGCCTTAGCCACGGAGCCACCGCGGCGGGTTGGCGTTTTCATGTGAGGTTGTGGCCTTAACTCTATGGTTGTGGCTATTACTACAGCAGGGTGGCCAATCCTGCTCTGATGAGGGAGTGCGTTACCGGCAATGGTCGCCGGGATCAGGCCGCACCCCAAGCCTCATTCTGCAATTCCATCAACACGCGGATTTTCGAAGTTAATCAATAAGCGTAAGACATTTGACATACGGAAGTATAACATGGAGAGGATTGAGCATGCTGTAAAGAACGGAGGCAGCCTGAACGCAGCGAAGAGGTGTCTAGGCGTGGGGAAAAATCAAATATATGCACTTAAAGACAAGCAAGGCATTGCCACCACAAATAGGGATAAAATAGTTACGGTGGCCGAGGAGTTCTATAGAGATCTGTACAGTAGCCGCGACATCCGGGATATATACCTTACGAGGAAGTAGTTCAGAGGAGATAGACATCCCACCAGTAACGGAGAATAAGTAAAGAATGCTTTACAAGAAATGCAAGGGGGAAAAGCACCTGGTGAGGATCAGATTAGATAACAGCAGATCCCTTGAAGGATGGCGGGGAAATTGTACTAGAAAAACTCACAAACCTGTATACGCAATGCCTAATGACCGCGAGTGTACCGGAACCTTGGAAGAACACGACACCATCCTAATCCATAAGAAAGGTGACATGAAGCACTTGAAAAATTACAGGCCGATCAGCTTACTGTCAGTCGTCTACAAGGTACTTCCCAAGGTAATCGCTAACATAATTTCTGCGACCTTAGATTTCAATCAACCTAATGAACAAGCAGGGTTTCGTAAAGGCTGTTCAACAATGGACCATATTCACACGATCAATCAGGTGATAGAGAAATCCGCTGAGTATACTGAACCCCTATATATAGCCTTGATAGATTATGAGAAAGCATTTGACTCTGTCGAAACCTCAGCAGTCCTTCAGGCGTTGCGGAATCGGGGTGTGGACGAGCATTATGTAAGAATACTAGAGGATATCTACAATAGGTCCAAAGCTACCATCGTCCTCCGTAAGGAGAGCAGTAAAATAACGGTAAGGAAGGGCATGAGACAAGGAGACACAATCTCTCCAATGTTATCCACAGCATGTTTACAAGAAGTATTCAGAACGTTGGACTGGGAACAGGTGGGAGTAAGGGTTAATGGAGAATACCTCAGTAACCTCAGATTTGCTGATGACGTTGCCTTGCTAAGTAACTCGGGGGACGAATTGCAAAGCATGATTACCGCACTGGACAAGCATAGCGGAATGGTGGACCTCAAAATTAATATGCAGAAAACTAAAGCTTAATAATTAGAACACTAAAGAAAACGAATGCTTAATAACCTCGGGAGAGTACAGAGGTTTACGATAGGTGGCGAGGCAGTGGAATTGGTGGGCAAATATAGCTATTAGGCCAAGTAGTGACCCCGGATTCCAACCATGAGGCATAGATAATTAGAAGAAGGATAAGAATGGGGTGCAGTGCATTCGGCAGGCATTCTCAGATAATGAATGGCAGCCTACCATTGTCCCTGAAGAAGTAAGTGCATTACAGCTGCGTCTTACGGGTAGTCACCTGCGGGGCAGAAACGTGGAGGCTCATAAAAGGGTTCAACTTAAATTGAAGACGACTCAGCGAGCAATGGAACGGAAGATGATAGGTGTAACACATTAAGGGAGAAGAAGAGAGCGGAGTGGATCAGGGAACAAACGCATGTTGAGGACATATTAGTAGAAATTAAGAAGAAGAAATGGGCGTGGGCAGGGCACGTAATGCGAAGGCAAGATAACCGTTGGCCATTAAGGGTAACAGAGAGGATCCCTAGAGAAGGCAAGCATGGCAGGCAGGAAGGAATAGTACAGGAAAGGCAGGGAGGTTAACCAGAATACTGTCCGGTTGGCTACCCTACTCAGGGGGGAGGGGATACGGGAAATGAAAGGGAAAGAAAGGACAGCGCTACGTATTAAAGGAGAAAATGAGAGAACGAAAAGTAGAAAAAACACAAGGCGTGACCAGGGAACTATAAAGGCGGTAAAAACAACGCACACAACCAGCCGGGCTATTCGCCAGCGTCGCGGTAGTAGCGTGGATGCTCCGCTGCGCGGACCTGGAAAATGCACATTGTGGGCGCGCTTCATGCTTTCTTCGCGCCGTATGTGAATATAAAAGGCGCAGAAAAGAGTGGTATGCTGTAGTTCGGTTCCTCAACGTTCCATGTGTTGCATGAAAGCGGCAGTAAGTTTTCATTACTACGCCAAAAAAGCAGTAGTAGTAGTAGAAAACTTTATTATAAAGTCAGGCTATCTAGCTCTCAGAGTGTGGTGCCCTTAGTCCAGGGCCCCATTTGCTGCTGCGATCCGTCAGCTACCCATCTGGGCGGTTCGGTACAGGGCGTTTCAGTACGGTCTTTTCGGTACACGGACCACATCCTGTGGGACTGCAAAAGACACCCGGGCGAGGCCAGTGCAGCAGAGACGTTCCCGCCGTACCTTGTCAGTGCGGCGGCGTGCAAAGACTACAACACATGGCCGTCCAGCAAGTGTCGGACGCCCTCGAGCTTCAACGCCCGAAAGTGTCACCCCCACCCGGGGGTAGGCATGAGTACGTGACGGAAGCCGAGTGGCCGGCTGACACGACGTGAGGCCGCGTCGCGTTTGCAGGACAAATAAAGATGTTTTTTCTCTCTCTCTCTCTCTCGGTACACGGACATTGCGGGACACGGGTGTTTCGGTACAGGACATTCCGGCGCAGGGCGGTTCGGTACAGGTCGTTTCGGTACGAAATCGAATTCGAGTGAGCGTTTGAGGCAGCAAAGTTCGCGTGCGTTTTTAACATGAGAGTCGCAAGCACGCAAATCGAACCTGTTTATTATAGCGGTTGTTTCTCATATTGCTGCGTTATTTTAGGCCAGTAAAATTTGTGGCCGTGCCAAAAAATGCCTATCTATTTGCTTTGCACAACAGTATCCAGAAAACGTATAGCTCGTTCATTACTTCGTCTCTTTCGCGACAGTATCATCAGGTATTTTCTCTCGCTCATTTGATCAATAATCATCTACAGTAACTATTTTTTTCACTTTCCAGGAACTACAATAACAGCATGCGTGACCACCGCAGGGCCAATGGAACCTGCGTCTTTCCAACGTAAAGACGAAGAAGATTTTATAATATTTTGGCATTCCGTATTTGTGGGCGTTGCTTTCTCCTGATAACGCAATGCACATACCGAGTCATTATCAATTCATTACCGAAGGCACCTGTTGTACATTGTCGCACGCTTCCGTCCCGGCCTTATCGTCGTTTGCAGTTACTATGCTGGGTTTAA
This sequence comes from Haemaphysalis longicornis, assembly GCF_048455015.1. Taxonomy (NCBI): domain Eukaryota; kingdom Metazoa; phylum Arthropoda; class Arachnida; order Ixodida; family Ixodidae; genus Haemaphysalis; species Haemaphysalis longicornis. The sequence goes on along the minus strand of NW_027526361.1, from coordinate 103,977,387 downwards.
TGTTTTAGTGAATTAGAAGTTGAAAATGCTCTTGTATAATATTCAAAGCTATCTGCAATGTTTTCTGCAACCATTTACATAGATATATTTTTTGCAAGGTCTGGTCGCTTGTGATTTTCGGACGGTTCTGCCCGAAATTATACTTATCATAATTTGATCGGGTTTTATTCCTATAAGAGATAAATGGCACCTTCAGCTCCCCACCATCAGTATTTTTTAAAGGAAGGAAGGAAGAAAACTTTATCAAGAAAGGATGGCCCGAAGCCGCAGGGGAAGGGGGAGGGCAGCAAGGACGCTAGTAATGTCCAGCCATCGACGCCGCACAGACAAAGCTCCAGAGCTCCAAGGTGTCCTTGACACGCCATCCAACTTGTTCATCCAACACGCCATCCAACACGCCATCCAACAAGTGTTTTTTAAAGACAATAGTCTTTATTGGGCTCATTAAACGCTCCATGCACGATCCTTCCCTACTTCCCGTGCGTCGAGCGGAATTCGGGGAAGACAGGTGGCTGACCCCCAGGGCGAACGTCCATCGGGACTCAGCAGCCCCTTCGGTCCAAAATCTCGGTCCAGAATAAAAAAATTAACGGGTTTTTAGGAGTTTTCAGTGTGCGAACATATCAGTTTGTTTTTGTTTTGATTTGCCTCTGGACAGGATCTTTAGGATCTATTTTTTTAAAGACGGCATCTGTGCTCTTATTTGTGATTATTTAACACCTACTAACGAATCCGCATACTTTGTCAAAAAAGCGCGCAAGGCTGGACTACAGGTCAGTCAGATAGGTTAGGATAGGTAAGATAGGTTCGACAAACTGTGCCAGACAACTTTATCGAACGCCGTTTTATCGAACGCCGTTTTATCGAAAAAATGCCCGTTTTTTCGAACGCCGTTTTATTAAATGCCGTTTTATCGAAAAAATGCCCGTTTTTTCGAACGCCGTTTTATTAAATGCCGTTTTATCGAACCACCGAAGTCCGTTTTATCGAAAGTGTGGTTTTCGGCTTTCATTGAAATTTTCGGGGTTTATTTTGTTTAACTCGCCACCGCATTAACCTAAGCTGGAGTTAGCTTCATCCTATATTATCTTTGCCGTGCATTACATACAAAAACCTGCCTGTATATGTTAACGCGTCTTTCCCGTGTTTCCTATCACCTTTGCTTTATTAGATTTTTTATTTTTGCGGCTTCAATGATCGCACTCAAGCATGTATGTCCCCCTTGTTTGTATTATAGTGGCAAGCCTAACCCAGTGCGCAATATTCCTTAGATGTGATTGGTGTATTTAGGTTGGTGTTGCCAAATATATGGTTTATCATTATGTGATCCAAAGTCATTTTTTCTTCAATTTTTCTAGTCGCGTGGTTTGCACGGGATTCCTACTCGGACCATGTGGTCACTTTGTTCGCATCTGGAAAAATATCGTGCCAAGAACTTCAGAAAGATTACTGCTATATGAATGAACAGGGGAGGGGTTCCGACAATGAAAGTGAGGCCCCAACAGAGATGGTGGAGTCTAGGAGAACTCGTCACTAGTGACTCGTCACAGCCAACTTGTCCTGGGTCATGGGTGAACTCGTCAAGTAGGACAAGTCGTCATATGTCATCTCGCACTAGGGAAACTCGTAACTTGGGACAACTCACAATTTATGTTTTTTTGATGCACATAGAAGAGTTATGCAGAGTGAAAGAGCCCGATGTACGAGAAATAAATTCCAGAAGGGTATGCTGATGGGCCAGTTGGTACATTATTAAACTAAGAATTCACCTTTCACTCTGCAAAAAAAAAAAATAATAATAATAACAGAGCCTGTGGTTTAGTCTTACCTTTCTTCGTCCCGTCGTTTGCGCTGTTTTTCTTAGTTTAATAATGTACCAACTGGCCCGTCAGCATACCCTTATGTTTTTCGTTAATCATGCTCAAATAAAAAAACTCCCCCCTCCCCTCGCGGGAACCCCTGTGTAGATTCGACGCATAGGCGGAGCGGCGAAGGGACCGCGTTTTATAGCGCGCATAACGTTGAGGGGACTGCGTAAGCCGGTCCCAGTGGATGACGACGTTGGCGTACTTGTAAAGCGGCGTGGACACTAGGTGTTTGAGCCAAGCGTGGATGTTGCTTTGCCGCGCACCCGAAGGAGAGGAAACCGCGGAAGAGAGAGTAATAAAAAGGTAAAAAAAGTATCAGCTAAAAACCCCAGAAATGCTGGGGGGCAATGACGAGGGGAGGAGAGATGAAAACTAACCAACTTGCAGTATGGTGACTAGTTTTGTAACTAACTTTTTCACGTTAGTTCTAACAAGGCATCGAGAACAGTAGGGCAAGGCTTGATAACCCCTCAGTAACTGAACTCAGTCCCCATTAAGAATTAGGAATGCAGAAATCGGGAAAGACTTTTGCTAGCGTTCCAGATAGGGTTTTAACATTGGACTCACGAGCGCCAAGAAGTGCCTTTTATGTAGAACATACGCGGCGAAATAATTAAATTGGGTGTCGACACAGAAGCGGTGTATACAAAAAAGGGGAACGAGCCCACTCGTCACAAGCCCACTCGTCACCGGAAAACTCGTCGTAGGCCAACTCGTCACACCGGCCTTTTCGTACAGTGCCATCTCGAGATAGGAACTCTCGTGCCAGGTGGCTTCTCGTCACGTGGATTTCGTTACACCGCGGCCGTGTGAACAAAAGCCTAGAAGCCCTGACCGGGAATTGGCGTTTAAAGCCGGTCTGAGGCTGGTTTCTACAATGGTAAATTCGTTACGGCTGTTTAGGAGGGCGTGCGGAGGTCTGTGTGAGCAGCAGGTGTGCATAAAGAGCTGTTTTTTTTTTATTTTGCTGGGGAGGGGGGAGAGGTCAGCGCGATTTGCACTTCTTCAAGTGCTGATCGTCAGCAGTGTTGAGGTGGTGTACGTCCGTATTTTCGCGCGTATAACTTGCCCTTGCATACAACCCGCACCCCCACTTTCAGTCTGCGAATAAAAAATAAAAATAAAAATTGGCGAAGCTTGCACCAACTCGCGCAAGGCTTGAACCATAGCTAAGCTGGAGGATTTCTTTCTATGTAAACACTGAAGGACACACCACCTGGAATTGCATTAGGCATCGCATTGAAATTGTTTATTTGTTTATTTGATTGATTGTGGGGTTTTAACGCGCCGACGCTACACAAGTGACGAGGCGCGCCGTCACAGGTAAACTGGTCAGGAATGCCAACTCGCCACAGGGCATTTCGTACGAGGAATTCTCGTATCACCGGAATATTCGTCACACGGAAAACTCGCATTGCGAACTTGTTTTTTAAGCGATGTAGGCGAGCGAGTGTTCTTTCAAAGTTTTTAACGCAGAAAGTTAGGTAAATATGCCGCCATACCGAGGTATATTAAAATGATAATAGCCTGAAAATTCGTATTACATGACACGCAAAAAAGTAAACAAATTGTTATAAATGACGCAGTGAACAGGTTGTACATGAAATAAAAAAAAATGTTTATTGTACTCTCTTTGTACTGTTGTACTATTTGTACTATTGCACTGTTGTCTCGTTGTGTAGGCGTCTTCAACGCTGGGTTGCGACGTTGTTCACTTGATCAGTACCGAAAGCGGATGTTGCGGGCAATATTCCGAAGCGTATTGACTGAGGCTCAGGTGTCGTGATCAGCCAGGATTCTTGCGATGCAATCGTTGACATCTTGGTATTTGCGAGGGAGCCGTAGGGGGTGCCGTCCGACGATGACTACTACCACTACCGTGAAAAGCGACAACGGAACAGGTTAACAAAACGCCCCACAAGATTTTTTGGCTTGGGCTGGCCCGAATATGTATACAGTGCAGTGAAATAAAGATTATACTATTTAAAAAACCGCGGTAGCGCAGCTGGAAATGACGCTGTGCTGCTGAGCCCAAGGAAGTGCGTTCGGTTCCCGGCCGCGGCGGACGCTTTTCTGATGGAGGCGAAAAGCGAAAACGTCCGTGTGTTCGAGATTTCAACGCACGCATATTAAACATCCCAGGTGGTCAAAATGATTTCGGAGCCCTCCACTTCGGCGCGCCTCGTCACTTGTGTAGCATCGGCGCGTTAAAACCCCACAATCAATCAAATCAACAAATAAACAATTTCAAACCTAATGCAATGCCTGGTGGTGTGTCCTTCAGTGCTTACATAGAAAGAAATCCTCCAGCTTAGCTATGGTTCAAGCCTTGCGCGAGTTGATGCAAGCTTCGCCAATTTTTTTTTTTTTTATTCGCAGACTGAAAGTGGGGGTGTGGGTTGTATGCAAGGGCAGGTTATACGCACGAAAATACGGACGTACACCAACTGAACACCGCTGACGATCTGCACTTGAAGAAGTGCAAATCGCGCTGACCTCTCCCCCCCCCTCTCCCCCCTCCCCAGCAAAAGCAAAAAAAAAAAAAAACGCTCTTTATGCACACCTGCTGCTCACACAGACCTCCGCACGCCGTCTTAAACAGCCGTAACGAATTTACCATTGTAGAAACCAGCCTCACACCGGCTTTAAACGCCAATTTCCGGTCAGGGCTTCTAGGCTTTTGTTCACACACGGCCGGGCTCGACTCTTCTCCCGCGCTCCCCTTAAAGGGACCCTGCAACACTTGCCATCGACTACTAGTAATGTATTTTGGGATAAAGTCTATTGTCCCAGAAATCTCCTCCCGCAAGAATTATGAAAATTCGTTCACAATTAACGAAACTACGCGCGATGAGAAATCGCGCATAATCGTTCCCTCTCAACTCGACCGCGGGCAACGATGATGATGATGATGATTTAATGGTCATACCCTTTGCAACGGGTCGGCACTATGAGTGCTCTGGCCAACTAAAACAAACATACAACAAAAAAAAAACAGTGAAAGACATACAAAACATGGAAAGACACAAGAGAGTACACTTCGGTGTTGACAGTTTTGCATGTCGCGGTTGAGCACTCCTGCACGAGTGTCACACCAGACGATGCCACTGCACAATGCCTGCAGGCCACGCACACCGTAACCGAGCGCTCGAGTGCGCGGTTAGTCTGACGCCTTGACGCGCTTGTGCGCGACAGCCCACCATTGCGTTAGGCGCCGCTTTGTGACCCGGACACTCGATTCCCCTTCTGCGGTGCCGTCGCTGGCCTCTTCGCTATCGTCGCTCAGGCGGCTCAGGTGGACAAACCCAAGCGCCACTGGCAGGGTGGCGCCCTCTCTGGGGTGCGGCGGGAGTTGCGGGCATTGGAGTACGATGTGTTCGATAGTTTCTTCTTGGGCTCCACACACACGACATAGCGCAGTCTGTACCTCAGGGGCCGAGTCATACCGCCGGCGGTACACCTGCGTCCCTAGTGCCCCAGCCCGTGCCTCAAACAGCAGTTTGCTTCCAATGCTGTTGTCATAGTGCTTCTCGGCACCGATCGCGGTCTTGTGTTGCCGGTAGGTGCCGAGTGTCTCCTTGCCCTCCATTCCCGCACGCCAGACGCCCTCTTCTGCGTCTTGGACTCGGGAACGCACTTCCCGGGTGTACGCTGCTGCTGTGCCCGCTTCGATGGGCCGGCTAAAGATGTTGCATTTAGCCTCAATACGATATACCCGCTGCACCCATTTTGTGCGGACGCATGTAGCAGACAGGTACTCGAAGGCGCGCCGTGCCCACCGCTCACGGGCCATGAACAGCAAACGGCCACGGAAGCTTAGCTTGCTCGAGGCCTCCCGGGCCTCGAAGCTGGACCATCCAAGGTCTCCCTGTATGGCCTCGTTTGCCACGGCACCATGACACCCCACTGCAGTGCGACCAACCTCTCGCTGACGCCTCTCCAACCACTCGCGGGTTCGTGCCGACAAGCAGATCACCGCATTGGCGAAGGTTAGGCCAGGGACGTGGACCAGCTTCCACAGGTCCCGCACCATGACATACCGGTTGCAGCCCCACAGACAGCGACGCCGGAGAATGCACTGCGCCCTGAGTGCCGTCTGGCGGACTTTGGCCTCATGTAGTTCATACATGTTGGCCCCAGTACACAGCGTTACGCCCAGATATTTGTAGGACGTGGCGACAGTCAGTTGCTCTCCCTGCAATGTCAGGACCGGTTGTTTAGTCGTGTCCCCGGCTAGTTGGACAACCATGGACTTCCGTTGATTGAAGCGGAGACCAAGTCTCTGGATTTCAACTGAGCAAATGTTCAACAGCCGTTGTACATCGTGTTCGTCCTCTCCCATGAGGACAAGGTCGTCAGCATATGCGAGACCCGGCAGGTGGCGGGAATCATCGACTCCGCTGGTGCTGTACCTTAAGCCAAAGCCCAGGTTTGCCTGAAGGAGGGACTTTTCTAGGCCGGACACATACAGCAGATAGAGGAGAGGCGACAGTGGGCAGCCCTGTCGCAAGCCTTTCTGGACCGTGACTCTCTCCGATCGCACGTTCCCAAATACAGTCGTGACTGTATTGCCCACATATAACCTCCTTATAGTGTCCAAAAGAAGTGGCGCTAATCCCAGAGTGCCAAGGCGATCGAAGAGGGCTGCGTGCGGAACATGGTCGTAAGCTTTTTCCACATCCAGAAAACAGCAGATGAGTCTACGGCCCTCTTTCCTGGCAATATCTATACAGCTCGTGAGCACAAACAGATTATCTTCCAAACGCCTGCCTGGACGAAATCCGTTTTGTAGCTCCGTCAGGCACCCCGCAGTCTCCGCCCATCCGCTAATCCACGCTTTCAACACCTGCATGAACACTCGATACACCACACTGGTGACCGTGAGTGCCCTATAGTCGCAGATATGAGCCGCATTGCCGCCGTGCTTCAGAAGGAGCACGACCCTGCCATCTCGCCACTCCTCTGGTATATCTTCCCCGTGAAGAATGTTGTTGAACAGCTCCGCTAGCTGTTCTCTCGAGCCCGGTCCGAGCAGCTTGAGTATGCGAGCAGGTATTCCATCTGGTCCCGTGGCTGTACCCATGCCAATGCGGCCCAGTGCACGTTTTATGCCTGCCGGTGTGACTTCCCAGGTTGTTTCTGATTGGCTTGGAGGCGATGTTGGGGGCCTTGTCTCCTCTTGCCTGTCTTCCGGTACATGGATAGGTGGCCCATACAGGCTTGTCAAGTAGTCGGTGATGTGTCGTGGTGGATCTGCCACAGGCTGACTTGTGGCAGTGTCCACCAGTTCAGCCGGCCCTTCACTGCCTCTGTCCAGCGAGCTGACATACCGCCAGAATTTCTGGGCTGCCGACTTACCACCCGTTCGTATGTTCTTCATCAGTGCAAGGTTCGCATCAGCCATCTTTGCCTGGACTATTGCCTGCATCTCATGTTTGCGTTGTAGGTATGTGTCCCACGCCTCTGCCGCTGCCACACTGTCCTTATCTCTCACCGCCCTGCGGTGAACCCTGTTAGCATTGCGGCGCGCTTGCCACGCCGCGGCCACCTGCCCGTCCCACCACGGCTTCTTGCTTGCTCGCCCATGGCCTTTGTCCCTGACCATATGCTTGCGCATTATATGGCGCAAGGCTTCGATGTACTCCGCGTACGTGGTGGCTTCTTTCCGCCCTTGGTCTTTCTCGAACTCCTCGGCAACAACCTCCATCTTCCGCACTGGCAGATATGAGGGTTTTGTCTCTCTGGGTCTGGTCTTTTGACATTGCTTATGGCTGAAGTTCAGGCGCAAGCGATTGTGATCACTACCTAGGCTGAACTGTCCTTCTTCATCAATGTCAAGGCTCTGTAGGAGGCTAAGGAGGCGAGGCGATAACAGAGCATAGTCGATACACGTTGCACTGTTCTTGGCACACCATGTGTATTGGCCCTTGCACCTGGGATCCAGGTTAGCGATGCTGAGGTGAAGCCGTTCTGCCATCCGTACAAGAAGGTTGCCGTTCGCGTCGGTGTAGCCGTCCAGTTCAGAGAGGTGGCCGTTGAAGTCACCTAGAACGCGACGAAAGCTGCGCGCTCTCTCCCGGAGAGGGGGGCGGCTCGCGGCGTTCTCTTCGGCGGCCTTCGATATATCACATGCCGGGTAGTTTTCTCCTTTTCTCCGCAACGCGGAGGGGCCTATTTCCGGTCTGGTGCCACAAAAAAGCAGGCATGGGTGCCTGCTCGCAAGTGCGCGTTCGGGCTGGTAGGGCGTTTTTGAAGCAATAAACGTTTGTAGTCGAGTGGTCCCGTTGAAAGGGAAGTATTGAGCTCATCACTCAAACTCCGCGCGCACTCAAAACACAAAAGAAACGGCAAAACTGTGCCTACAGGTTCAGGCATAGAAGAGGTTCGTACACAGCGATGACGACGACGGAAATGGGAGAATCTACCCGCGAAGTTGACCAGTGACAGCCGATCGGGCAGCCATGGCCCTTGTGACGTCCCTCAGGCCATGCATAATGAGGACAACTGAAGAGAGAGCGGTTTGTTTTTCCGCGTCTTTCACATCGATTTGCGCGCTCACCGCTTCACGTGCACGTGTAATATTTGGCTTAGGTATTCCTGGGAGTGTAATCTAAACGTTGCACAGGTTTACTTGCACTGTTCAAAGAGTGTTGCAGGGTCCCTTTAAGGGGTATTCACACGAGAGAGAAATCCGCCGTTTCGCTCCTCGGAGTGCGCGCCACGTGACCCCTACGTCACGGTTTCTCTCCGGCGCACCGCCTCCGATGGGAGATCGGAGCTTCTGCTCGCGAGCTACAAACCCTCCGACGCTCGGCGGCGGAGGAGGCGGGATTTCGTCTGCTCGTCGGGCAGCTGGCCGCGGCTGGAGTTCTAGAGCGGTTGCAGGCACTCTATTTTTATCGCTTCTTAATACATCGGACGCGAAAATGCGTGGCGCACATGACAGGCCCACTGAGGGAGCCGCGTACACCACCAGCACGGACGCTTGGCGAGCGGCGGCCGCGGCCGCGAAGTGGCGCAGGCCGGCGCCGGTAGCTCGAGCGACAGCTTGTTATTGCTCCCCAAGGCGCAAACAAAGCTGCGTATACCAGAAATGGGGTAATGATGTGATGGAAAGTTGTTTTAAAAATCGTCACCTGAGCCGCTTGCTAGAGCGCCGATCGAATATTCGCCGCTGTGTTAAGCCTAACATCAGTATGCGGGCCTGTAGGTGGGCCGGCCGGCTGCTACCACGTCGCGCGCCGTTCTCTGCGCGCGGCAGCACCTGCATCGCGTCAACGACCAATTTTTGGTCGGTTGACAAGATCAGTACGTATGAGCTCAATAGAAATTGCCGCCGTCGCGGAATCGGCGGTGCTACGGCAGCTCTGCTTTAGAGATAGGCGACTGCAAACAGTGATGTCCCTCCGAAAGTCGCATCCTCCGTGTGAGCGAAGGAGCTGGCCGAGCGGAACTCCGCCTGCGGTGACGTCACGACCTCCCTCGGATTTCTCCGCTGAAACGCTCCGTCGTGTGAATACCCCTTTACGGCCTTCGCAAAACCGGCTCGGCGCATGGGATTTTTTCTGACGCGTAGTTGGGGCGGCTGACCGCACGAGGGCAGCACCACCTCACCGAAAGGTCCGCGTCGCCGCGTCTCCGCGCAAGGGAAGAGCAAGGCAGCTTGAGCGTCGACAACATAAACAGTCAGCTTTCGCGGTGGCATTTCCGCGTGAAACGGGGCAGTTGGTGTAACTGATATGGCCCAAATTTTTTTTGTTCTGGTATAAAAACGATATACACGGAAGGCACTTGTCTACGCAATAAAAACAAAGCGAAAGTTGTTCGCGTATATACTATATTTGCTTGCAACAATATTCCTGACTTGAGGCGCACCGTGACACATAAAGTTTTATTTTATGCCCAGCTTTCTACAATTTTGGGAAAAAAGTATATCCCGTATGACTATAGCTGAATAAAAAAAGCAACACTCCTCACAAGAACTGCCTAATGTAGACGTGTAAAACGCAAAAAATAACACCAAGGACGAAAAAGGACGACAGGCACAGGCGCTACTTCCGACTATATTCGTACCGCAGGGATGCGGGTTCAAATCCCGGCCACGGCGGCTGCTTTTTCTGGTGGATGCGAAAAGCGAAAACGCCTGTGCGTTTGAGATTTCGAAGGACGTTTAAGATACACAGATGGTCAGAATTAATCCGGAGCTTTCCTCTACGGTGCGCCTAATCGCCTGTGTAGCGTCGGCGCATTTAACCCCATAATCAATCAGACAGCATTTATTCATAAAAACGCTCATATATTACACAAAAAATGCGCGCATCAGCGAACAATTAGATTCCACAGCGTATGTAACCATCTGTCAGGCGACAAAATGGCAATATGTTCTGACACAGCCCGTGAGTACAGATGACTAGGCAACAACCGACCACTGTGTGACACCCGGTACAACACATAAAAAAGGAAAAAAAAAAAAAAAAAAACAAGGCATATAAAGCAGGGTGCGGCCGTTTGGAACTATTCAGGTGCAAGATACCCAATTTATTTGACTGATAAACCGAATGACGGCATACGTATGGGAGTGTGACCAAGGCGAGTCATCTACAACGCCAAATGCTTTCTTGTGCGAGCTGGTTTTTCTGCTTTGCTATCCCTACAGTCTCATTGAAGAGAGGCGTGCATTCGCATTTCCGGCCATGTGCACTGAGTTGCAGTGTATATATAAAATATATATATTCCTTGTGAGCTGTAGTGTTCCTACCCCATGGTGCGAGTTTTTCCGGTTGATTCCTCGGAAAAATTGGCGAGTCCTGCATATTTATATACAGCTTGGCAATCCTCCTTGACAAATCGTAAATCCGATTGTTGAGTGTATAGCAGTTCGGCGATGATGCTTCAACTGACGAAATAATGCTAGCTTGTTTGAAGGCAACAGCACTACAATACAGCAGCCACTATGTTAATGTAGCGATTTTAAGTCCTTCAATTGAACCTGCAGAACACGAAGCCATTTCTCCACATTGCGGTCGATCTTCACGACATCTTTTCATGGCGCCACCAATATTTTTCGCCGCTATGGGTGTAGGCCAGCGTTAGTAGGTAAAATGCTAGCAGCTTACTCGGCAACAGCGCATATTCATGGGAGGATGTGCAACCATGCACTTTCCGCGTCACAAGTTGTCAATCATGTGGCAGTAACCGGCGCTGCGGCGCACACACTGCGCTGTGAACGTGCTTGGCGGCGGCGGATCAACAGTGAGCTAGCAGCGCCACCCCAACTTGCGGCGGCAGGCAGCAAGGCGCCTCAATGCGAAGGCCGTAAGGGGAGCGCGGGAGGAGGAGAGTCTAGGGTGCCTGAATGTTCCTCCTCGCCGCCCCTCCGTGACGGGTGGAGACAACTGCGTCGTCTGCTACGGAAGCCGCCATGTTGAACCCCGCCGCTGGGGCAGCGCGCTGCAAGCACGGGGATGTCCTATCGGATTCTTATATGCACACGCATTCCGTGGCCACAAACCGCTTCCAGAGGGAAGGAGAACTTATTTGTGGGCTTGTTTGTACGTCTTAACAGTGAAAATACTGCGCTAGCTAAGTCGACAAGACGAAATAGCGGGAGAAACACGGCACACAGAGGCGCATCCGTGCCCACCGCCTATACGTGCGTCTCCTACTTTTTTGTTTGTAAACTTAAGTCAGCGCAATGTCTCTAGACTTTTAAATGTAACACGCATAATAAAGCATCAATGAGGCTCGCTTCTTGATCGTTAGTTTTGGTGTTAAATCTCATCTGCGAAAAAAGTTGCGTCTTATATAAGTGCGTTCGACCGGCAATGTATTGTGAAAAGAATTCGCGGGAGAGGTATGTTACATGAATCGCCCTGTTCTTCCACTAAGTCTGTCTGATTTTGCAGTTAACTGATATTAATCATGAGCCTTCTTTGCCGAAAATCATAGCCGCAAAAAGCATACCTTGTATATGCAAGATAATGCGCAAATGGCGAAGCGAGGACTCAGTTGTTGTAGTAGTGTATGTAGTTATTTCTCCAAGGGGAAAACGAAAGCTAAAAGTGAATGGACGAAATAGCAGAGGCTTATCTAAAGCACCGCGGTTAACACATAAAGAAAAAAAAAGAAAAATCTGCCAAGAAGCACCAAATGTAAACGCTTTGTAAATGAACAAAAATGCCTAATCGGCGAAGCCATTTAATAGGTACAGTAAATAGTGGCGCAGAATGCAGAAGTTAATTTTGGGTGAGGGGGTGGACCTTAGAGCTGTGCATGGGCCGAAATTTCTAGGCCCGGCCCGACCCGCCCCGATAGAGACACGGCCCGGGCCCGGCCCGAGCCCGCCAGAGTGTTGTTAAATATCATCCCTAGTCCGACAGGATATTAATGATACTAACATGAACTTGAAGATGTTTGTTGTTAACCTAAAAACCGTAAGCACAAAGCGAATACGACTGTCTAAGATTTAAATTTCCTTTAAACTTGGATCGAACTTTGTACAACTTATCCTCACTTAGAAGCTTTTCTTTTTTTCGGTAGCCGTGTAATTGCCAGCCTTCGAAATCAAGGCACACCCGAGGATACCTTAAATGATTCCAAGTAAGGGGATTTTTTTTATTATTGTAGTTCTTCAACAGATATTGCACCTTGCGTTCTTCCATTCCTTGCTGAAATTTGATCAGACGATGCGTCCGGTTTCACCGTTTAATTTTTGTGTCTTTCCCTCTAGTTACGTTGGCAGCATGATTTTATCTGCGCTGCAGTTCTTTCTTGCCTTTAGTCATGGCTCTAAAGAAATTCTTACGCGAAATAATTATGGGCTCTGCTTAGAAAATTGGTTCTTCAAACTCTGCACACACTGCGAAATCCAGGCCACGTTTGTTCTGTTCGAAAAGGAGAGAGCAACTACAATCATGTTGTAGTCGGTGGCTGGAGTGTCCTCGTTTCCTGGCCCCTTCTCTCCCAATAAGCTGATGATTTGATTGATTGTAGGGTTTAACGCGCCGACGCAACGCAGGCAATGAGGCGCGCCGTAGTGGAGGGCTCCGGATTAATTTTGGCCACCTGGGGATCTAACGCGCTCCGAAATCTCGTACACGCGGGCGTTTCTGCTTTTCGCTTCTATCAGAAAAGCGGCCGCCGCGGCCGGGAATCGAACCCGCGACCTCGTGCTCAGCAGCACGAACTAAGCTGGTGGGACCCAGACGTTTCTTTTATTGATGTGAAGGCTTTCTAAGTGCAATCGTTTTTTTTATCATGTCTTTTAACGGCGCGGTAGTGAATCAGCACTTCCTTTTTTTTTTGTTTTCACGTTACCTGAAATATCAACAAAAAAACTTTCTCTTGCCAACAATTTAGAATTTGCTGCACAGGATAGCCGTGCCTCAGGAACTGCCCGGGCCGGATCGGACCGGCCCGGCCCGACAAAATTTTCGGTTAAAGCCCGAGTCCGGCCCGGGCCCGAAATATTGCGTGCTACCCGGCCCGAGCCCGGCCCGCGGGTCGGGCCGAGCTCGGGCTTTCGGGCCGGCCCGGGCCCGTGCACAGCTCTAGTGGACCTACCTCCAAAAATGGAGGAGGGGAACTTGTAAGAAAACTATCAGAAAAAAGAAAAATCGATTCACAATCGATTAATAATTAAAAGTAAAAGAATTGGGAATCAATTGGTAAAAAGTTAAAAACAAACAAACACAACCAAACAAAGCGAGAAGTCATGAAAGGGGAACTGATTACAACAGCAAGTCTCCCAGTTTGCTACACACAGCCACATCTCGTTATAATACTCAAAATTATGCAATGAAATCCCAAAAGTACGTGTCTGGTTCAGCACCTTCACTTGATCAATTAAAAATATTGCACAAGATACCACCACAGAAACATTCGCCAACCATTTCTGCAGTGGTTTGTGCACAGAGGCACGCAGCAACCAGGCATTTTGAGCCGCTAATCGCGGCCACACAGTGACAGCACGTCGGCCGCTGCACAATTCGGTGGTTCCGCCGCAGTAGCGGGGATGGTAATGGCGGTCGGTGGCTCCGAAAACCGGTCGAGGCGGCGAGGGACCCTGCAAAGAATGTCTCCACCCTTCACGGAGGGGCGGGCGAGGAGGAACATCCAGGCACCCTAGGAGAGTCGAGTCCGGCCGTGGTTCACACGGCCGCGGTGTAACGAAATCCATGTGACGAGAAGGCACCTCGCACGAGAGTTCCTGTCTCGAGATGGCACTGTACGAAAAGGCCGGTGTGACGAGTTGGCCTACGACGAGTTTTCCGGTGACGAGTGGGCTCGTTCCCGATAAAACGTCCGTCGATAAAACGGCGTTCGATATAACAGCGTTCGATAAAACGGCGTTCGATAAACTGTCCGGACCCCCTTGAATTAATTGAATAATCGATTCAAAGAACATTTATGCGAAAAGTAAACTACTAAAAGAGATCCAAGAAACTATCCTCAACAAATATTTATAGGAGAACTCGCTTGAAAAGTATGCGGATTCATAAGCAGGCGTTAAATAATTCCAATTAAGAGCACAGATGCCGCCTTTAAAAAATAGATCCTAAAGGTCTGCCCAAAGACAAATCAAAACAAAAACAAACGATATGTTCGTGCACTGAAAACTCCTTAAAACCCGTAAAGTTTTTATTCTGAGCCGAGATTTTGGACCGAAGGGTCTGCGGAGTCAGGATGGACGTTCGCCCTGGGAGTCAGCCACCTACCTGTCTTCCCCGAATTCCTCTCGACGCACGGGAAGTAGGGAAGGAGCGTGCAAGGCGCCTGCTTTCGAGGAAGCTCGCCTGCAACGCTCGACCTTGTATCGGGCCCCCGCTGCCATTCGTGCCGTTAATTACGCGCTGCAGCTTCAGCTAGCCAAGGCAACCCATTCGGGGGGCCAAGGCACGGTTTTTTCGCAGAATGCGCCGAAGCGGAAGCGATCACGTTGGCGACGACGTGGATGGGAAACGCGAGGGTGTAAATGAAAAGTCCTTCCCACCGAGAGGGCGAGTATTTCTGTATTTTTGCGTATGGTGCGCTGCCCCATCGGCTTCGCCGAAGAGGGATTCGTTTCCTGGTAGTCAATCCCAATGCTTTCCCCCTTTTTTATTATTTTGTACGAATGTAAATAAGTGCGCATATACTTTCTTGCTATACTTCAAACTTCGGTCTTCATGGCACTCATTTTACTTTGTCGACGCGAAGCCTCGTACCCGGATGAGTGCAAAGACGTGCCAGGCGGAAAATCAACGAACAGCCACTCTGTTCAAATTTTTCAGCAACACTGAGAATAAAAGGTTGGGCTTTGTTCATTTGCATAATGAAATTTTAAAATGTTCAACAAAAGTAAATTTTGAGAAGCCCACACACAAATGTCGACCGTTAAAATCATAGGTGGGCAGTTTTTCTGTAGCTGTGGGGGGAGGGGGAGCGAAGGTTTAGAAAATGCCAGAAAGAGTCGCTGCTTGCAATGACTTGTGAAAATTTCGTGATTTACGGTTTAAGGGGGGCTTATGACCAGAGCGGCCTGACAGATCCGCGGCCTTTACGGGCCCCGAAACGTTTGAAGTACCAGCGAATGTATGATGCGAGCTAATCAGGACATGTAGCCACAACACGTTAATCAACAACGCATTTATAAAATGCTACCTATAAACGCATCGTTCAACCTCTGCTGAATCGAGGGACATGCAGGCAGGCAGACAAACTGACATAAAGACAGGCCAATTTTTCCGCGTTTAATGAGCCCAAGAAAGACCATCTTCTTTAAAAAAAATACTGATGGTGGGGAGCTGCAGGTGCCATTTATCTCTGATAGGAATAAAACCCGACCAAATTATGATAAGTATAATTTCCAGCAGAATCATCTGGAAATCGCACGTGACCAGTCTTTGCAAGGAATGGGATACGGCCCGTTCGTCACATGGCGTTTCGTAATAGGCCGGTTCGTAATAGGCCGTTTGGTTACTTAGGATCATTCGTCATAGGTCGGTTCGTAATAGGCCGTTTGGTCACATAGGATCATTCGTCATAGGCGAGTTTGTCACTTAGGAAAGTTCGTCACAGGAACGCAAAAGCAAAATTCGTGGCTTTTTTTAGACGTAACTGGTGATGATGCATGACTACTTTACACACCTTTTCGCAGTACCGGTCCTCTTAGCGGCCGCCACGGCGATCCTAAACTGGCAGTAAGGCACGCCCCAAAAAATGTTTTTGGCTTTCAGGGAACCCGTGCACGAATTATCCTGGTCCTGCAGTCCATACCTATCCCACCTGTCCCCCTTGCCTTTTACATGAATGTCACGGTAGCAGGCGCACGCTCGCGTGACTAATTTGCAGTGGACGTAGCACACCTTTTTCTTCACTTTTTTTTTTCAGTTTCGTTGCTCCCTCACTGGTAGCCAAGTGCTCACAGCGTGGTCATTTTTGCCCCTTTCCTCGGAAAGCCTTTTTGTGTGCAATAAGAACTGATTGATTGATTGATTGATTGATTGATTTATTGATTGATTGATTGATTGATTGATTTATTGATTGATTGATTGTGGTGTTTAACGCGACGACGCAACGCAGGCGATGAGGCGCGCCGTAGTTGAGGGCTCCGGATTAATTTAGACCACCTGGGGATCTTTAACTTGCGCCGAAATCTCGTACACACGGGCGTTTTTGCTTTTCGCCTCCATCAGAAAAGCGGCCGCCGCGGCCGGGAATCGAACCCGCGACCTCTGCACATAAGAACTCACTCGAACTGTCCGAAAGGAGGATATTGTCCCCGAGGACATACCGTGGCGCCACCTACGAATGATGTCACTTGTTGGACGCCGGGTCGGGTTGTCGTCTGCTACAACCCATTTTCTGTGCGTATGCGGCCGCGTGTTTGTGTGTGTCAGTGTGTGTGTGTGTGTCTGTGGCCACCGTAGCCCCCCCCCCCCCCCCCTCACCCCCGCTCCTTGTGGATTTGATGCAAATTACCCAAAAAAGTTGTCTGCAACCCGAATAATCCGGGCGAGCAATCAGCGACTCGCTTTTTCTCGGCGACACCGCCGCGCCCCACAGCTCGTACGCAGCCAGCTAACGCCAAGGACGATGCAACTGATGCCGAGAAAAGTACACTGTAAATTCATTATGAAATACTTGCGACGTGACATGTACGAGACTGTGTCTGCAAGGAAACACCTTGTAACAGCGACGTCGCTCACTTGTGATCTCACCGCGCCTACTGCTCACCTTGCCTGGTAAATGAATGACTACGTGAGAACGGTGATCGGATTGCTTCGCCGCGCATGCTTAAAAGTACTGCTATGATGCGCAGTTTGGCTTAAGCAGTGCCTATTACCCCTGCAATGTTTTTCATAGTTATTCCCGGATTTGATTAACGATCACTGCCCGTAGCCTGTACTCTGCACGGCTGATATGTTTACTTTTCGCGACAAGTTGTCCGCAATGCATAAATGGTATACGAACGCGAGTTTTCAACGCCTGCGAGCGGGTTTGGACATGGCTATATTTAGTTTTCATTAGGACTTTGGCATGGGAATGTATAATTGTAACGTGGGCTCTTATGTTTACAGTGAGCCTGCCTTCCTCTAGCATCAATGAAACTAACGATTGCTCACAGAAGGCGAGGCTGTGTACGAGGCGAAACACATCGTTAATGAATTCGGGTAATTGGGAGTTTTAAAATAGGAGAACCGAGCGTTGCCCCCCCCTCCCCCCCAAAGTGGTTGGGGAACCTAAACGCAACACGCGCGCGCGCGACGAAAGGGTCTTCTCTTTTAGTTTTCATTAGGACTTTGGCATGGGAATGTATAATTGTAACGTGGGCTCTTATGTTTACAGTGAGCCTGCCTTCCTCTAGCATCAATGAAACTAACGATTGCTCACAGAAGGCGAGGCTGTGTACGAGGCGAAACACATCGTTAATGAATTCGGGTAATTGGGAGTTTTAAAATAGGAGAACCGAGCGTTGCCCCCCCCCCCTCCCCCCCAAAGTGGTTGGGGAACCTAAACGCAACACGCGCGCGCGCGACGAAAGGGTCTTCTCGAACCGCTCGCCGCCGGCTTCGGATGCACGCAATCGAATGTTGGGAACTTTAGGCTTAACGTCGCGGCAGATATCTTCGCCGCTATCGTTACAGTTGCGAATGAGAGTCCTACAACTTTTCACTTCACTGTCACCCTCTTTCTTGTATATGTGTAACTTTGTATCCACGTCCGTTTAAGCGATCGATGATCAAGAACCTGACAAGGCCTCTGCCGATGCTTGCGCGCAGGCACATATCCTTCGGCCGCTCGCCGCACCACGCGTGAACGGGCCGGCGGTGCCGGGATCGACCTTCGGGGACGGTCGGCGTAGATGGCGGCAGATATTTGAGCATCGCTTTGGAAAACACAGCTGATGACACTACCTAGCACAATTTTTCACCACTCTAACATCCACATTCACCGCTGTCGAATTACTTTTCCACAACTAGCGTGATTTTAAAAAAGCGGTGACAAGTTGTTGCTGCCGCGACCTGCGTCGGTTCGAGCTGCTCCGTCGGCCGTGCGGGCAGGCACGGCGGTGTGTGTGCGGAGCGTTTCTGCGAGCAGTAAACGCTTCATGATTTCTTGCTTTACACATTTGTTGCAAACAAGGGAAATCTAGAAACTTAGCTTGGCAATCATCGTAGTCTACATTGTTGATCGGGGAAACGAGCCGCAGCTTACGCTTCGGTCGCACACGTACGCCACCACGCTCAAGTTGTTTGCGGAGAATGTACCACAGTTGATACGGTTATAAAATACCCATGACGTCAAACTGCGCTTGACGCACTGAGAATTAACTTCAAACGACGCAAATTAACACGAAAATACTTTTAGAACGCGCGTCCTAAGCTAAGTGTCACGCGCTGCAAGCCAACTGTGCAGCAAGGTAGGAACGGTGATCCTACAAGTGACGTCAAAACGATCGCAGCGCCAGCCGCTCCAGTGGTGGGCCTCGCGGCCAATAAAGACCCGCTCCCCAAGCAGCTAGCTGAGGCGGCACTCTTTTGTTTATTTTGCCCGAGAGCTACTGCCCGGAATGGCTGACCGGCGCCCCGCGCATGCGCAGATGGCTACTGGAGAAAGGTGCATCAAATAATTAGTTGCACCACTTGTATTGAACCACTAATAAGTGACACGAAATGGCCCATGTGAAATTTCCAAGAACGAGAACGTCGGTGCTTCCACTTTCCCTATTACGGGACCACTTAGAACCAGACGCCTGGCCCGCCTTCCAAGAACTTTGTTGGGCTACGTCCCTGTCTCACTTTTCTGTCTTCGGTTGTTGAACTCGTATCTATAATCTTGTCCGAACACGTCACGCTACTTGCCCACTCTGGCTTGCATTCTTTGTTGACCTTTGGTTGATGTACAGCCCGAAGTACAAAAAAAAAATCGAACTAAACCTGTGCATCGCTGCTCTCTTTCGAGTCGAAAAAAAAAAAAAAAACGTGGACATTCATTTTGTGCACCTGTGACGAACTTTCCTAAGTGACAAAATGGCCTATGACGAATGATCCTATGTGATCAAACGGCCTATTACGAACCGGCCTATGACGAATGATCCTATGTAACCAAACGGCCTATTACGAACCGGCCTATGACGAAACGCCATGTGACGAACGGGCCGTATCCCGTCCCGGGCATCCTTTTAAAAACAGTTCAGGTTCATTATTGTAATTGCGTCAGTTGATATGATTTTACGTTCGAGAGTTGTGTTTGCTCCACCGTGCACGGGAACGAATGCTAAACATATATACAGCGCGTAAAACCCAATTTCGGTAGTAAATGATAAAAATTATCGTTGTTAATTTACTTCCGTTCGATGTTTTGCTTTATTTTAACATTCATGGGAACAACCCTAATACTTTAGGTGTTACCGAAGCGCTTTGATTTCACGACACCCAACGCTGCAAGATGCTGCTGCTTTTATTCCATTCCGATCACTCGTACCCCCTCCACCCCCTGCCGCCAAACTGCCACGAAAAAAAAAGAGAACACGATGTATTGCCTTTTAATTATTTTATAAATCTCGTCTTCGTTGCATTCAGTGTAGGTTCTACTTAAAAACTAACCAACGATCGCACTTACAGTGGCGTTACTAAAGGTGAAGGGGGGGGGGGGGGGGGGCGAGGGCTGAGCACCGCCGGCTACCAACCCCCTTGGTAGAGAGAGGGGGGTGTCACTTGTGCTTCTCCGATATGTACACTGGATGTTTAAAACTTGAAGACGACTGTCGCAACTCTCGTCCAACCAGCCTATTCAATTTCTTTCTTGTAATAGAAGAAAGCGAGGTATGTCCGGGACCGGGGTGCCCATAATATGCGCGACTTGAAGGGTTAATTGCCGACGGGGCGACAGAAGGCGCAGAAAGAGCGATTCCTGGAGAAGGGCGCCGCAGGTATGACCGCGACGCGCGAAAGGGTGTAGCCTGCAAGCTTGTTTTCCTATGGGGGTGACAGGCGCCAGCAATACTGGTCATTGTGTCCTCAGCGGCTTCAAGTTCGGGTCACGGGTGGCTTTTTGTTGCGCATTCGGGAGGTTGTGTGAGCTCAATGTGAAGGTATAGCTTTATCTTGCATCAATGCGGTGACGCTTCGGAGGTCTGTAAGGTTTTCAGGGAAAACGGAAAGTAATACCAGTGAAAAAGAAATCTTCGGGAGATTGAAACCTAAAGACGAGGCTGTGGTGGGGTTGGGTGGTGGCTGGGACAAAGAATTACAACGAGATGAAAGCACGCGTGCATTTGTAAGCACAACCCGTACGAGCTTTATCAGCTGTTTTCAGAAAGGCCCTTTCTTCCTCCACGGCAATATCAAAAAAGCTAGCAACAACCGTGTTTGCAAGTTCATTTTAGCGTGACAGCGCAGCGTAGATAAAAGTTTTCATAAGATTGTCTTCATTTTGGGGGGCAACCGAATGTTTGTAAAGCTGCTTTTTTGGCATAGTGAAAGTGTGCCTTTCATTTAGAGAAAACTACATAAAAATGCATTCACTATCGTAAACAGTCGCTATTTGTCTGAGCTGATTTGCGTGCTGCAGAAAGGAGCGAATATGAATTAACGCATTGCCGTCAATTAAAAAAAAAAAAACATGTGCAAAAAAATTTAATCACTTGGCTGCATAACAGGTGTTCTCTGAACAAGGTAGTAAACAAAAATATACAAATGTTCAATTTCTAGCAAAAACACGGCATCAATGTAAAGATGCAATCACTGCGCTAGATTATGGTTCATCACTCACTTATGCGGAAATAAAAATATAACGTCTGTTTCAAACAAGCAATCACCGATAATTCCGTGGCCGAAATGTCCGTGCACCGATATGTCCGTGCACCGAAATGTCCTAGACCCAGTTTCAGTGCCTGAACGCTAACTTCGAACTTTTCTTTTGTGGCGACATCGCGAAAGCCTGCCCATGCGTTTTGTGGTGGCATTATTTAAAGCTGTGACACCAGTCCCCCTTCTTTGTTTGGTGACACAGGGGGTGAAGGCACTTGGTACAAGCCGCTGGAAGTAAAGACAGTGCCCGAAATGCGTCACGCAGGACCGGACTATCGGCTGAGAATCCATTATCTTTCAAGATTAGCGGCACTCAGTAAGTGGAAGGGCTGGCAACGACACGAGGAAAGAAAGGCGCCGATGAGACATATGGGCCAGGACTGATTGCCTTCTTTTGTCAGCTGAGCGTGTGTGATATGATCACATCTTTTGTTTCATCTTTGCCCGCTTGACCCTGGCGGCCTGTCGCAAGGCGAAGCGATCACATCGCGTTTGCGCACATCAGAAAGACGCTCTTCTGGCCCCTTTTCTATGTCGGGGTGTGTTACGCATGTGCCGCCGACCGCGTGTGTTTGCCCATTTCGGGCGTCGTATCTTTTTACACTTCTTATGTCTGCGTTCGCCAGACTGGACTGAAACAATGCTTGATTTGCAAATGCAGTTTCCGTAGGAGGCAGTCGAATCCTTCACCAAGCGCACAGGAATCAAGTCACTATTTTTCGCACTCTTGGCGCGAGCGGGAGATTAGTAGCAAAGCACAGCAGCATTCCGCGTCCTCGAACATGCCTGGCGTGTTAACGCTGTCGTTTTTCATGGTGGCGTAGCCAGTTGTGCGCACTACGCGTGCCTTTTCTCATTTATGCTGTGCAGTTCTCACTTTCTTTGTTCAGGCGTCGCTGCCCGGCGCAATTGTTAAAAGGTGTCTTCGATTGGGAGACTTGCTGCACTCATTCAGGTAGTGCAGCTCTCGCCTCTTCGTTTTTCAAGTGCAGCGCGCGGCGCCTGCAGTGCAGGATGAGTTCACGGCTTTTCCTAGACTTCCCATGGAGGAGGTGCAGAAGCAGACGACGCCAGTGCAGGACCGGTTCTGCAAAAGGCGGCGGCTGCGCTAAGCTGGCGGGCGTGCAGAAAGTGCAGGCTAAATCGAAGAGGCCTAAAGAATGAAGCTCTGTTTTTCTTGAAATTTTCATAACCTTCGACCAACGTCCCGGCGCCCCACAATCGCGAAGCTTCGCGCAAAACGAACCCAACCAAAGCCCCTTGACTTTGACCCAACCCATTATTTTCTTTTATTTTTCCCTTTAGGTGAGGGTGGCGAGTGCGGCGACAGGCGTGAAGCTTGCACGTGCCGGCACGCGAATTCCCGACATGCAGTGACAAGCAAAGCAGTGTGTCCGTGAATGGGGAGGGGGGAGCAGCGGCTACCGGGAAAAGACAGCTTTGAAAGGCGAAGGCATGCGCTTAATCTGACGGACTGACCCCGCCGGAGGCGATTCCAGTGTTCGCCAGCGGGGCAAAGTCGGGAGGTGGACCCGAAAAGGGGGCGCTGTGGTCGCCACTCTTTAGCTGGGCGCAAACGGATTGGCGAGAGCTCATTCGGTGGCAAGACGGTCGTAGGTGCGAGCAGTGGTCCCCTCCGCTGCCGTCCACTGAAACGTAAGTGCACGAACCCTTTTTTTCCCCAACCCTAGTCGTGGCTACTCGGACCGCCGCCGACTACTACCTTTCCAGCATATCGCTCGCGGAAACTTAATTTTATAGATCATTGCGTATCATGGCGGATCGTCTTGGTCACTTGTGCTTTTTGCATGCGGAGAGTAATTTTTTGCTGGGGACTGTCTAGTTGTGGTCATCAATGCGCCATCATTTGGGATGAGAAGAACGCAATAATACTGGTTCTAGCCAACATGACCCGTCCGTATCTGCATAGCCATTTTGCCTTGAGAAGTTTGTTTTAAGTACAAGCGGTCGCCTATTTAACTTTACGCTAATCCGATATGAGTTCATTTTGATGAAACAAATTGGTTCACAGCCCGCCAGGCACCACGAAAATTAATGTCAGGAGCACACGATTTCTTTTTCTTCTACCTATACTTAGTCGGAGACATTGTGTTGATAGTCTTCCTGTAGATACCTCCAGATTCAGAAGCTGCGTAATCTGTACGTAATCGCGGTGACTGTCGAAAGTCACCGCGGCATTCGACGCCGGCCAGCTGAAAAGGAAATACTGAAATGAACGTAGGGACTTCGGAAGGACTTTCACGTCCGCCGCTGTGCAAGTGGCAGCACCTCGGTACGCCAGCCTTTGTGAAGTATCGTGGTTAGCCGCGGATTAGCTGAGAGCAGCGTAGCCTCCGGAGTGGAGCACGTAAATTTTGACACGAATAACTTTTATGTTATTTTGAGGTGCTTAGTAAAATAATTCGAAATTCGAAAAATCGCCGTCTGTTACTTCGCAAACGCTTTCTTAGAAGGAAGTTCAAATCCTGCAGGTAATGAGCCGGACGAAGTTGGTTCGTTAAGGTTACCTACGTGTTTCGTCAAAATTAGCTGCATGCGGATTGCGAGCAGCGCGATCATACTTCACAAATAATTCGCATCTTGCTTAGCTGCCGCATTGGCGTCGCAGCGCGTGTCCGTGATTTGTTTATTGTTTAAGCGACGCGGGCGTCCACTGCGAAGAGCGCTCAGCACGAAACGCATGCTGGCTTGTCCAAAATCGCGACGACCCTGCGTCGCCATTTCGAGGCCGGAATGACCGGCTGCAGCAACCATTTTTCTTTTTTTTTTTTGTATACCCTTCTCGAGGGACGAGGGTGTCTCAAGTCTTTCCGCCTTTCGTCTCTAATGGGCGCAGGGGGGAAACACAATGGGGAGTCGGCGGCGCCCGCGCTTCTTGTCCTTGAAAGGTCGTCGACCCTGAGAGATTCTCCCCGCGGGAGAGTGTGCCGCGCTCCTTGCAGCTTTCCGAAGTTTCAAACGTGGCTGCTTTCGCCAGCTATTTTTTTAGCGGTTGGTCCAGCAAACAGCTTAGATATACAAGCTCTCTAGACATACGGCGCGTGCGTGAAAATCGCGAAAAGGGGCTGTTCTAGACAATGCACTTGTCGATCATGAAGGGCGAGTACAGAGGTCAGAATTATTAACAACGCGCGAACGCGTGGCTTTCGATACGTGCAGCGCAGCTATTGCCGATGCTTCCTTGTTTTGGAAGGAGATATTCGACACCAACCGGAAACAGAAAAAAATGGTACCATGTCGACGCTTTTCACTTCAATTTACTCAGATCTGAGCGTTTTCGCGGTTTTGACTTTCACACTTCGCGTTTTAGCTAAAGGGTTGAGGAATAGATGGATTGCTTTCAATATTCTTATCAGGGACAAGAAATTAACGCCTCTGGAGGCCAAAATCTAACAAAGCAAATTGGGTAGACGGACGGACTGTTTGATGGATGGATGGACGGATTAGGGATAAGCACCAATTAAAGAAATTCAAAGTAATTGACTGACAATTTCGATTAATTGGTTTGTAAATTGGGGAGGATTACGAAAAAAATAAAAAAGCAATAGCAGATTGAGTTCCAAGTCTCTTTTTGTGCATCAGGTAACCAACACGGAGGCGTGTAAATCACGTACATTCCCCCATTTTAAGGCAATATTCTGCGTGCGCGCGCGGTCACACGCGTGTGCGAGTTTTTTGTTTTTTGTATGTATGCTTTTTATATTTTTACAACTTATTGCTACCTGCGCTATTCTATAAGAAACAATTGTGGTACCTCCGCTGATTCCGTATTTTTGTGCAAAAGCAAAATGCACGGCGTTACGCGGTAAGTTTTCACTTTTTTTTTTCTAGTGTTTCCGTCTTTGTTTTGGAGGGATACATGTGGTCTATCTTGTCAACATAACTTTTTTTGGTTCCATCTTCTTCTTTTTATTTGTATGAATTCCCTTCCCCTCGAGGGCATTCCTTGTAATCGTATCTTTGGTTTGTTATACCCCAAAATATAAAATTTTGATGCAGTACATAAAACGCCATTAAAATTACAGCATAGTGAGCATCAGACCTAGCAAAACACCGTGCCTAAAACAACGCATACAACTAACATCAAGAAGAGCGTAAAAATAAACCCCGAACATTCCTTTTAGGGCTCTTTTCTACGTTACACGTCCGAACTACTGACAATAGCCATCACCTAATCTCGCTGGTCATGGCTATCAGCAAATTGCGCTGCAAGTATCGAAAACCACGCGTTCGCGCGTTGTTAAGTTTAGACCTGTACAATAGTGTACAGCCGGCCGCAAAAATTTGCGGATGTGGAGTGCGTGGCGCAGCGGCGCAAAACTGCATTGCCGCACCATCTTCCGCTACACACCGCCGAGTCAAGGCTCACGAAACTTGCTCGTCAGGCGCGCTTTGCGCATGCCTGTCCTTTTCTTGCTATCAGGCATCTCTGGTCACTGGCTTCCCCGTGACGTGCTTTCAATATACGCGGCAGCCGCTGTGGCGCCGCGAGACCATCGCCACGGGTATCTGGGGCAACATATCGCGTAGCTCGCACCCGCCTTTTACGCGGGGATTAACGTTGTCAAAATATATGCTATCTACCAAGTGATGTGCTGGCCGAACATTCAAGTTAGAGCTGTTATAAGCTAGGTGCTGGCAAGAACTGCGTGAGTTGGCAGGCTGTGCAGAAAAAAGTCGCGTTGCCTTCATAAAAAAACGTAGCTTGAGGCGGGCATGTTGATTTTAACGATACTGCAGAAACTTGTACCTGGATGCATATTAACTCAGTCCCGCCGTCCTATTTGCTCTTTGTTCGCATAACGAGCATTACTTTCCGGAGTGTTTCGACCGACGCCCTAACGTATATTTTACAGTTGTATTCGTAAAGCGCACTTGTTTACCTTGGTGTCGGGTCATTCTGTTTAAACAGCGCTCGGCAAGATTACGGGTGAAAAAAAAGGGTTTCTACTGAAATCGTAATCGCCGCGTCATTCAGGTCGAAATATTTCGCAAGCTTGCTCCCTGCACCCTTCCGCGCGCCGCCGTCATACCTAAGGGCCTCAGTCATACCGATGTCGCCCCTCTCCAGGAATCTCTCCTTTTTCGCCCCGGTGGCCCCATCGGCGATTAACTGGATGCAGATGTCTCCATCCCTTCTCCTATTATAATAGGAAGAAAATATCAATCGGCTGGTGTGGCGAGAGCTGCAACAGTCGTCTACGAGCTTTCGGCGCCCACTTTGCACAGTGGAGAGGCACAAATGGCACCCCCAACACAGGAGGGTGATGAGGATGATGATGATGATTAAAGGCCTCCCCTTTGAATCGGGGTAACGGCGTGCGCCATCTAGCCTATCTTACTAATTTAAATTTAGTTACTCCTGAACTCGGATTTCTTTTTAATTCTGTCCTGCCGCTACCCCAGGCTGGGATGACATTTTATCGACCTCCCCGCTTTTTTTCCACCACTACTCTAGCCGCTGCTAAGTAATACCTACTGCTGACTAGTTAATGCTTCCATCAACTGCGAAGCCCAGCGCCTCGGGAAGTAGGACTTCCCCTCAATTCTATCCGGCTGAATTTTTTGGCATTTTATTACTATGTGGTCGATTGTTTCTTTATCCCTGCCACATCCCACACATGTCTCATCCTGTGAC
This sequence comes from Haemaphysalis longicornis, assembly GCF_048455015.1. Lineage (NCBI taxonomy): Eukaryota > Metazoa > Arthropoda > Arachnida > Ixodida > Ixodidae > Haemaphysalis > Haemaphysalis longicornis. Next base: position 103,950,565 of record NW_027526361.1, on the reverse strand, counting down.
GAATATTTGCTCATGTAAGTTCGAGTTCTCAAGCAGCCAGCCCGTGCCTCAAAGAGCAACGCACTACCTTTATTGTTGTCATAAAAGTTATCTTTCCGGATCTCTTGTTTGCTTGCTTTGTAGATTCCCAGTGATCCCTTCTTTTCCATCCTCTTTCCACATGAGCGTCTGTTTACTTCACTTGCTTTTTAACTGCCCCCCATTGTTTATTTGCTGCGGTCAAGTTACATTGAGTCGCCAGCTTTCGCGTCCTCTTCCGCCATTGCGTGTCCACACTTTTAAGGTACACGTACCTGTGCACTCTGGCGGCCCAGTTCTTCTCATCTAAATGTCTAATAAGCCACCCCTCAAAACGTATTTTACTTTGCGCTTCCCTCGCCTCAAATGAAGCCCAACCCATATCACCTTGTACCGCCTCATGGAGTGTTTTCTACTCGCGAAAACGCGTCGCCAACGCCCCAGGGCGCGCTGACGCTGCCGCGGAACCACCCGCACGCTGCGCGCGGCGCGGCGCGGCCGGCGACAGCAACATGGCGGCGGCTTCGGCCGCGAAGTGGTGTCGGCAGCTCGAGCGACCACTTTTAAGCGCTCTCTAAAATGCCGCTCAAGGCACGCACGCAGTTGCTTGTGCGGTAAATGAGGTTATAATGTGGGCGAAAACGGTACTATAAAACATCTTCCGCGCCGCTAGTGAAAGCGCCCATTCAATATCTGCCGGGGTGGTAAGCCTAAACATCCCCCGCGGAGCCAGCCGGCAGTCTCGAGCGCTTAGAAACCGCCGCTTAGAAACCGCGAAGGGAAGCGTGCGCCTCCCCATTGGCGCAAGTCGCCAGGCTCTTCCCACTGCTGCGCGCGACGCGCGTCAATTTCTAGCCAAGGCAGATGCTGCCGCGGGTGCGGGATCGTTGACGCGGGCGTCGAAAAAACGCACGCGCAACGCCGACGCGCGCGAATCGCGTGAAAAAACGCTCCATGCGGTTCGGCCTCTACTGTGAGCTCCCAGTGCTAATCTGCCGACTGCCTTTTGGTTAACCTCCAGTCCCGACAAGATATCTGTTAAGCATAATACGGCATTAGAGAACGTGAGCGCCCGCACCATTACCCCTTTCCAGATGCCTCGCACTACCTCGTACTTATTGTATCCTTAAAGTGCTGTATGTTGCATTACTGCTGCATTTCGTCTCCCTTTCAGTTTGAGGTGTTCATGGGCATTCAGGTAGCCTTTTCCTTCATTAAGCCAGATCCCCAAGTATTTGTACTTATTTACTAATGGTAAGACTTCCTGTTGAATCCTTATTGGTGCTATATGAGCTTCCTCGTTAAGCACCATGACTCCAGATTTGTGTGGGTTAAAATGTAGGCCTAGGTACGTTGCCTCATCGCCACAAATATGGGCCAGTTTTTGGTCTTCTGCATTATCTCCAGCAACCCGTCAATCCCCTTACCAACGCCACTGTAAGTGGCTGATTATTTTTGAGTAGAACCTACACCGAATGCAACGACGACGGGGTGATTCGAGAAAATCGCGAAAGGTGAATGCACACGTGCTTTAATTAAAGCCAGCTTGGTTTCTTTCCTTTTCATTTTTTTCGTCACGGTTGAGCTGCTGGGAGGACGGGTCAATTGAAAATCAAAGCGCTTCAGTAACCTTGAGAATAAAGAAATGGGGCTGTTCATTTGTATATTAAAATTTTAATATGTTGCACAAAAGTAATATTTGAAAGGTACACAAATTAAAATATTAAAGCTAAATTAAAAGAAATCCTGGGGTTCAGGTCACAGAACGGTCTGCATCAAGACATCCTGCACCGAAAAGTCCGTGCACTGAAATGTCCGGATCCCCGCAGGCTTTTTCGTAAAATGTGTAATTGGCAGAGTTAAAACATTCAATCGTTTTATTTCCCGTAAATAGAAATAATTGCTGCACAATTTTAAAAAGGAGGAGGCAAACGTTTATTGAAAAAAAAAACCATAAGAAGTTATAAATGTAAGCTTACAAGATAGATTACATGTATCCCTCCAAAACAAAGACGGAAACACTAGAAAAAATGAATCAGCGGAGGTTCCACAATTTGTTATAGAATAGCGTAAATAACAGGTTGTCGTAAAAATATAAAAAGCATGCATACAAAAAACTCGCACACGCGTGCGCGCGCACGCACGATATTGCCTTAAAATTCAATATTGTTGTTTGGCGTTGTTTCTGGATTTTACTTTCACTTTCTCGGTGCAATAGTCATGTACACCACCCCTGCCTTCATTATGGGCTGTATTTTTGATCATGCGAAAATGCGAGTGCGAAAAATGGCGCCAATTCTTCACTCATCCCACGGGGAATCAACTGGCGCAGTTTAGCGCTGCCGCGAGCTACGCTAATTCGTCCGCACTAATTATTTATCCGGAAAGAATGGATTCTAGCAGCGCAGGACGGGGGCGGTGAGGTCAGTGGGAGAGATGCGGTGAACCAAAGTAGGCTGTTGATGAGATATGCGAGACGAACACTCTTGCTTTAAGCCTTTTTCCTTTCACGTGCCGCTTCAATAACAATAAACGCGGTTTGCTCACGCCGATTCAAAGTTTGCCGCGTTCCAGTGCTCGCGCGCAATCTATCGGAACCTTTCGTTACTGTCGGACTTGGATGCTGCAACGAGGCCTAGGCTGCCGCGCGGGCCCTTTTTTGTATCTTTTGGGCCACAAATATTGTTTTCAGCGCGTATTTCTGATTTTCTATCGCTAAAATACACATTTATTTTAAATTAGAGAACGCTGGAAGTATTGATGCCATGTATTGATGTTTCGCCCCTAATATGGCTAATGTGCTTTTTGCTCAACGATGTTTTAATGTTTCGGGAAAGTTCTCTCGCTTTTTTTTTGTGCGTAAACATGGCCATTTTCAGTTCTTTATTATTTTTTGCTTTCATTTGATGTCTCTGCCGTGGCTTCATGCAATAAACTCCACATACCTGGCTTTCTTGTGAACAGTTGCCCTGCTACTGGTTTGTTGCTTTTGATCACCTTAGTTTCGTTGGGAACTTCTGTTCCTCCATGCCTGTTATTTTCAAACTTGCATGTTTTAATTTTTACAAAGTAGCAAGTACTGGCAACCCTTATTATGCACAGCTTTCATTTCCCTTTGCTTGAATTGCGGCAACGTTTGCATCAACATGGCAAGATCCTAACGTCTCGAGGCCGAGAAACCGCCAAGTTGTATCCCCAACAATTCTCAATGATCACAAGAGCTGAGTGGGTCGTCAAAGGATAGCTTGAAATTGATCAAGGATGTCTTCATTGCCCCTTTAAAGTAAAGCCAATTGTGTAATTTCTGCCCTTGTTACCTCTGCAGTTCTTGCATGTGCTAAGGTGTAAAAAAATAAACGAAATTGCGTCAACACAGTTCAAATATGTTTTGAAGAGCTTCTGGAAACAAGTTTTCTTATACTTTCAGATCCCGATGACCCGTCTTTACCGGCGGAAGAGGCTGCACAAGTATGCCGCTTGTGTTTCGCGCTACCACAAAGGCATCCCGTCGGTCAAGAAACTGATCAAGGAGCTAGTCATCCTCGCGTCACCGGTCAACCACTTCCGCCTTGAGCTGGAATTAGGTTGCAGCCCCGTAAGTGTTCTTGCTGCCTGCGCGCAGCTTGTTACTGCTGGATGCATGGTGGAATGTTTTTGTAGGTAACTAGGGAGTGTAATATTAGGGGAGTATAAGCTCTCGATATCAAATGAAAGGACCTGTATTAAAACACCTTAAATATAAGCGGTTTTCCTAGAAAACAGTTTAGATTGGTTTTTTAGGACAACCGTAATCTAAGCGATTGCGTTTAGGTTTCGTCTAAATGTAATCAAATCTTACCATAGCTTAAACATAATGTAACGTAATCTAAATACGGACCTACAACGTTTTTCTCAGATCTACAAATTTTTAGATCTACAAATCATTGGTATGATGCCAAAAGGAATTATAACAGTGGGCCGTGCAACCTACTTTTAACTGCATGCGAGATGAAAAGAGGTGTTTAAAAACTTGTATGGTTTTGAATCACTTGCTGAAACAGACAGCTGTTTGCATATGCATGTTAGTGTTGCACACTACATGGCGCAGTCTTTGAGTTCAGAGCGTTTAGTGCCAAATTAAACTTATTTCCACCGATTCATTTAGAAATACCTGGTGTTCACCTTACTACATGAAATGCTGAATCGGAATTTCATACAAGCTAGAGGACATGCACTCCACAAAGATCTGTTGTCTGTCCCTTTGGTGGTAGCACAGTTGGTGGTTTATTGCATGTTTATTGTAGTAACACTATTTTGTGCCAAGGTTTATTGGACACTTGTGTGAACAGAAACGGGTCCACCTAGTGGCTCTAGGGTCCACCGATCAGCATCCGAAGCAACGTGCTTCGAAGAACCACGAGCCTTGAGATTAGTGCTGTTTGCTACTTCAATCTCTAGCCACCAATGCAGGAACAATGGCACCAAGAGCATCATCTCAATCCTAAGTATGGCTTGCACAGAGTAAACTGGCAGGGACTCCTGAGTGAGGTTTGTCAAATAATTGCTGAAACTGTTTTGCATTACACAGCCTGTTTAAAGGAGCCATGAAGATGAAATGCAAGTTTGTTTTATTCCAAAGATTTCGTGTTTTTATAGTGTTCCCAGCACTTGTTCGGATGCAAACGATGTTTTATTCACTCGGCAATTAATCAATTTATGTGAAAATTTTGATTTTCCCGCTAAATCGTGTTTTCGTGGTCTGCAATGACATCACTGGAACACACCTCTCTGCAGCCAACTGGAAAGCCTTCTTTACCGTTAGGGAACCTAGATGGCGCCACCATACCGTGGCAAGCTGTTTTCTGCCTCAGGTTTGTTTTTGACCGTGTTTTAACCTGGCTTGTTTTTGTTCTGGGAGAAAATATTCGTTTTGTGAAACAGTGCTCGCTCAACACATATGGTCACGTAAGACACCGTTGCTTGCATCAATGGGCCAGTGTCGTCTAAAACAACCTCAAAGCCCCGCAGCCCTGTGCAGCTAAACCATAGTTCGTGCAGCACTAACAGCAGCACGCATCGGTACTTCCATGTTTACATGTGCTTTTGTAGCTTCCACTGTCGGTCCAACCGTTACTGCTTTAAAAAAACGTGGCCTAAATTTAAATGCAAATAGCTCATTCGGCAAGCTTATAAGCTCTGCCTAATTTGCGTTTGCTTTTGCCGGCCTCTGCTAATGGCAGAGCTGGCTGGTATGACATCATAGGTTCTGTTGCAGGAAATGGGTCGCATAACCTGTCCCTTTTTTCCTTATTATACTGCTTATCTGAGCGAAGTTTACATTAAAAGTGGTGTCAGGGATTCTAACGAGGCAATCTTTTGAATGAACCAAACTTGTGTTTTGTGTTCATGGCTCCTTTAAGGATGGCTTCACTTCTGCACACATGCGTTGCTGGCAAGACAGCACAAGCTGTTATCGAACTGTGGAAGCCTTAGCACCTTTTAAAGCATTTTTATGAGGCGAAGTGACGCATCAAGTAGTACATATAGAAGTGCTACATTTAAAAAGTCCCTCTTATCGGGTCTCTGGCTTCTGGTCTGAGACATACTACCACTGGGGTTCACTGTCCTTGGTTGGGGCACAGAATTTTGTCAAGGCTTAAGGTGGTTCAGTGGAGTCTCGTTACAGCTGCATGCTAAGCATGCCCTGTTTAGTTTTGTCATGGCCATACAGTAAGACACAGTGGGTAGTGTCATTACAGTGCAAAACAGAACTGCCTTGGATATAATTGAATTTGTAGCCCTCCACTATAGCACAATGCAGCTACGCCACATGATTCTTCATTTTTCGCACATTTAATTGAACGTGAAAGTATATGAATAATGCCCCGACATCCCTTTGAATCTCGCAATATGCAGTCACATATGTAGTCCTACTTTACCTCTAATCTCCCCACTCCCCCCATACCGAATTTAAGAAGCATGTTATTTTCTAAAGGAGGGTACCGTCAACTTACTATCGAGTAGCAACACTTACCGTCGAATATTCAGAATGTATTTTGGGGTACAGTCTATTATCCGAGCAATCTCCTCCCGCAAGAATTATGCGCGATGAGAAATCGTGTGTAATTGTTCCCTCTGAACTTGACCTTGGACAGCCCGACCAAAGCTGCGTGCTCTTTCCCGGGTAGGGCGGGCGGCTCGCGGCGTTTTCTTCGGCGGCCTTCGATATATTACGGGCCGGGGAGTTTTCTCCTTTTATCCGCAACGTGGAGGGGTCTATTTCTAGTCTGGTGCCACATAAAAGCAGGCATTGTCGCCTGCTCGCAAGTGCGCGCTCAGGCTGGTAGGGCGCTTTTTAAGCAATAAACGTTTGTTGTCGAGTGGCCTTGTTGAACTCCGCGCGCACTCAAAACCCACAGGAAATGCCAAAACTGTCTACAGGTTCAGGCATAGAAGAGCTTGGTACACAGCGCCGACAACGGCAGATCGTCACAGGAAATGCAAGGAATAAACCACGAAGTTGATCAGCGACAGCCAAAGGACAGCCACGGCCTAATTGATGTCGTTTAGGCCATGCCAGGAGTGCATAATGAGGAAAATTGAAGACAGTGCGATTGGTTTTTCATCTTTCACAGATTTCAGCACTCACCGCTTCACGTGCTCGTGTAATATTTGGCTTTGGTATTCCTGGCAGTGTAAATGTCGCGCAGGTTTACTTGCACTGCTCAGTGTTGCAGGGTCCCTTTAATTTTCTGCTGGATACAAATGTGATCTCTTGTTGTGCCGGCCGTTTTTCCAGTAAAGGCAAACAATGGGAATGTCCGCATCGAGATTTCGGCATATGTTAAAGCATTCAGGAAGACAAAAATATGTTAGGCTCATTGAAGACTCCTAGTAATATGTCGATTTTGTCGCAAACTTCAAATAAGCTAGATGCTAAAGATTACAGGTCAAACAGGCAACTCCCAGGCTGCTTTTTGGCCGCTTGTTTGTTGTCTTTTGTGCAATTGGCTGCTTCCAATCAAAGCCACCACTAAGAAACCTGACTGGGCGATAGCAGTGGGGCCTCAAACTTTGTTCATTTGTTTCACAAGAATTTTAATGTGCAGTTGACATGCTATTTTTAGCGTTCCCTCTAATTTGTCACTGCTGATCCCCTCTTATCATGCAATGTGAAAGTTTTTTCAGTATTGCATTTTGTCAGTGAAAAGTATTGTCTAGAATGGAGCTCAGTTACCAAAGTTTAGGTCTTCCAAATTAAACAAGGTTGCATTTTGTTTTCATGGCTCCTTTAAGGATTCCCATATAGTTATTTTTTATAGCCCTCCACTTCAGCACCTTCCAAAACCCAAAACTTGAAAACTTCATACACTTTGATATTTGGCACACCCATTGAGTGCTTTTATAGTGTGTATAGAACGCAAAGCCTACAGTTCGACCTGTCAATCTCCTAGTAATTTTAAGCCGTTGATCACTTTATGAAATCCACCGCAACTTTTTATTTCATGGCGGCGTGCTGTGTATTGGCCTCTCTCCAAGTGTCTGAGTGCAATTGGGAGCAAGTATTCATCTTTTTTTTTTCCAAAGCAGTATATCTTCCAGTGATTGAGTGCAAGCAGTAGCGGTATTAATGCTGCGTTTTGTTCTTAGTACTGCATTTTCCACAGCTAGAATACTGACTTTTTTCTGGCAATAGGTGGGGAAATGGGGGCTTTACTTCAGTGTTCCCCAACAGCTTTACAATATTTCCAATATTTACAACCTCCCATTTGCAATGCAATTAGGAAATAATTAACGATGAAGCAACTAATCCAGAGAGAGCAAATTAAATGGCCTAGACCTCTGGAATTGTTACTTTGGCATGCCGACTGTATTTAGATGCTTTATTGTAACACTTTCAGCTTTCATAAAGTAACCTGTTAGTAATGTCTCCAAGATCCGCTATATCGTGTTCCCTCAGGTGCAGTTCTTCTGTCATGCAGTTCTTGTGCTTGTTGTGACCTGCTGTAACAGCCGTTCAGGGAGGCAACTGTCTGCCGTAGTGTTGAAAATAGCACAATTACTAACAGCAAAGCTGTTTAGGCCAACACAAATCTGCCCATCGTAGAGAGAAAACCACCAAAGCCTCATGAAAAATGTGGTTAATAAGGTCCCGGGAATCGAACCCAGGGCCTTTACACCATGAAACCAGCGACCTAACCACTGGGCCGGTGGGGTACAGGTTAGCAGCAGTGGAAAACAATTTGTGCAGCCAGTTCGAAGAAAAAAAATGGTTGTAATGTCATGGTCGTAATTGAACTTGGGTCCCTTAGTAAAACTGGTGCCTATCCGATTGAACTATCATTGCATTCTGGGCACACAGCATTTGCTTTGTGTTTGAAGCGGGGGCGTTGGCTTTGGACTTGGCCGCATGTTCTAGCGAGCGCTTACGCAGTCCACTTTCGGAGAGACTTGAAAGCCTGCGGACTAAACGATTCAGGCCTGCCAGTCAGAACTTTCAGTGGCAAGTTCATAAATCAATGTGAGGTGATGACATATGAAGCAAAAATTTGGCGCCTTACTAAAATACTTGGTAGCAAACTTTGGTCGGCTCAACGGGCAATGGGTACGAGATTTCGGCGCACGTTAAAGATCCCCAGGTGGTCAAAATTTAATCCGGAGCCCTTCACTACGGCGTGCCTCATCGCCTGCGTTTCGTCGGCATATTAAACCCTACAATCAATCAATCAATCAATCAAGTGTTCTCATGCACAATGCATTTTATTTCTGAGAGCACATTGGGAAGCAAAATATAAAAGCAAACAGACAAAATCAGCGACATTGTGAGTGTACATTTTGAAGCCTCTCTGAGAAAAAGCAGACAAAAAAGCGGCACTTGCTACGGTGGCTCAGTGGCTAAGGCGCTGTACAGCTGAGCCGAAGGACTTGGGTTCGATTTTGGCCATGGTGGCTTTGCTTTTCCGATAGGGGCAAAGAGCAGGAACGCCTGTATTGAGATTTTGGTGCATGCTAGAGATCCCCTAGGATCCCTAGAGAACGCAAATGTGGCAGGGGGCGGCAGAGGTTTAGATAGGCAAAGGAGAACAAGAGGTTTGCAGGGATAAATTGGTCGCAGTTAGGACAGGACAGGGATAATTGGAGATTAATGGGAGAGGCCTTTTGCCCTGCAGTGGGTGTAGATAGGTTGATAAGAGATCCCCATGTGGTCAAAATTAGTTTAAAGCCCTCCACTATGGAGTGCCTCATAGCGCACATTTATGCCAAATAACCCCTCAATCAATCAATCATTTTCTCTCCCGCCTTGCAGTGCCAAGAGCCGACGGACACAGAGATCTGCCCCGTGGTGTCCGAGCAGTTGCCGGCCATCAATGAGTTCCTGCACTACCTGGCCTCCGAGGCCAGAGAGGTGACCCCTGGCCAGCTCGCCATCCAGGCCTTCAGCTTCGACTGGCGGTTTGAGCAGAACAACTGGCACACCAAGCTCGCCGCTACTGTGCTTCACTCCCTGCTGGCCAAGCACAGATGCATCAAGGTGAATACTGTTCCATTGCAGCAGGACTAATGACCATGGTCAAAGGGACAGTCAACCAATCGTTGGGAAGTGAATGCCCTCTAGCTCGCATGAAAGCCAGTGTTTTTAAAGACGATAGTCTTTGTTGGGCTACTTAAACGCAGAAATGTTGGTCTGTCTGTTTGTCTGTCTGTCTGTCTTCTGTCTGTCTGACTCGATTCAGCCACCCCACCAAAGTGAAACAAACTGCGCAATAGTCTTGTAAACCGACATAACGCCCAAGTCCGGTGTCAATGTTCATACTTGCACACATTGTTGAACAAGAACAAGATATCACGCAAAAATAAGGTAGAAAATCAATACATAAGTAATATTTGCAGCAAATTAAATACATCAACTGGAGAAAAGTCTCCTGCTGTTGCCCGCGCTACCTGGTGGCATTAAAAAAAATCAAATGGCAACAGCAATGAAAGGTTCCTCTAGAGAGGTTCCACGTTCTGCTTGGAACGCTCGTCGAGTAGAGCAATGTGGTTCTATAAACGTTTGTAGTGGGATGCCTCTATTCACGTGCGTCTCGGCCGTACGGCAGTGCTAGCATTGAGGCACCTGGCTTGGAACAGTGGAACGTGGTAAATTTAAATGACTTGACCAAACCTCTAGCGTGTTATCTTGGGAGGAATGAGAACAGCATGACAGGTGAGCGGGGGAAAGGGAAGGGAGGGATTTACTTGCCAGAGGCGCCAGTCGACTATTGTCTTTTGTCTACATTTGCAACAACAAAAACATGTGGCCATTTTTTCTGGTGGAGTAACCAGAAAGGTAGATAGAAGTTGGGTAACCAGAATAGGTAGAAATTTTACTTTGGCACTAAGCTTTTTGAATTTTGAAATGTGGTGCCTGGTAGTGCCTAAACATGACACTACTGTATGCATACAAACAGCTGTGCCAATTTAGTTGTAAATTTATTGTGGTTACCGCACTATATCAAATGTTCCCTTTTACACGAGCCAGAGGATGTGCACCCTATAAGTGGTGGCTGTCTTACAGCAGAATACTGAGTCAGGTAATTCGGGGGGATGTTTGTAAAGCATATATGATTATTGTACTGCGTATATGCAAAACTTTGCGTGAGCCAGTCAATGTTTTTTCTTGAATATTCCAAAAACTGAAAATCCACCCACTTTAGTGTCACACATTCATTCCTGGATCTTTACCACACAGTGCTAGCATCCACGAAATGAGAAAAGTAACACCGTCGGGATATGAACGTTGCTTGCTGAAGCAGATCTTAAGGCCTTCTCTGCGTCGAAGAATAGGCTCTTGCACAGGAAGCACGTTTGTGCATTAGTATTTTGTGCCACCAGACCTGTGTATTGTATGTTTAAATGTCTTCTTTATATTTCATAATTTCAAGGGATTTGGGAATCACGAAAATAAACTTTTCATGCTGCTGCCTGGGTAGTGTGCAACTGTTTAAGTGGTATAGCTTTGTTAGAGGTAAAAAGTACGTTCGGGGCTTCCAACGTGGAATATGGAAAAAAAAGTCTATGGCTTAGCCAATCTAAACTTGGATATGCAAAGCGAAAGCATAGCTTGTCCTGGTTACCTACGGCGGTGGCTCAGTGTCTTAGGCGTGCTGCTGAGCACGAGTACACGGGTTTGATTCCCGGCCGCGGCGGCTGCTTTTCTGATGGAGGCGAAAAGCAAAACGTTATTTCAGTGCACATGCTCACATGCACCACATGCACAATTAAGATTTGAGACTGAGTGCACGAGGCTAATACCCGAAACCCAAATCGACATCACACAATGGACAGAGATAAACTAAAGAATAACAGGGAACCATACAGAGCTAAAGAATAATTTAGAAACTAGCGCAAATGCGACAGAACAAACGTGAAAAGTCAGTCGGGGAAGGAAGGAATAGGACACAGTACGTGGTGGTTACCGGCACCGGTCGAAGTGTCGTTAAAATGTCCAGGTGAAATGTCGTGGCCGTAGTGGTAGATTGTGCTCAGTGCTCCCATCGCGTTGTAGCAGACTCTGATCTCTCGGGGCATCGCTGTCTCCACCCCTGACCCGCACCTCACTTGCAGTTGCCTGCAGGTGAGGTGCGGGCGGGTACTCTTTCATCTTGTTCTGATGGTTGTCACTAGGGGCATTTTTTTAACCTGAACTGGTGCACATTAGTGCAGTGTAGTGCAGACCAGTACAGAGTGCTACTGGGGATATCAATTAGTAAAAAAAATGTACATATGCTGCACTGCTTGCGCCAGTGCAGACGGTTCAGGTAAAAAAAAATGCCTACTGTCAACAGTACAGGAACGTTCTCGTTTCCAAAGGAGGAATTTTTGCTTTCGGAGAGGGAGTACTTTCATTGGAAGCTTTTCTACAACGGCATGAAAATCTGGTTGCGATGCAGATATGCTTCCGTGATGGCGGTTAGGTTGTTGCGGTAGAAAATTGATGCTACTCAAGTATTTCATAGCTTGCACACAAGGTTTTAAAATGACACTGGTGTGTTCTAAACATTGTCAAATTACACCAAGATTTATGTCTACAATTGTGTGCATGGGTGCTCCAGATATTACTCTGAATGTGGATGAGGTGGTCTGCATGGGTGCTCCAGATATTACTCTGAATGTGGATGAGCAATGTGGCTCTGCTCAACGAGTTACAGCCCGAGGAGTGCGTAAAAAAAAAAAAAAGATGTTTCTTTGTGGAACTTGTGGTTGAGCATACTTCCTAGTTCATAACCCGATTCTAGCGGGAAAGCATGGGGCTGTCCATTTCAGTCCTGTAGAGGCTTGTGTATAGGTGACCCGTAAAAAGCACAAGGTTCCTAAGTACAGCCGGTAAAACGCTTGTCTATAACAGCGATTTCCACTTCAACCAGCTACATCCGAAAACTGCTGAAACATACTCGTTCCAAACATGTCGGAGGCGAAAGCGAAGGGCTAAGACTTCAGAATTCCGCAGTAGTTTTATTCAAATCCCACTCCGGTGGGGCAGGATAGGGCTGAGAGTACGAACGCTGTGTTAAAGACAAGCCTTTTACCGGCTGTACGTCGACTGCTCCTGCCACTTCCAGTTTGAAATCTCGTGGTTTTCGGTACACCGGCGATCTGCCGCGGTGGCTCAGTGGCTAAGGACGCGAATTTGATTCCCAGCCATGGCGGCCCATTTTCTGACGGAGGCGAAAAGCAAAGACACCCGTGTGTACGAGATTTGGCGTACGTTAAAGATCCCCAGGTGGTCCTAAATTAATTTGGAGTCCACTATTATGGCACGCTCCATTAGAGAGTTTTAGTTTGGCGTTTTTACGCTCCGCTCAGCAGCTAAGCGGAGCGGGAGTGCGACTGCGCATGCGCTCTCCGCTTAGTGGCTAGGCGGGCTAGCGGAGCGAGAAGCACGGTCCGCTAAAACGCAGCCTGAGCGGACCGTCGCGGCCCTCTCCGCTAGCGCGGCGGGGCGATGCGGGCGCCCTCTCGCGGGCGTGAGACAACTTTGCTTATTCTAAGACGGCTGCCACGCCTGCGACGAGCGCCGCGGCTTCAGGCTCTTGTTTGACGCGCAAACCGCGAAAGGGGTTCTGCATCGACGAGGACTTGTGCTTGCTGCGAGAAGTGGCGATTGCGAAACGATTTAAAAACTACACAGAACTATTCAAGTTCACTGCGACAAAACGCCGCGTTGGATCGTTTCCGTCGAAAAGGATTCGAATGGATCTGGAACGCAACTGTGTTGGCTATTATGTGGCTATCGTCAAGTCGAAAATTTATTTTCATAATTGACCAGTACTGCAATACGATTGTACGTGTCAATACTTAATAAAGAAATAAGCTATACGTACTGGTTTTACTTTGTTGAAGTGGCGAAATGGTTTTCGGTTCTGTTTCGTTAAGCCAAATTTGGTCAGACGGCGCTGCTAGTCAGAAAGGACCGGTCCGCTGCGCAAAACGAGAAAATCGCTCGCCGCTCCGCTGCAGCTTACCGGAGCGGAGCGAAGCGTAAAAACGCCAAACCGAAACTCTCTATTGCCTGCGTTGCGTCGGTGCGTTAAACCCTACAATCCATCAATGAAAGCAATCTGTGTGTGTGCGTGTTTATTTGTCGGAGTGCTTACATTTCAGGGAAGCTCTTGGTAGGATTAACCATTGTTATTCATTGAATGCGCTATGCACTGGTGTTTTCCCCCCAATGGAAACAGATAAACATGCACACGCACATGAAAGCTGCTGGCATATGGGAGGCCAGAAGAACTCTCGAACAGGAAGTGGCGGGAGCAGACAATGTATCCACGGGCCTTTGCGCTTTTTTACTGGTCACCTATTGACAGCAGATGGGAATTCTACAATATTTGAAACTACTTTGAATATTTTAAACAAAATGTAGATAGGGTATTATTGTAATAGCTTATTGATGTAATAGCTTATTACTCCCAACCCAAACGATTCGCTTCGGGATAGCATTGATGAAATAAGTTACAGCCATTTTCTGTGGCCATATTCCCTCCGTAGATGGCAGTGTATTGACAGCAGATGGCAAGTAATTACAAGTAAATAATACTGTAATAGTGGCCAATCGCGCAGTTTTTCAAGATGTGTACTTTAGATTGAGTGCTACGGAGCATTCATCACAAAGTTGGCTTTGACGTCAAATTTACCCACACGACTTCAGGCTGGCTCGCACAGTTCCAGTTAAAACTTGACCATAACTGCTGTGCTGTAAAAGACTTTATGTATCCAACAATTGCCTGATGAATAGCTGGATGAGAGTAGAGGGGTGTCGACACGTTAAGTCATAGCCGCTCAGAATTTGGCAAACATTCTATTACTGACTGTGCAATTAGCACTTGAAGGCACTTTATGCCTGTACTGTTGTGGTGCCGTTGCTGCTGTTGCATTTTGTAGCACTTGTTACTGTTGTCCAATTGCTGTGGTTTGCACCTGCACTGCTAACTCTTACAGCCTTAAGAGTAAGAGTAAGGGTTGGCTATGTTCAGACTACTGACGCCAAAGCCATATTGTGATCTAAGAACGTAAAAAAACTCGCTCAGTTTGATTGGCGGAGATTTGACATGACTTCACGACAGTTGCGGCAACAGTATGAACCCGGCCTTTTTGTCACATTCCTATGGATCCATTACTCAAAAAATGCTCTCGTTCATCCACCTTTGCTCCCTCTGTACATGCTTGTTCGAAGCAACTCTGAACTTCAACAGGAGCAATTTTTTCATTGTCCAACGACAAAAGAATTGTGAAGCAGTGATAGTGCAGCCAAAGCAGCTATTTATATTTTTAAGCATTTTCGTTCTTTTTTTCCCGCAGAGCATCCACGGTCTGGCGGTCTTCATCCACATGTACCCCCAGCTGCTGTTCGATGGACTTCGACGAAGCAGGTCTCTGACCATGCTCCGCTTTGTGCGATGCTGGCTGTTAACGGGGCAGACGAGGAGCATTCTGAATGCCGTGAGCAGTATGCCACACTTCGTGGAGCTTGCATTCGAGTCATGCCGGATCACCACTGGAGGCTGGGAGCTCATTGCAGAGTTCTTGAGTGGCACGACGACGCTCGAGGCGCTTACCATGGTCGGCGTGTCCATTTCCGGCCATTCAACTTTCCAGGTGATCGAGGCCTTGGAACTAAACACGAGCATCTCGAAGCTGGCAGTAAGCTCGATTTTTCTGACTCGCGGCAACGGCACTGCCTTCCGTCACTTTCTTGTCAGCACTACTACGGTGACTGATCTGACAGTCATCAACGACTCTACCGTAGCCACAGAGGAGGACAGAGACGAGGTCTTCAAAGCCATCGTAGAGGGCTCAATGCTGCAGAAGCTGACCATGGTTAGCTTCAGCATGGATTTGATCAGTGCCACGCAGTTCACCAAGGCAGCTCGCCTAAGTGTTGCCTTGCAGGAGGTACGGTTCAGTGACTGCCACTGGTACCTGCCCGAAACTGAGTATGGCTCTCCCACCAGGAAGCGCGATTCCCGTCACCTCGCAGCTAAGATCGGAAGCAACTGGCGTGTCCTGCCCTTCGTGCAAGCCCTGCAAAAGACGTCAGTGCTTCGGAAGCTCTCCCTCAACGCTGTGTTCAGCGACGACGACTGCCAGCTCCTGCTCCATGCGGCTCGGGACTGTCCTTCTCTTGAGCTGCTCACCTTGGACAAGGTACGCTCGCAGTCCATGGAGTGCTTCTACCAGCTGCTCTGGGAGACCGGCACAAGCGAAAAGGTCTCGCTCGGTGACTGCAAGTCAGTCTCTGCCCAGTTTCTGCCCGCCCTGTCTTCGTGCGGCGCCCTCTTGCACTTAGGCCGCCACAGGTTGGCCTTCATGGACGCGCCAGCACTGCGCGAAGTGAGCGCAGCCCTGAACCTTAATGACCACATCACCGCTCTGGACCTTCGCCTCGTCCCAGAGCACGATGAGTTCATCAACCACCACGACGCCCTCGACTTGGCGCGGTACCTGTCGATGACGACGGCGCTCAAGGACTTCTACCTGCGCCTCCATGTACCGGTGAGTGTGGCGCTGGTCATCATCATCGAAGGCCTTGTGAAAAACCGGACCATTCAGCAACTCGACCTCGAGGACATGAACATTTGCGAGTTGGGCGTTGAGTGCCTCTGTGTGTGGCTTGCCGCAAACAAGACCACGTACCACTTGGGTTACCACTGCGGCTACTTCAGGGTGGCAACTCAGCTCCTTGAAAGCCTCGCACACATGCTCACCCGCGTGCCTACACTCACCTCTGTTCGGGTCCAGCTGTTCCCGCCCAACTTCCCAGACGATCAAGTCGTCCGACATCTGGTGAGGCGCAACTGGTCCCGCGTGGAGTGTGCCGCCCAGTTCGTGCTTGGCTCGACTTCGAAGCGGGCGGCGGAGGCATTCGAGCAGGTCTCCTGGCACCCACAGCTGCCAAGCAGGGTTGAGAAGGCGGGGTCTCTGACGCCCACCCAGGTGGCACAGAAGCTGGAAGAAAGTGGCAAACGCCTGCAGAAAGACTTCTTCAAGCTTGTCGGCGTCGTCAGGGACAAGCTAGTCTGCCACCCGAGCAGCAATGGAGCCAAGCAGATGAGTGACCTTGGTCCGAGGGAGTTGCAGTGCATTTACTCCAACTTGAGCGTCTGTGACGTCGTGACCAGTCAACCAAGAGAGCCGGATGGACCCGTGACGAAGGAAGAGTGGCTGATCCTCACGAAGGGGCAGCGAGTGCGTCCGGTACGCCGACAGAGGGCCAGGAGACAGGAAACCAGTGAAGAAAACCGGAGTACGCCGACAGAAGGCCAGGAAACAGAAAACCAGTGAAGAAAACGGGACCGGTGCAACCCCATAAACCAACCAAAGATGAAATCTGCCATAGTCATTATCACCAAAATTTCATCCGGTTATAAATCGCCAAAGTTGTTCCGGTTTTATACAGCGAGACAGCTTTGCCTTACCAGAACTCACTCCATGGGTCTTTTTTTTTCTGTAGCCCAGATTTGCACTTCAAATTGATTTCTCTTCATTTTTGCAATCGGGTTAAGTTTGTATTAACCTTGTTATCCGGTACTGTTGCTGTGGGGTTCGTGAACAGAAAGCAATTTTTTAAACTATTTTCTGCGTAGTTTTTTTTTTTGAGGGGGGGGGGACATAATAGAGAGGGTGGGTTTAAAGTATACCAGTGTAGTTTTAAGCAAAGAATGCTGGTGAGAGCACAAGTGTGGCTCAATTTTATTTACTTGGTGCATCTTAGGACCGGTGCACTTGTTGGCTTCAGTTCTAGGCTGTCTAACAGGACTCTGTAATTGAATTGTCCGGGTGCTAGAGCCATTGTAACTGCAACCTGTAGAAGCACTGGGAAAGATAATATATGAATCCCACCTGCTCGTCTATGTTGCAACCCATGTTGGGTTGAAGGGTTGCAGGTGTTGAACATGATTGCCAATAAAGACTTTTGATGCATTCAATTCCAGTGGTGTTATGCTGTTTATTTTCTAGAAGCTATTATAGGGCTGGCATCTGCTGGCAACATAGATGTTAGAGCTAGAACTAGGCGAGGGCGACCCGTTATAAAGGGCATAGCCACCATCACCATCATCCTTCCAACTGTAGTACTTTTGTTCACACATCTGAATTATTCTAGATATTGCCAATGATACAGGTTGGGCCTGGTGTTAGTTTGCAAAATGGAATATTTAGTTTGCAGGGTCCGGAAAATCTTAATATTGGCATCGTGAAGCTTTTTAATGCACTAATACGCTTTTTAATGCACTACAGCATCAAATCAGGTAATTCCTAGCACATGCACTCTTGCTCCTCACAAGCGGAGGAGCTAGTCGGTTCTACAGTTAAACCTAGATTTTGCGAAGTTCACAAAATCTCGCAATTTCATGCAGGTTTCGCGCTAAGGCTCGCGTGAATGAAGCAGAAACAAAACCATAATGCTAGACAACAGTGAAGGTGAACTCACTCACTCACTCAATTTGGTTTCGCCTTGCTCGTGCAAATCGAAACCAAATTTCAAGATTCTCTTGTGATATTGTATTATGGTGGTTATGTGCCCTTACGTGTGGCTATGGCCTGTTCACAGTACGAGAAACATTGTAGGGGAGTGGAGGTATGACTGAAAGTAAAGTGCCAGCTAGAAAAATTTTGGAAGTGGGGAAGAGGGTTGTAGCCTGTTCGGCCACCCCCTGGTTATGCCACCGTCAGCGTGTTCAGGTTGTCTGAATGAATCCGTAGCCCTCCACTACGACACGGTTTATATATAGCCGGGGCGCAGCACCAGTGCGTAGAAATCCCCATTTAAGAATAAAAAAATGCTTTTATGGATGCAGACTTGAATCCAGATCAATGGCTTAGAACGTTATACGTGAGAAAGTTCAATATGGCACAGGAAGCAACCAGCAAGACACTGAAATGCCACATACAATACCAGTTACGCAGTTCGTGACAGGTTTTGATTTTGTCGCACGTGTTTTCCAACACGTTTGTCTATTTATATGCAGTTGACCTTCCGATTCCGTTTGCATAATGTAAGTGCTTAGTGACTCCCCTTCTCCGTTTTTTGTGCTACTACTTATCCAGTTGGTGTCACACCCCAGTTTCACACTTGTGGCAATGCGTTATAAGCAGCCTCAAAATGTACCTAAGACGTTCGGCGCTTTTGGGGGTCTTGTTCTACTGCGTAACAATAGATGAGGTATTTTGGCAAAAGCTTTCGCCGCCAATCTGCCAACAGAGAGACACAGAAGAGCAGGAAACGAGAGCTGGTCTGCGGAGAGGGGTGATTTCAGATGAGCCCCGATCCGGCTGCATTGGCGGCAAAGGAACGCATGCGTTCGCATCGCAGGTGACCTAGACGTTGCTACAGGGGAACTATACGTTGCTACCTATCCGCTCTTTCCAGCCCCTACAGGTGGCGCTGCGGAGAACGGCAATGGCGGACGAGATGGTGATCGGGCCCCCGTAGCAACATTCGTGTCACCATAAGTAGCGGCCTAAAAGGCCATAGTTCCGCTTGTAAAACTACTTTCTTTAAAAAATGAACACAGGTATACGCTGCTGATTATCAGACAGCATTCGATTCGTTTCAGGGTGTGTCTGCTGCCGTGTAAAAAGTGCTGCGCGCGAGGCAATCCGCTGAGCACGGCTCAGGCCGCACGGAAGTGGTTTGAGAACAATCCCGCCTAACTGGGCAAGCAACCTGCTGCAGAATGTGCAACGCTAAGTTTTAGGACATTAGAGAGTTTTAGCATAGCGGCTCCCGTACGCTACGCTAAGGTTAGCGGGTAGCGGGACCGGACTGCGCATGCGCGCGCGGGGAGTGCGAGGAGGTTGCCCCTTCAGCGGAGGGAAAGAGCGGGCATGGCGAAGGCAGGCCGCGCGGAACTAATCCACCCCACCGTGACGAATTTGCTCTCCCCAGTCGCGCCCCGCTACCCGCCGCCGTAGCGTTAGCGGACGGAGCACGCTATGCTAAAACTCTCTATTATTGCAGTGTACGTCATCGCAGTGTACGTTTTACTTTAGGCGTGTTCATTTTTTCACTGTGTGCACACTAAGCAGAAGCCCATGCGCACCCCGCGTGGGCGACAAGTGCGCATTGCGGTGTTTTGCTTGGGTGCAGTAAAACTTATCCATGACTTTGGGCAGTAAAACCGCGAAGACAAGGTTCCCATTACGTCGTATCAAGTAGTATACAAACGAACGTGTTAGCATTTTATGAAAAAAAAAATTTAAGCCTACGTATTTACTCGTGCATGTGGCATACACTGGCGTGTGATATAGAAGCGTACATGACAATACAGGCAGTATTTTACAGGTGTGCTTTTGGCTTGCGATAATTAAAGAGAAATCTCCTGGCTGAAATTATGTTATTTTGATTTGACTGCCGGTAAGATTTTTAAGTGCGCTGATGCTTGTGACCAAACAAAAAAAAGGGGGGGGTGCTGCCAAATGCTTTCAAGAGCTCGCGTTTAACTAGCAGACTCAAAGTTATATTACTGGCATTGCTAAAACATCTTGCTTCAGCATAATTATTTTTATATTCAGTCATAATCAATAAACGCATCCCCACATTTGCTTTTCGCCTTCGCGTGCAAAAAGTTTGCATTTGTTTCTTCATTGAAAAAAAAAGCAAGCGGATTGGACACTCTCTGCTGCATATATGTTTGAAAGCAGTAGAATTGAGCCAACAACACCTTAGCCAATAGGTTGACATATTATCGGAAGTGAATGTAAATAGTATCTGAAAAAAGGCGATCACAAGGTTATACAAAAAGCCTACAACTCGGCGCCCTCACAGCAAGGAATTAGCTATTAAATGATGGAGCCGTAATTCAGCAAAGAATAATTTAGGCACCACGTACGCACAGGTGGGTCCTAAAGACATGTTTTTCTCCGCAGCAGACACTGATGAGGCCCAAAACTCTTTCATTTAGGCGCCGCTTTTATATCTTCAAGAAGGTTTAGAGAAAACGAACGCTCGTTCAGCCTATTTATATGGCATTTTCGTTCACTAATATAGCGATTACTGTTTTATTTTCGCTTCTGCGGGGCCGTACGAATGCCGCCGGCCGCCTCCGCCGGGGCGACCGGTCCGCCGATCACCATCTCCCGGCTTCGGACAAATTCCGCGCGGCGTCACTAGCGTCGCTGGAAAGAATCAAGTCAGAGCGCAGCTATGGGTGCTGACATGGTGTGTCGTCGAAGTAGCATTAACAGCGAGGTGCTTGCAGATGAGAGCCGCCTCTGTTTCGATGACAATGCGTCAGACGTCAAACTTATACCCCTGTCACACGCGCCAACCTAATGTCATTTTAGACGAATGAGATTCGTTTCAAATGACATTCGTCTGCTGTCACACGGACTCAGTCTAATGACATTCGCTGCGAATGACATTCGGTACCAAATGAGTCCAGAGAACTCATTCGACTGTGAATTCGGACCAACTGCGTACTCTCAACAGCAGAAGACCAGAAAAAAATATCTTTAAAAAAATAAGAAACTTATTGTTTGTCACTTTTTATTTGATCTTGCCTGTTTTAAAAGCTTTCGCTCGCTTTATTGAGCACTTTGAATGAATTACTTCCGCTTTCAGTGTGACCGCATGGGTTCCCGGCTTTTCCAACTTTCAACCATTTCAACATGGCTGCCGTCGGCATGGGGACGGAAAATGCGCGCGCCCGCAATGCCGCGGGAAACCCAAACGAACGCACGCAATGGTCCGAGAGCGAGACGTTCGCTCGGCCGGCGACAGCCTTTTTCACGTCGCTCATCGCGGCGTCGTCCCCGCGTGCCGCCATGCATGCCGCCATGTTTGTGGACAAATTGCGGTATGGATCATGGCGGATCTCCTTGTTATTTGTCTTGGCTTCGTATGACTTATTGCAACAAATTACGGCCTAAAAAAGTGCGCATAACGCATGCTAAAGCATTTTAGATACTTTTTCTCAAAATATAAACGTTTATCTGGATTACATCATCATTCTATGCAATTTCGAGTGCGCCAAGTATACTACCGATTGCCATTGACATCACACGTGAATGACATTTGGTTTGTTCGTGTAGCACCTATGCAGAAAACGAATGTCATTTGAAACGAATCTCATTCGTCTAAAATGACATTAGGTTGGCGCGTGTGACAGGGATATTAAACCGCTTCATACATGGGGGAAGGAAGCGCGAAGAAACAACCACATCCTGGAGAAACAAATACAACGAGACGGAGCGCTACTATCAACTAGACGTTTATTGAAAAAAAAAAACACTAAAATATATTGACGAAGAAAAGAGATAACACACAAAATAAGATACTGCATGACTTGGGCCAGACAAAAGCGAACCTTCTGTTAAGTAGCATCCAGATAGTCAACTTCAAGGTTAGACACATATATGAAGGGCGCACTTACACACTTGTCACCCATTTTTCGCGATTTCAGCTGCCTCCACGATTTCGCGCGTTTTTTTTTTGGTCACGGTGACGAAATAAAGTTGATGTTTCATCGATGATGATGCTTCATTGATAAAGTTCATTGATGATGACGTTTCATTGGTGAAGTTGATGACGCTTCCTTTCACCATGACCCCTTACCAACTTGCCCAGCTTTCTTTGTTACTTGGCTTAATACATGGCGAGAAGAAAAAAATAATTCAGTGCCATCCCACTCTGTGAAGACGGATGACCAGCGGAGTTGTAGTGCGCAATCTTAGAGTTGTCTTAGCGGCTAATTGCCACGTAATTGGTTTCAGGAAGGTTGCGGCGTAACAACAGTTACAGCCGTTTTCTGTAACTGTACTCCCCCGTAGAAGGCTATGTATTGACAGCAGACAGTAATTTCGTGATGTTTACGACTTCACTGTGAACAAACTAATCACGAAAAGTAAATAAAACTTCTCGGAGGACTGCTACAGTCCTCTTAGCGGCTCATTGTCTCGAAATTTGTTTCGGAATGCTTTCAGCAACAAAAGAGTTACGGCCGTTTTCTGTAATTATGCTCCTTCCGCAGATGGGCATGCTTTCCTGTGCAACACGATATATGGAGAAGCCAGCTTACAAAAACCAACCTTACATCTATTTCTTTAAAGTCGGCAGCACAGACAGGCACAAATGCATTGCTAGGAAGATTATGCCTGGGTTTAAATATTGAATATTTTTTATCATGGTCCCGAAATATTCTAACAGTTCTGTTCTGTTCTTTTTGGGCTTGCTTTTCCTCCCGCACATGCCGGGGTTGCACTGCCACTTTTTTCGCTTACTATCAAAAAATCACGAGCGTCCCTAACTAAATTAACGCGGGCGCTGCCGGTTAATTACATATGTTTTGCCTCAAATGCACCGGAAGTTTTCTTTGCGCTATACAACGGGAAGATGTATGACAAGCGCCAGCGGTTCACGAGTTTCGAACGCTTATGACTATATAAACCCCTTGGCTTTCGAAGCCTGTGTGGGACGCCGCTACGACAGCCGCTACGACGGAACGCCGTGTGGATCTACTTGGGTCCAGCGAGTGAGTTACGACGACAAGGCGAGCCCCTAAAGTGCTCTGCACTTAAAACTGCCACCATAGTCACGGATTCATACGAGGCATGAAGTGGCTTCATATGGGGCTGGGTGGCACCCAGGACCCTAGCATCCGAAAAAACAACAACAAACAAAAAAACAGGACGCCGGACAGAGACGTCTTAATTGGGTGATCCCGGAGCACTCCTCCATGAGAGGCAGCGAATACGCCCCTTTCCTAAGGCCCAAGATCTCGCCCACCAGGCCGTGGAGGAGACGCCGGAACCCACATTGCTCGCACAACCTTCCAAGAAATTACACAATTATCGGTGACAGGCTCGATAGAACAACGCTCCCCGCACCGCATCCAACACTCACGAAGCGTCAGTGAACCTTAGTCGCCTACTTGTATCCTTAGACTCATAAATGCAAGAATCATAACTTACCTGGTATGGACTCCACCAGATTTTCCCAACAGAATTTTCTGCTCATTTCTGGTAGTTTGGTGCATCATCAGCTGCGGCTTTCCCGCATACCCTGAATGTCTAGTGGTGTAGCGTCAAAACGCAGTATGGGGGCAAAAATACGGACACAACTAAGTAAAGCCTGCATTATGGACACGTAATATTTATGAAATATAGGGCAGGTTACGTGCAACACTCGTATAATACACTTGGGGAAGAAACACCTTCATCACGTTCTGTGCACTTGGAGATGGTGACGTCTCTTTGCCAGGGTGACTGCAACTTCGATCGCATATTCTCAGATCTCGTATTTCTCGGCGCACTCGTCACGGCTCACTGTTCTGAATAATCAACAACTATGCCAAGTTGAATTACACTAAAAAAATGTCACACGCACAGTCATTTCGACTTAGATAAGCCACGATGAAAGCTTCACGTTACTTCGATTCCCGCATACGCGTTGTATTCGGGAATTTTTTTTTTAAAGGAGTACTGACACGAAATTTTCATGTTACATTTTTTTCGCTGCTATGCGTGCCTACCAGCCCACTAATCATAGAATGACAGATTAGACGGTCGAGCGCAGCGTAAACATTCATTTACGGCGTCGTTTATTCGTGCCAGTTTCGGTTTCGACAAAAAAACGCCGAGCGGCTGCCATGACAGGATGTATCACATGGCGTCACCATTCTTGCCGTATCGCTGCCTCTCTGGAAGCGCGAGCGAGCGAGCGCACGCGCGCGCCCAGACCGGCCGAGGTCTTCGCCGTCCCCACAGGCCCGGGCAGCATGACGTCAGTCACAAAACCATGACGTGTACACACGCCCGAGCAGCGCGCGCCAACCACAGCCAGCGCGTCGGCTTCGTCACGGGAGCCCCGACGTCGGCAGCTTGGGGCATGTAGCAGATGATGTCACGTCGGCCCGCTCTGGGCTTTCTCGTGCGGGCGCAGATTAAAATGGATTTTAAATATGTTCCGCTGAATGGTTGCTGTTGAAACTTGATCGGAGATATCTCCTGATAAAAAGGAAGCGTTTTACATAGTTATCTCAGCTTTGAAATTTCGTGTCAGTACTCCTTTAAAGCGGAGCAATTTGTCGCTTTTCGATAGATGCCGATGGAAGAGCGATGGATGCCGTTTTGCAGTCAACAGCTAGGCCTGAAAAAGGCTTCAACTGGACCGGTATGGTGGATTACGTGGTGGAGAGAGAGAGAGCGAGAGAGGGAGAGAGAAAGAGAGAGAGAGAATGCATTTAATGGTGGTAAAAGCGAGGTTAACCGAGCCATATCGCTTAGCATGCCACGCCATATGAAGGAACAAAAACATGAGGGTCTGTGGACTAAAACAAACAAACAAACAAACAAACAAACAAACAAACAAACAAACAAACAAACAAACAAACAAACAAACAAACAAACAAACAAACAAACAAACAAACAAACAAACAAACAAACAAACAAACAAACAAACAAACAAACAAACAAACAAACAAACAAATAAACAAATAAATAAATAAATAAATAAATAAATAAATAAATAAATAAATAAATAAATAAATAAATAAATAAATAAATAACAGACTAGACACATGCAGCGCTGCGTGTGTCTAGTCTCCCCTTTGGTCCTGTATTTAGCGCTGTTTTTCCCTTCAAGCATTATGTACCAACCGGTCCGCATTACCCCTCTTTTACGGTAAAAATATATTCAGGCACAAGGTAGACCACCGTTATCAAAGACTAGAAATTACAGCTTTGAACCCCCGGAACCGGTTCGGAACAGTTCCTTCGATTCGTGCCGGTTCGGGTTCAGTTCCAAAATGGCGGAAATAATACGGGCTCGATTCGGTTCCGGTTCCGGGCAAAAATTCGGGTCGGGTTTCCGTTTTCGGTTCGGTTCCGGATCCGGTTCGACACCCTGTCTGAGACAACCCAAAGCGCCGCAGTGCAGTTCAGCTAAAACAAGCATGGTGCACCCAGTAGTACCAACGCAGTACGCATCGCTACTTCTGTGTTTACGTGTACTTTTGGTAACTTCCACTGTTCACCCCACCATTCTTACTGCTATAAAACGAATGTGCCCTAAATTTAAGCGCTAATAGCTTGCTCGGCAAGCTCATAAGCCCTGCCTAATTTGCGTTTGCTTTTGCCGGCATCAGCCAATCGCAGAGCTGGAACGTATGACATCATAGGTTCTGTTGCGGGAAATGAGCAAGTGGGTCGCATGACCATTCCCTTTTTTCGTGATTATATAGCTTATTTGAGCGAAGTTTCCGTTAAAAACAAAAAGATGTCATTTGATGTTGCCAAAATTTTCTATTACAAAACTCTGTCCAGTTCTGTGCTCCGAAGAAACTCGAAGAGCTTTGATTGCACGTGCAGCCTGACTGGCAACCGTTCTCTTTTTTTCTTTTTGTTTTTCTTCTCTCATCTAGCGTAGCAAGCCAGCCCTACGGCTCGGCTAACATCGCTGGTCTTCATTAAAGTTATTCTCTCTCTCTCTCTCTCTCTCTCTCTCTCTCTCTCTCTCTCTCTCTCTCTCTCTCTCTCTCTCTCTCTCTCTCTCTCTACGTTAAAAGTGGTGTCAGTAGGATTCTAATAAGGCAACTTTCGAGTGAACCAAACTTGCGTTTTGTCTGCATGGCCCTATTAATCCTGTTTTTAGCGCTCTTGACGTAGCTCGACTAAATATTTTTTCGCAATACCACATAAAACTCTGCTGTATACGTCCGACAAAGACGTATCTGTTATTCCATTCTTCTCTGTGGCGATTATTCCGTTATCGTCTGTGCGCCCGACAAAACACTCCAGGTGCCTCGTGTCGACGTGGTTGAGCATGCGGCCGTCAGCGAGGCCTGTGGCCCTTTCATTGTCTGACGGCCACTATGACAACCAAATATTTGACCAAGGATCAAATGCGCGTTGATATCACTACGCCTCACAGATGGCACGAAGACTGACTGGTACAGTCGAAAGCTTTACGACAGTAAACACGGGAGCGCGTGTCGCTAAGTACGTGTACAGCGGTCTAACGATGACATGGCGAACTGTCGTAGTTCGTATACAATTCGCGGATCCACTCCCTGACAACGGTTCATTGCGCTGTTGTCTGGGACGGTGACCACGTTAGATATCTGGAAACGATTCCAGGGAGTACATGTGCCGATGAGGGGCTTTTTTATCAAACGCGAAACGGAGCGAACGCATTAAAACGTTTGCTCTTCGCTGCCCGATCGGGTGATAAAAAATGTGCTATCCTCCGTGACGTGAATAATGCAGCAGGCAGCCGCGAGACAAAGCGCTAGAGCAAAGGTCGGGGCAGCTTAAAATCGGGCCCTGGGAGGAGGGCTCCACTCATTTCTCTAGCCCCACCTTCCCCTTCCCTCCTACCCTCTCCCATCAATAAAAATTACTGACTGACTGAGTGCGCCCGCCAACTGCACTAAATGCGAGAGCACGCCAGCCTCTCGCTAGAGCGCTCTGCATGTATTGAGCGGCACGCGCTCCCGTGTCTACTGTCGTAAAGCTTTCGACTGTAGATGCAGCCTGGGGTGCGGCAGAAAGTTTGCGTTCCCGTCTGAATGAAATGTTGGCCAGGAGCAATATGCCGATTTACGTGGCTCAGTGGCTAACGCCTCGTCGCCGTTAAATTTGTGAAGTTCTCGTGGTCGCGACCGCCGTGTTTCTTATGATGCGAAGTGCTCTGGCGTGGTATATATTAAAAATAACTTGCTCTATCGGTTATCATCAGTAAGGGGCCTTTAAATGGCTCTAGTTTGCACGCCTTGTAGAACAGCCCTTGAAGTGGAGGACGTACAAGAGCGTACACACGACGGCCTTTTCTATCGACCTCGGCTTTAAGCGCTGTTTAGCGATTCGCAGAAAGCAACTAGGCCAACAGTAGATTCTGTTGTGTACGTTACTTAGGTAACTTCGGCGACGACACTGTTTATGGTAAAGCCCACTTGCTGCTGAGGCACGTCAAATACAATACACAAACCGCTGCGGTTTATTTGTGTCTTGTGAATGCGAATATAGTATGCTTAAATGCTGGACCTTGACCTACGCGTTGCGGGGCAGAAATTTCCTGAACGAGGTCGTAACTGGCGTGTTCATTAAGCTTGCAAAATCACAAATTTAGAATTTCGCCAACGCCATTTCACGTTTTCGAGCCAACAGGCGCCAGCATTGCGCAGAGCGGACGCGAGGGGGCGCAGATATGGTCGTGCTTAAGCAGAAATGATGTCAGTGCGATGCTGCTGCCGCTACAGTGAACACTAATCCTCTGACTTCCCTTTTATCTGCCCCACTAGAGAGGAAGATGGTCAAACCATCGAGTTATTAGCACGCTGGCGCTGCCCAGATACTTCCGGAACTTTACGAGGCAAGTTGGTTGGTATTTACACTTAAACAGCGCAGGAGACGATCGAAACAAGGAGGTGGTATTGCGCAAGACAGTGCCGGCTGACGATTGAATATTTTATTCAGACGAAAAAAGAACACAGGATCGTGCGTGCAACCTACGGATAAGTACAATGATTAATTGTCATCCTGGAACAACCACGCGCTGTCCAGAAACGCAACATATCGACAGGGTGCTTATAGAACCGGAAATATATGTCGGCAAATAGAAAATTCTTCTGCTATTTTTTTTCGCGGAATTATCGGGCGATAACTCGATACTCGTCCAACGTAATGCAGGGGTGCAGCCGCATGTAGAACAATGGGCCGACAAGTGCGAACATGCACAACCCCTTTCAGGTGCACGTTCAGGTGCACGCGCCCCGTCTGCCCCACATCGTAGTTCTACCGCACGGCAACAGAATAGAGTGCGCGATATTGTTTTAAGTGCGAATTCACTTTATAAGCGACCCTGAATTCCGGTAAACGCCGTCCGTCCACATAGCAACAGCTGCGGGTGCGCGCGCTCCTCGTCTTCCTTGGCAACGGGGGGAGATGGGCGCGCGCTGCCTGGCCGCTGACATGGCACATACCCACGTGGGGGATTGGCCAGGAATCTCCTCGTCTTCCTTGGCAACGGGGGGAGATGGGCGCGCGCTGCCTGGCCGCTGACATGGCACATACCCACATGGGGGATTGGCCAGGAATCGGGCGTGAGAAGGGCTAATGCACCCGCTTTAAAGGAGTACTGACACGAAATTTCAAAGCTGAGATCCGCTCTAGCAATCAAGTACAACGACAACACAAATAGGTGTCTGTGAATAAATGCATCTTTCTTTCTTTGTAGTTGTGTGTGTGTGTGTGTGATCTCTCTTTCGCGAACATTACCGAACCGCGCAAATTCAACTCCTGCATTCGCACTTTCACATTCTTCCCCTCGGGGAAATGCGGGGAATTTTTTGTAAGGAGCAAACTGGTTAGGGCGGCGAACTCCACACGCTGGCTCATAAACCCTCCCGCATGCCCACCTACTTCTTATCAGTATAAAAGTCTTGACAACTTATTCTCAACAGAAGCATAACGCCAGCGTTTAACTTATTCGCTACCTTTTTATGGGACAAGAGATTTCGTAGAGATACACAACTGCCGCCAGCACCTAATGCTTCCATTTTTTTTTTCAGTTTGTTGGACACGTTCTGTAGTGCAAAAAACAAGAGCGTAATCAGAGAAACCTCTATGTTGTAGTCGTTAAAGATGAGACTTAAAGCAGAAAGCGATCTTGGGTTTAAAAGACTTCGTTAACGCAAGAATGAAATACTAATGGCGATGCCCAAACTTGCAGTGTTCCAGTGACACGACGCACGCACGCACGCACGCACGCACGCACGCACGCACGCACGCACACGCACACGCACACGCACACGCACACGCACACGCACGCACGCACGCACGCACGCACGCACGCACACACACCAACGCACGCACGCACACACACACACCAACGGACGCACGCACGCACGCACAAAGTTCGAAGGCGGGTTGTATTTCGCTCTTTGGGCTAATAAATTAATAGTTTCAAGAGAAATCTTTCTTCTGATTAGCCGCTTTCAGTGCGACCGCGAGCAAGCAAGCACGCTGCCTTCTGCAGTGAAAGCTGCTAATGCTACGCCCGCTAGTACCGTGCCGCCTTCTTATGTAGTGGAGTGGTTTGCGTATTAAATTATTAGAATGTGTTTGGCCAGTTTTAAAGTTCAAGAGGTGAAGCCTAATGCTCCTGAAGCCGGAAACAGAAACTGTCGGCCACGATTAGCTAGCTAATCGGCCACGATTAGCTAGCTAAACTACGCCTAGAAACCTCCGTGTCGCACAATGAGCAAAGGAGCAATATGGGTGTTCCGGCGAGCCGAAGTAGCCGCGGAAATCCCTTGCAGTGAGAATCCGGCGAACCGAGGTCGAGAATCCCGATCAATTAAATTAATGAAGAAAATTTACACTCGTGTTGCGTTCTGCAAAAAAATATTTCACTTCACACAACGGAAACATAACACGCTTTCATTCAGCAGCAGATTTCGACGGAGATTAAAGCATGAAGGCTTTGCCTTTGAAACTCAACACGCGATGAAAAGTAAGGGAACCGAGCGGGGACGTTCGCCGCTCCCACTTGCGCGCTAATTTGCGCGAGATAGGGAAAATGAAGTCACGAGCCTTCCATTCAAAGCCTCTTACGTGTGCCAACTTGAGTGACAGAGAAATGCCAACTTGAGTGACAGGATTTCTCTTCATGTTACATCACCCGGCACAACGCCCGCAGCGACCGCGCTTGCCCGGGAGCTCTTGATCGCGCGGTATATCCTGTTGTCCCCCTCGCAACATGTAACCGGGGCCTTGGGTTGCCCGCTCGGCTGGCAATGCGGCGCGGGTGTTGCATGAGAAACAGAAAGATCCACTAGACTCAGCTCCCCTCCTCATCTCTCCCGCACCCTCTGTTTCTTTACGGCATCGGGGTCCTGTTAGAGATCGTTAGACTTATGTTATTGTGCCTGCAGTCATGCGTCTCGAGGTTCGACGAAGAGAATGACTACCGACTCGGGAACGTACACGCCGGACCTATTATTTGTCTTGCTCTCTCTCTTTTTTTGTTTTGCACTTAGAGAGAGAGAGAGCGAGAGAGCGAGAGAGCGGAGAGAGAGCGAGAGAGAGAGAGAGAGAGAGAGAGAGAGAGAGAGAGAGAGAGAGAGAGAGAGAGAGAGAGAGAGAGAGAGAGAGAGAGAGAGAGAGAGAGAGAGAGAGAGAGAGAGAGAGAGTTGGTGAGAGAGAGACAGAGAGAGAGAAGAGTGGGGCAGTCTTTCTGACTAACGATGGGTGCATTGCCCAGAATCCAGCAACCCCGTCTTGTTGAAGTGCGTTGTCCTTTAACCCCAAGGATTTCATTCATGTTGGCGGAAAAAAGGCAACACGAGGCAACAAGAAGCAATCAGTTCTTGGCCATCCAGAAGGCAACAAATGAGTGTCTCCGAGAGCATGACATGATGATGAACGAAAAGGGTTGATGAAAGCATAAATGTACAATATACGAGTTAGGAATCTACCCAATTGTAGCGCGTTTTCAGAGATAAACAGTGCATGCAACTAGCTTCCAATTCCAGCTGCCAACTCCAGGATAGGGCCAAATTCCCCCCTCCCCCCCCCCCCCGCCGCTTTCTTTTTTCTTACAACACCCGTAAAGAAGTTTTTGCTTGAGCGTTGCAAAGCCTGTAGTGCACAAACTACTCCTACACTGCTATTAGAGAGAGTGGTTACTCATACATGCACATGAATCAACCTGGTAATAAAGAATAAAGGATAGGAGAAAACACCCTACAGCCGCGCTCATCAACAAATGACAACCGCTATCACTATAGGGCAGAATTTTCGCTACAAGCGCGCAAAGTCGCAAATAACATGTCGCAATGATGTGCGCAGAGTTGCGTGAGATGCCCTCCACCACGTGTCGCCAAGTTGCCGAAAGCGCGCAATGCGCACAATAACAGGATGACCGCTCTCCTGCCCCGAGCGCGCCCTTTGGATCAAGCGACGACGGCCCTCCAAGGACGATCGCACTGGGCAACCCCTAAATG
Organism: Haemaphysalis longicornis; assembly: GCF_048455015.1. Classification (NCBI taxonomy): domain Eukaryota; kingdom Metazoa; phylum Arthropoda; class Arachnida; order Ixodida; family Ixodidae; genus Haemaphysalis; species Haemaphysalis longicornis. The sequence goes on along the minus strand of NW_027526361.1, from coordinate 103,919,084 downwards.
ATCTCTCTTGCCGAGGATTGAGTCATGACGAAAGCGCGACCTCCGTGGAGTGCGATGCTTTCGAGCACGGCAATACGGCGTGTTCTATACGTATGCGTCCGGTCCCTTGATAGGGCTTTCTGACGTACGCGCGTGCGTAAGCGACGTCCAGGGCAGCTTTCCCTCTCTATTTTGGCGCGCTCCCCTCCTCCCCATGCCGGCCGTCGTCTGTGCCCGTTATATAAGAGAACCTGTTTTACCGTATCGCTCCGTATTCAACGGAAGGCTCGTAGAGGCTACCCTGGCCGCTCTCGCACACCTAGACTGCCCGTTGTCGAACGAAGTGAAGAGTTCGCGAGCTGCCGACTCGCTCTTATATATCTGACGTAGCACCCCGGAAGACGCTTCGATGGCGCTCATTGGCTTGCCTGATTGGCTCCTCCTGTCCGCGACTATCTGCGTGCTGATTTATTTGTAAGTCCGTCTTCGTCGCTTGCTCGCAAGGGGCGCTGCATGCGTTGTATGCGTTGTTCTTTGCTCGTTGTATTTTAGTGTGTACGCGCCTTCATCATGTTTATGTATTGTAACGAATGCATCTGTTTACTGCTTACCATTCTGTAAACATTTTGTCAGCAGTGTGAAGAATGCAACCGAAAGCGTTTTAATGCATATAATAAAATGTATGGGTTCGAAACAGCACAGCGATGCCATACTTCATGACTTTTAATTATTTCCCCCATTGTTCTTATTTTATTCGGCAGCTATCTAGCAAGGCACAGGAACTATTGGAAGAGCCAAAATGTTGTTCACGAAGCATTTTCCTTAATTTGGGGCCCCACCCTTCGTCTTCTTTACAAGGTAAGGAACTCATTGCAGCGTTTAATCAGCATCAGACGCAATAAAATTCATGGGCCGGTTGACAGCTATATTATCTGCAATTGATTTCCGGCACTACTGTTGAGCATCAAGGTCTCAAATGTTTTATTAATGTCTCACAGAAATCAATCATTGGGTATATTTATTTTCCCTTGTAAATTATCCTGAAGTTGATGGTTTTCTATATAGACATAAGGCCAAATGTATTATATATAAGTAGTGGATGTTTCCGGGCAATGTGGGTTCACCGAAAAAAACCCCAGTAAACCAACAATAAACGACCCAGTAAACCGAAAAAGCCATTGCCACTGGCAGCAAGGTGTATTTGTCTATGTACTTCGCCTGGTCAACTTACTACGTAGTGTTTAAGTTTTCGTGGAATAATAATTTTAAGTAGTGCGCCAAGTTTTGTAACATCCCTCAGAAATAGCCCCAAAGTTTGCTACGGTAGCGGTTTGCTGGCTAATACGTAATAACCGACTTGTTCTAATAATAGTAAGCCAAGGCGAAACACAACTAAAGTGACGGATTGATTACGGAATGGATACATAATAATTGTGCTAGATTTGTAAATATAATAAATATAGCACGTATATATCCATGATTTGCTCAAGGCCTCGTAAAACGCCTGAACTAAAACAAAACAGGCAAATGGCTGATATTTTTGAAATATTAGATTTAAAAATACGCAAATTATTTAAGCGTCACGAATGTTCTGGGCGCGGGTAGCCTTATACACCCAAGCGAAAATTTCTTGCCAGAGGATTAGCTCATGTTAAAAATATAGTTAGTTAAATTTTTTTCTTGGTTTCAATTCCGAAAGATTACCAAACAGCGTAGTGTAGTTGCACTAATTATTTATAATTTTTAAATACTTCTTTTAAGGCACATAGGAAAATTGGCTTCAGAAATGCCTCGAAATTAGCCATTCTAAAACACTTTGAAGCCGACATGTGGTTTGCGGTATATAACACGTCAAGTTACCGTAAATTACATTGTAGTTCTAGTCCACGTTACTTACGTGGTTAGGTGTCCACAGTATTAACTTGAATTACCAAGAAAGGTTTCGGGAAATCCACATTCCTTTGATAACTCACGTATAAAGTGACTCCTTAGTGAGAAATCCTTTTTTTTTTTTTTGCAGCTTAGCCTTACAAGGCCTTTGAGCAGTGAATACCTCGTTGTCCACATTTGTCCTTATTCGCAAAAATGAATAATGTATGAATCAAAATACCAGCTCAATGGGACAGAGAATTTTGCATATTAGTGCCCTAGGCCTTTACAAGGCGCCCTTTTTTCATATCTTCGAAATACTCAAAACATACATTGTTGATAATGGAGGGGCCAAAGAAGCAACGGCTGACATTGTTGGCCGCAATAAAAATGGCAGGGCGTTCGGGAATTGGACTCGAGCTACATAGCCGGATGTTTGCATTCTGTTTTGCCGTTTTTCCGCACAGCCCCCACATGCCATTGACCACGACCGCTATGTGAAGCTTGGAAGGCTCTTTGGGTAAGCCACGCTGAGAATTTAACATGAACTTTTGTTTGTCTGCGTACAATTGAAGGTATTGGTGCGTTGGAATAGGGGTAGGAAGGACAACCGCTTAAGGGGCAGAGAAGCAACGTTTTTAAGATATATCTATTTAAGCTGTTCGCATTTGTCGCTTGTACACTTGTCGGCGCTTGTTTTCTTGTTTGTTTGCTGCTTCTAATGGTCAGCTTTTCTTTGTGTTAAGAATGGTCTTTTGTAGCTTGTAATGCGAATACACTCTGATTGATTGTCTTACAATTTCAGAATTTACGAGGGAGGAAAACCTACGCTGATTGTTGCCGAACCTGAACTGGTGAAGCTTGTGCTTGTTAAGGACTTCCCGCAGCTTTGCAACAGACGGGTACGTATACGCTTCATAGTAGTTAAAATGAAACGTAATTGGACAAACGCCACCATGGGCACATCTGTACAATTGTCACCTCAACTCAAAAAATACGCTAGACCGAAATGTCAAGCATCAATTGCTTGTCGACCTTGAATCGGAACTTGGAAAACACTCTAAGACCCCGTAACGATGGCGGGAGGGTGTGGTGGTGGTGGAGAAGCTTTTATTAGAAAAAGGGAAAGAGGGGGGCGGATAAAGGAAGAGGTAGAAAATCAGGGGCAGAAGGCCATGTCCAGAGGTCCTGACGTTGTGGCCCCTACTTTCGCCCTCTCGACCAACATGGTGGGCGACCAAGCGGCGCCATCTTTTCAACTGCGTCTTCGTTCAAAGCGCTTCATCGTTTTCCAAATGCAGATCGCAGGGTGCAGCCGTATCCACTGTTTTGCAGAAACTGAAACAATTGCACATTAGAAACTGAAACATCAGAAACACAGTGCGTGTTTAAAATAGTTCTTAAAATCACCATGATGCGTTTATAAAGGAGAAGCTACAATATCTGACTTGTAAACAGCAGCGAAATATTGATCTATCTATGCAATCACTACTGAAAGGCTTTGCATGTAAGCGCTTGCTTGTCTAGTGGTGATATTCCCGCCCGTGAGATCACCCCCCGGAAACTGAAATATTCGTTTTACAGCATGACAACAATTTACCATCTTGACCAACATGAATAGCTTAGTTTCAACGAATGGTTATTTTCCTGGAAGCCTAGACGCGACCCTCCTCCCCCCTTCCGCGCTATCTACCGGTTTGCTTTGGAACAGTCCTTGTATTCTCATGAGCAAAACCTCCTAATACGGTATTCCTGTTCTGCCTTAGTGGCCTAGACAATAAAGAAAAAAAAAATCCTTAGTGGCCTAGAAACAGAGTGGTGGGTCTTCATTCACCCTGACAGCCTGGGTTCAATACCCATCGCTTCTTTTTTTTTTCTTCGTAGAAGACCAGGAATTAGTTTTACAGCTGCATGTTTTCTTATGTTAACTGTACACATTGTTTTTGAAAATAAGAGCAGTTTGGTACCTTTTGCGTGGGTTTAGCCTACCACCAGATTTATTAGTTCAGCTAGCTGTGTAGGCTGGCAGGTTCGTCAAATACGCTACCGGGTCAATTGTCGAGTTAACTCCAGTTTTGACGACCAGAGAGTTACACTGAGATGCCTTTGATCACACGAATCTTTAATATAACGGTGTGGTTATTACAGCACACTTACAGTGAACCCTCAACCGCGAGATACGGTCTCACGTGAAAACATTTTGGGGGAAAGCCAACCTTAGAGCAAAGTCAGCGAAGTCCGCAAATGCCATTCAGAATCAGCCGTCTTGCTCCGCACCTTGCGCCGATTATTGCCTGTGAAGAGGAAGAGTAGAAAAGCGGCCGATAGAGAAGGCCGTTCACGTGACCTGCTGACGTCACGTTACGTCACGACGCCGATGCAGAGCTGTCGCGCAGCGAAGTGTGGCGTCGCGAGGCCTTGGCCGCTCGCTCCCCCAGCCGACGCGGATAGTTTAAAAATGCGTGCGGCGCGGATGGCTTCGAGCGAAATACGCCGGAATAATAACACGTCTGAGCAAGTGACCGCTGTGCAACGTTATTATCTAGTTATCATCATAGTTACACGGTCGTTTTGCGTAACGTCGCGTGAATGCCGCGAGATTTTCCTTTAAGTATAAGAAGGTATGAGGAACTGGGACGTCCGTCGATTTTAGTTTCGCCTGTTGCTCATTAATGGTAACAATTAAAACAAGAGAGTGAGGAAAGTGGTACCCCAACCCCATTGTTTTGAATGGTACCGACTTTTTTTTTGTCTGCGAAGCTAAAACTTCGCTAAATCAGCTAGTTGTTTTCGCAGTGTGTCAGTTTTTTGTCAGTTTTTTGTCGTAACGTGAATCCCGAACCTTGTCTCTGGTCATGAAATGAGATGTGGTGACTGTCAACAAGTAAGCTCTTTACGTGACAGCTCATCGACATACTTCCGCTAATTGGGGATTTGTCACGTGATTGTTTACGCACGATTGCTTGCAGAGATTTTCAGCGTATAAACTTTGTTCCCCTACAGCGGTTGCAGTTCTTCGACCCAATATTGGACAATATGATGAGCATTGCTCCCGCTGAGCGCTGGAGGAAGATACGGCCCTCAGCGAGCCCCGCATTCACGACCGGAAAGCTTCGCAGGGTAAGTGAGAGAACCGTGGCAAATACAGGGCGTAAGCAAATACTCTCCTAAAAATACGGTATTTTTCTTTCATTTTGTTTTTGTGAAAAAAATGAATGTGTTTGCATAAGGGTACGGGTGAATTGACAACACCTTTTGTGACGTTCATAAGTGATGCCGATCTCATCCGTGCTTATTTAACGAACAGAGTAAATGAAATTTAGTGTTTCATGGAAACCTGGTTAGGTTAGGTTTAATTATCCTTCCGAAGAACAGACGCTTAAAAAACTTCTCTAGTTTTTGCTAGTCTTCGCAAAGTTCTTCGGCGAAGTTCTGTTCTCTGGTTAGCCTCCCTTATTTCTACATAACAAACACAGCCTTGAAATTTCCCGCCCGAAGACATATAAGTATCAATTCCTTTTACCATGTTCGGCTAGAGTACATGCCTGCAAAGCGACTCGGCATTAATTAACTGCCTTTTAATGTGAGAGCAAACTGGCTGTAGTGACTCCTGATCATCGCGCCATCCATCGAGCAGTGATTGTAGCTTAGTATGACCCTGTTTCAGATGAACGACATGATTCAGGAATGTGCCAAAATCACCGCGGAGCACCTTAAGAGTGCTGCTCAGCAGAACAAGGACGTTGACGTCAAGCAGTAAGTGAATTAACGGCTTCAGTTGACGTATAAGAAGTTAAGTTCACCTAAGGTATTTGTCGCCTTTTCTTTTTCAAATAATTGACCGAAAAGTACTTTTAGGTTTTATGAGAGGTGCGCTGCCGCGTCCGTTGTAATTGTTTTGTCAGGAAGGCGTCGCGCGGTCAAACAGTAATGAACTTATCCTTAAAAACTATACGTTCTTGCTTTTATTGACTCGAGAACTGCAGAACTGAATAGTTGTTATAGATATGAAGGAGAAGAAGGGGAAACGGAAAGAAAAGAGAAAAGGACGGGGTTAACCCTGCGCAGAGCCCAGTTCGCTACCTGTACTGGGGAAAAGAGAACTTACAGTATAGTGTAAGTTGCTACAGCTATCATTGCTTCCACAGAATGTCTTAACCTCTGCCCAACAACCAACACGACTCTGCGCAAGTTTTTTATGATGTGTGCAATACTGCTTAACGTTTTTTCGGATATTACAACAACGGACTTAGCTGTTTAGGTCATTTAAAATGTTTACGCAACTGTTGTTTAAATGACTAAGCATAAATATTATTATGTTTGAACAGCCTGAAATGCCGGTTGGTTTAGTTGTACAACCCCCCCCCCCCCCCCTCGGCCACTAAGCACGTTTCTTCAAAATAGCGTTCATTTTCTTGTCGAAAACACGAACTCTTTTAGTCGGACAAATTTAGGCCGATACTTTGAATGTTCACAAGCGTAAAAACGTATGCGCGAAATGAATATCGAAATAAAAGGCGTGGTAATAACTGGAAACTGGTTATTTCAGTTTTAAATTTAACCAACACCATATCGCAAGCTCTCGGGTGAACACCATGTTCATTTTAAAGCGAGAGCTCTACTACGGCGTGTCTCGTAAAGGTCATTCATCGTGTCGCGATGACCTTGAGCGACCGGAGCGCCAGTGTGGCAGGTGCGACGTCATGCCACATGATCCTCTACTAAGATGGGTCACAGCTGCGCTAGCTCCGAGCACGTTTTTCTGCAAAAACACTTAAATAAAAGTAGGGGTAAAGCCCGCACGCGCAGTCTATCGCGGGAATTATGACTGAAAATAAAGGAACAGGGGCTGCGACTCAGGAAAAAATTGTTAAAGTAGCGAGAAACAACTTAGCAAAAGAGAGAGGGAAGATAAGAAAAATAAAACACAAAAACATTTGCGCCCGAAAAACTCAGGTATGGATAGCTAGACGGCAGCAAGCATGACAACTAGGTTTAGAAGCGTTAAAACCTGACCCATTAATTGTACTGTTTGTTTTTCGCAGGTTTTACGGACATTACGCGCTGGATGTCATAGCCAGATGCGCTTTCGCAACAAAGCTGGACTCCCACAGTGATGAAACAAACGAATTTGTCACCAAGGCAAGGAAGGCCTTCAGCGGCGGCGTCACCCTACCCCTGCTGTTGCTGTGTAAGAGTTGATCTCGTGTCTTCTCTCAAGCTTATACCGGCCATAAAAGAAAAAAAAAAGAAAGTTGTGCGGCCAATGAGCGGTGGCTCGTTTTGCCTAATCAATACGGGTTCGTTTCGCTTTTGCAGTTCTGTTCCCGGGCGTAATGAAGGCTTTGAAAGTGAAAGCTTTTAACTCGGAAATCTTTCAATACTTCAAGGACGTCTCCGTGAGCATTATTCAAAAAAGAAAAGTGAAGGATCAAGTAAGTATACTTTTTACCTTTCTCCAATATGTAGTGTGATGCTCGTTCTAATAACTTTAGCATTTAAGCTCAGTGCTGAAATCGGTGTGCCTTGAAGGCGTGATAGGCTACACGTAGTAGCCACTGTGATATACCTACTAAGCAGCTGAGCAAGTTACGGCAGCAGGTTAAAACTGGTGTAAAAAATACGGCCTCGTAAAAAAAAAAGGAATCAAAGAAAGTTTTTGAATTTTATCCAGGCACCCTGCTGCTGAAGCATTGTTTAGTATCATAAAAATCAGCCTGAAGACCAACAAACGCAGACACCTGAGAGAATAATGTAGGGACGGTTGCTATAAATGAGGCGGAAGAGCAGGAGGAGAAAAAGTGGATCGAAAGGCAGGGAAGTTGACTAAACGTAGATGTAGAGCCCGGTTTGCTACCCTGCACTAGGCAGGAAGGAGTTCAGGGGGTAAAAGGGAGGGAAGGCGAAAAATTAAAGCGGTTCCACGAAACGTGAAAGCTGTCGAAGTGCTGAGCAGGGATCGCCAGAGTGGCTGTGGCGCCCTCTCTCGACTAGTTTCAGCATCAGCCTGGCGTTGATACCGAAAGTAGTCAAGGGAGGGCGCCGCAGTTCCTGAAAAGGTAAGGTCCCTGAAATTACTAAGGTAGCGCCATCTTTAGATCTCGCCGCCTTTCGCCCTCGCCCGCGCTCCTTTCCTCCTTCGTTTTTTGCCATTTTCTTTTTCGCCGGCGAACGCCGCGCGCCATTGGCCAACGGCCAGTGACGTAATACCTCGTCCCCGCGTTGTTTGTTTTTTCTTCTCTTCGCCGCCACTGCCCATTTAAATTCGCCATTTTAGGCTCAGCTGCATCGGAGCAGGCCTTAGCTCCATTCGATTCAGAAGGGGTGCACGGCAACGTTGCAGAGGAAGTTCTGTGGTGCCGGTGCAATGCAGCAGCGTGGTTCCGCGGTGCCGTGCATCACGGTTGCACCGTCAGTAGCGCCCCTGCGTGTTTACAATCGAGCGAGGTGCAGGCATAGTCGTCTGCTAATCATCCTCGCCTGTCGTCCTCTACAACTGGATGTTTACGGCCATCTGGGTTGCGTCGTACGCATCAGCGGCGACGCAAAGTTTGTCCCACGCATCTTCGAGCTCGACGGACATTTTCACGCGGTCGCCGCAACTGCCGGTAGCCGCCTGCCAACCCGCAACGCCCGAACGCGAATCGAGCGCTTTGGTGCAGCGCACCGTGCAACGATGCAGGCGTTGCAGGGAATCGCGTCTGAATCGAATGGAGCTGTTATCGAAGCCGCCAGCGTATAACAACCGATAACAACCGAAGAGTCAGCTGCTCGTTTCAAACAAGTGTTGCGTCCGCGTCACTTTATGTAGCTTCGCGATGCCGAGTTGTGCCTTCGGCTGCTCGAATAAGGTCAGCGCAGTCACGGCCAGCTCGGCTGTAGCAAGCTGTAATTTATCAAAGCCCACACATGAATTAATGTTAGCTGTACAGCATGAAAAGGATTCACAATTGCGCTTGTTAGCGTGCTTCTGGCCTTGGAATACGGTAGTTATTATAGAATTGGGCGCTACAGCTAATTGTAAGCTGAGCGCATTCTTTAACTGCGCGTTCTTTGTGCGAGCCTGTTCCAGATATGCCCGACAGGGCCGTACTCGAAGTAATTGTGAACGCCAATCGCACGAACATTGCTATGCCACGGACGCACTGCCAAAAGTACAGCCGACTTGGGCGAGGCCAACGAGGAGACGCGAGAACTTTGACCTTGACAGCAGCCTATAACGACGTGAAGGTGACATATATTTTGCAACAGCGTCAAAGCACCGTAAATTGCACGAAATAAAGGTGGCATAAATGTCAGTAGCTAATGCGGGGCGCATACTGAGCGCTGCCTAATGATCTACAACTAACGCAAAAAACGCGAACGCAAAAAAGCCAGCGCAGCGCTCGAACTGCCGCGAACCAAGGTCACCGCGAACCATGCGCAAGCCCTCTGTGCAGCGCTTGCACGACCACAATTTAATCACGCAAATGCAAGAACGGAATTACTGTAACTGAGCAATTTGAAACGTCCACGTTCGATCCTTTCGCGTTCACGAACTATCCTGAGCATGCCGCACACGTAAACAAACACCGCGCTGTCCGTATGCGCCAGCGGCATCCATCCCGCAAATATCCACTTCGACACAAAAATATACAACAAAACAGCCTCACTTAGGGCGTGTTGGTAATATGGGGCTCTAGAAATACTATGTAACAGAGCAGTTTGAAACGTCCACGTTCGATCCTTTCGCGTTCACGAACTATCCTGAGCATGCCGCACACGTAAACAAACACCGCGGTGTCCGTATCCGCCCGCGGCATCCACGCCGCAAATATCCCCTTCTAGACAAAAATATACAACAAAACAGTCTTACTTAATGCGTGTTGGTAAAACGGGGCTCTAGAAATACTATTAATGCTACCAAAAAGCGATTGCGGCGCGAAAACAAGAGCAAACTGCACGAAAAACTGCAGCGAGCGGCCCGAAGCGTTGCGAGGGCGTCTGCTCTGAGGAAGCCAACAAACATGGCGGCCCCGCCGCGGAGTTAAAGGGACCGCGGCGCCGCGGGTGAGGGGAGAGAAAAAAGAGGAGGACAGCGGAGAAGGAGGGAGCAGTTGGCGCTACCTTAGTTATTTTAGGGACCTTATGAAAAGGCCTATAAAGGGCCGCCAGCTTGTGTTTTTATTAATTTGGGGCAATTACTGCGTAAAATGATGATGTTTTCCTTATTTTATGTTATCGGGTGCTTACTTGCGGCCTAGCAACGGCAGCTTCCGAGGAAATGGCGCAGTGCAAAGATCCTCCCCAACACTTTGCATATGAGTAACGCGTGCCTCTGTGGCGCAATAGGATACGAATCAGATTCGTAACTCGAGGGACCCGGGTTCGATCACTACCAGGGAAAGCGGAGATTTTTCGACGCCTCTGTTTGGGTGCGTGGCGTCAGGTGACTGCGGTGGCTGGACTACGACAAGGCGGGCGCCCCTAAAGTGCTCCGCACTTAGAAGGAATAGCTAGGAACGGGCACGCACGCACGCACGCACTCATGGCCCTTTTCTTTGGCACTCAAACGTTCGTTTAACGTCACTAAAATCTTAGTAGAAATAGTGCAAAGTGCTGTTAGCTCTAACTCTCGCCCACCCTTCGTTCTTCAGCGCAGTGAGGACTTCCTGCAGCTCATGATGGACGCCCAGGAAGGAACTCTGACAGAGGCCATCGACACCGCTACCGGGAAGGAATCTTCGGAAATCTTCAACCTTGACTCCGAACTCAAGAATGACGTCTCGTTCACTTCGAAGGGTGAGTGCTTGACGGTATGGCCGCGTAAAATTTCGCGCTCTACGCACACTGCTGATGGCGTTCTCTTACGGATGCCTCCAGGTGTCTTGTGTTCAAGTTGTTTTTTGATAAGGATAAAAATATGCGTGACCTTCAACTCCACACGAGACTTTGACTTTGATTAGACTTTGCCGACTGTGTTCGTATCGGATATGTAAGGGCACAGCGTAAACGTCTGTTCTCCTTCTTACGCGGTTAATCGCGGGAACAAGTCGCGGTAGTTTCGAGTGCTAGATACGGTAGCTGGTAAAAAAGAAAGATGTGTATCTTTCCTGCATTTAAGACCCTGCCGTTAGAAATTAACGTTGAGAGGTAAACAAGACAAAGCTTCAGACGTTGCACTACTGAAGTCGAGGTCTTCTACTTATTCATTAAGTCCGTGTTGCTACACTTTAATTTAATTGTTCTCTGTGCCAGACATATACCTATCTTCTTTGTCTGGCAATACTATATGCTACTGGAAATTCTTTAAACTGCTGCTGATTGTCCTATTTAAATGAGTACCTGATTATTCCAACGACGAAACGTTCTTTTGGATCGCCCCCTTCCCCCGTTTTCTTTGTGCATGCAGCCCTGACCGAGGACGAAGCGCTGGCCCAGTGCGTACTCTTCTTCCTCGCCGGCCACGACACCACCTCGTCCGTGCTCTCGTACGCGGCCTACTCGCTGGCCCTCAATCCGGACGTGCAGGCTAAGCTTCGCAAGGAGGCCGACGACTGCTTCGCCACACACGTGAGTACGACGCAGCACTTGGGAAGGGTACACCGAAAATGCGTGCAGAAACGCCCTCATTTGGCCAGACGTCATGCATGACTGAAAATTGTAAAAATACTTTACTGTAATATCTTTCTTCGCAGCTTGTTTTCTTTGTCCTAGGCAAATGTGGAAAAAACAGCGCCTCATGATTAGAAAAAGCATGCGCTTTCAACGTATGTACAGTCGAACCCCGTTATAACGAACACTCATACGGCGAATTATCGGCTATAGCGAACTAAATACGAACTTTGGTTGGTGACGCTTTATTTAAGTGATACTTGTTTGTTTTATAATGAAACCGAAACCGCGAGAGCTGTGCGCGACATCGGCTATAACGAAGAAATATTTGGTTCGCGCGAGACACGTAACTCGAAAGCTAACGAAAAGAAGGAAATTAGAAAATAACAGTTTGTAACACTAGAGTCGAAAAGGACCTGCCGTGCGTAAAAACTACGGGAAACTTCCTCCTGCAGTGTTGTGAAAAGCCGTCAGACGAAGATCACATCCTTCTTCAAATAAATAAGAACGCAGGCCTGTTTCGACAAACGAACTTTGTTCTGTTGTAATTTCACGTTACCATGTTGCGGTCCATTTAGTTTGAAATGCCACGAAGAGGCAGATACGAATTACCTTGTTTGTAGCGTGTTCGAAGCCTAGAGTAATGCGTTTTAGTATCTAGGTTTTTTTCCGCAAGCCAGACTGCCGATTTGTTAGAGCCGATTGTTACTTCTACTGTTACAACGAATATCGGATATAACGAACAAATTTACATCCCCGATTCTACTTCGTTATAACGAGGTTCTTCTGTAGTTTATGGAGAAATGGGGCATCAGCAATAAGAGGGCGGGTTATTAACAAAACCTTGTTTATTACCCGCTTTGCAATGTTTACAGGGGAAGGAGCCCAGCCTTGACGCCATCTCCAAGCTGCCGTACCTCCACTGCGTTGTGTCGGAGACGCTGAGGATGTACCCGCCGGCTCCAAGGTGCGTTGAGAGACGCCGTCGGAGGCGCTGAAAGCTATTCCTGTTTTATTGGCATGGCGGAGTTAGCTGAATTGATCTCTTGGGATCACTGTTATGTGGGCGCCGCTTAAACTGATCATCATATCCTTGGGACAAAGCGGCGTTAACGAAGGGACAAAGCATCCAATTCTGCAGCTCAGAGGGTGCTTTAACCAGGTGTGCAACTTGTTTTAACTCTGTATAGTCTGTAGTATGCACTAGTAGCATTAGAGTAGTAGTATATTAGCATAGCGTAGTAGTATAGGGGATAAGGTAAGCAAGAAAGGTGAACGCAACCAAATTTATGAGCATCCACGAACACGAAAGCCAAATTGTGGGTTCGTGAACGCGCAACACCAAGTTGGCGAACGTGTACAAGACAACCAAATGCGCCAAGTATGACGTTCTACTAGGCTCATTCCAAAGTGTCTGGCTGGCTGAATGGCAGACCCTTGGTTACGCACGGGCGTTCTCTGGCAGCGTATACTTTATACAGGTGTGTAGTTTGGTGATGCAACCCCTACCCCATAATCTCCACAGCTCTTTGCAGCATATGACTATATTGAATGGAGGACGAAAGAGGCAAACATCACCCGAAATGTAGATACACATCTCTCTGCCTTTTCGTCCCCAAAACGCTTGTTACTTAAAAGTAACGTAGTCGCAGAACAAAAAAAAAAAAAAAAAAACAACAACAAAAATGCGTCGTTCTGAAAACAACTGGCCGTGTATACTTGCGAGAAATGGTAATTCTTTTAATGGTTTCCCAGGAATTTCTTTGTTTCCTCAAGCTGTACTGAAACGAGCATAAATTTAGACCACTAGCAGCATTAGCATTGCGTTCACGCTCAAATTTTTCTTTATGCCCAGGCTGGAGAGGTCCGCCCTTGAGGACTACGTTCTCGGGGACACCGGGATCACAGTGCCCAAGGACTGCGTCATCGGCATCCCAGCCTACTCCATGCACCATGACCCCGAGTTTTTCCCGAACCCGGAGAAGTTCGACCCTGACAGGTGAGGGCGGTTGTGCATGCGTTCCGTCGCGTTTTTCCTAGAGGTGTGACGGGGGAACTGGCAGGCCTTTTGATTTGTAACTCTGATTTCGGATGAAAACGTTTTGGGAGAAGTCGTTCACAGCTAGTGAAACAAGAATAATCGGTCAGAGTCGTAATATCATTGTTCCTTTACCTTTTCCCGCGAACACCACGTCTAAAATCCACCTGTTAGTATCGCTGAAAGACAAGCAGGCCAACAACAGTAGCTGCCAATCTTCCGCTCAGAACCTTTCTCTTCAAAATGTTAGACTTGACGGGATTTTAAGAACATAACTTGTGACTGGCTTGAGACAAACGTGAAGGAGACGGATAAACTTTTGCTCACGAAAACGCCGAGCTTACGGCGGAGCGTAGGGCGGCAAATGCTCGGGGTCGAGATTATAGACGCTACGGTAAACATGCCATAGAGGCCCGCACATAGCAATGCAGGCTGGTATAAGTAACATTGCTCCTTCCATCTGCTGTCGTCCGCAGGTTCAGCGAGGAGAACGTTGACTCCATACGGCCGTACTCGTACCTGCCTTTCGGAGCGGGCCCTCGCAACTGCATCGGCATGCGTTTCGCGCTGCAGGCCGCCAAGCTGTCGCTCCTGCACTCTGTGCACAGCGTGCAGTTTGTGCCCACGGAGAAGACAAAGGTCAGTCGGTGGCGGCGTAGTATTACTTCGCACAACCACGAATGGGCACCTCACTGCTCGTCTCGACACCTTGCGCTCGCGTATTTTCTTTTCCTTTCTTTCTTTCTTTCTTTCTTTCTTTCTTTCTTTCTTTCTTTCTTTCTTTCTTTCTTTCTTTCGTTTTTTCTTTCTTTCTTTTTTTCTTTCTTTCTTTCTCACCCCCTCCTATATGCACGCACGCACACATATAATTTTCAGAAAACTATGCTTGACGTGCGATCATAAAATCGCCTTTCTCAAATGGGAGAAAGGTCAGAACCCGGCTGGAACATGGGGTTTTTATTTTCTCGTTTGCCATTGTGACTTCGTGTTATTGCGAGCGTGCGCGAACGCACACACCCATGCACATTTACACACACGCCAATATACACCCGCCGCGGTGGCTCAGTGGCTAAGGCATTTTGCTGCTGACCCCAAGGACGCGAGCTCGATCCCGGCCGCCTTGGCAGCTTTACTGATGGAAGCGAAATGGGAAAACGCCCGTGTGTCGAGATTTCGGCACACGTTAAAGATCCCGCAGATGATCGAAATTCATCCGGAACCCTCCACCACAGCGCGCCTCATAGCCCAGGTGTAGCTTCGGCGCATTAAACCACACAATCAATCAATCAATCAATCAATCAATCAATCAATCAATCAATCAATCAATCAATCAATCAATCAATCAATCAATCAATCAATCAATCAATCAATCAATCAATCAATCAATCAATCAATCAATCAATCAATCAATCAATCAATCAATCAATCAATCAATAAAATACCGCAACACATACATTCATACACACAAACACACATACATACTGTTACGTTCGACCAGCCGCGGTGGCTCAGTGGCTAAGGCGTTGCGCTGCTGAGCACGAGGTCACGGGTTCGATTCCCAGCTGTGGCGGCAGCTTTTCTGATGGAGGCGAAAAGCATAAACGCCCGTGTGTACGAGATTTTGGCGCACGTTACAGATCCCCAGGTGGTCAAAGTTAATCCGGAGCCCTCCACTACGGCGCGCCTCATCGCCTGCGTCGCGTCGGCGCGTTAAAGCCTACAATCAATCAATACTGTTATTACATTCGAGAAGGCTTCCCCGAACCGGGATCCGTCGCCTCCGTCAGTGTAGTGGTAGCATGTTGGTGGAGCGGCCAGCAAAGGCTCCTGCCTTGATGACGACGGCAAGAAACCGAAGGCAAAATTTAACCGGTACACTGCATGGAAGAGATGAACAGCGACGATACAGGAACGTCAACCTTCCGGGCAAGCTAACAGCATGGCTCGAACAGAGCGACAGCGGGATCCGATGCTGCAAATCTAATGCGTTCTGTGCTTGGAGGAACCGCGTATTTATCCCCGAAGAGCTAACCGCCAAACAGCTTTCCTAGTACTTTTGCACGCGGCACGAAAATAGTACAGACATACACAAACGCTCTTTTCCGGGTTCGTGAGAGCCGTAAGTAGCGGCGCTCGTTGAGTCTGAGTGGGGGAGATGGAGATCTCGACTGCGGAGTCCGCTTCGTAGGTGCAAGTCTCAACACGAAGAACAGGTGGTTTGGTATTTTTCAGCCGCTGAGGATGAGGATGAACGTGGCTGCCGTTCTCCTCATGTCCGAGGAAGGCAGGCTTTCTTACACAGCACCGGAGCTCTACACAAAACTTGCAGCACGCGCGAACAGGGTAGCGGCGCTCTGAATCGTAACAATACATACATACATACATACATACATACATACATACATACATACATACATACATACATACATACATACATACATACATACATACATACATACATACATATGTAACCTAAAAGCGTGAGGGTTTCGGCTAGTTATACATAGATACTTATACATAGAAAAGTATAAATAGATACTTTACGCAATCGCGGACTTCATTAATTGTCGAAAATGGCGTAGTTTTGACAAGATGTACGACAACTAGCTGCCACTATAAACATTTTTAGTGTGGGTGAATGATTGGGCGGCAAACTCGCTGACTGGAAAAAAAATTGAGTTGCATTTTGTTGGTGTCGGCCACCGTATACTACGGGCAGCTTATTTTCAGCTTACTGGATCCTACTCGTATTTCTCTAATCAAATGTAGTGACATGCATTTTGCCTGTAATATAAGCTTGAAAGATCGAAGAACATTTCCCTTCATTTTCTATGGTCTTGTCTACGGGTGTTTTCTTTCGTATCCATTTGAAAATCTGTTTTTTTTTCGCTTCCAAGAATCGTTTGCTAGATGAGCGCATCGTGGGCTTGGGTACTGTCCTATACGGGGAGCACGGAGAGAAACAGCAGTGAGGCCGGCTGGGCATGCTTGTCAGTAGGATAGATGCGAAATGCGAAACTATGCGTGCGCACGTTCCGCGCATGCGCAACCGGAGCCACGAAATACGAAACTATGCGTAGGCATATTTCACGCATGCGCAATTCGAGTTGGGAGGAATTGTACTTGATGAGATAACCGCTGATGCTTCAGAGTTGCCAGAGCTGCGGATATTATTTCCGGACAACGCCGTTCACAGCCGCTGGCAATAACCTTCGTTCAATTCTTGAACACCGTTCCAGGTACCACTAGAGTTCGTCACTGGCCTGGGACTCCTCACGGCGAAAGACGTCACTGTCGGCATCAGACCAAGACCATACGACTAACTGGCCCGATGTGTTTTTTCGCAAACATGTCACCGCCTTGTGAATAGTCATTTCAACGTTTTGTTAATAGTCATAACTTATTATTACATTTGATACTAAAGCTCGCGTTACCATGTGATTAGTACATTGTACATACACGTGGCATTTTCCTTTTTTGATAGTGTCGGTTGCGAACTGAATAAAAGGCGTCATAATTTCTTTGCCGTGTTTCTGGCGTTATGATGAACGCACAAAATGCATGCCTCCATTTGCCCAAAAAAAAGCAGCCTGGGCGATATGACCGCATGTGGCTTGTGCAGAGAAAGGCATGATTAGTAGTTTCGGCGAAATATTGAAACACATTGGGGAGTAGTCACATCAGTCTCAGTTATTAAAAGACGGGAACGAGTGCTAGCAGCGAGGGAGAATGAGGGATGCGGACGTCAAGAAGACGGGCTCGAATCAGGCCGGTAGCAAGATAAACTTAAAATAAAGTACCCTTTCAAGCCTTCTTAAATAAAACGGCTCATTGAGTTCTGGGATTCCAGTTGGTACAATCATCAACTATATGTGTGATACTATAACGTTAATCTCGCTAAGCAAGTATTGCAAAATAGCTTATTTCGCAAACAGAATGAAAACAGTGATGACTGTGTCAAGCGATATCACGAGTAAACAACCCACAAGTCCACGCTGTGGCGTATCGCCGTATTTACACGGAAAAGAAGGACTGGACATAAGGTAATTTGGAGTCACACTTACCCTAACTGACCTCGGAATTCGAAGTTTGATGTATGTTTTAATCGCGAAAAGTGTGAGCTGTACTCAGTAGTTACCTGTGTAACGCCCATCAGCCATTCTGGTATAACGGGCAACAAGGTCTCCGATGCAGCACCAAGTTGGTGAACGTGTATAAGACAACAAAATGCGCCAAGTATGACGTTCTATTAGGCTCAATCCAAACTGTATGGCTCGCTGAATGGCAGACCCACAACCTCAACTACACCGCCGGAATCCCGTTTTATAACGAGGATAGCAAAGCAGCTGCATTTGACCTAGGATGGAATCTCCAGCTACCGGCTTGGCAGAATCCTCCGAGAAGGTATGCGCCCCTCCATGTGATGGACCCTAAGTGCGATTTCCGGCATCTGCGGGGTCTGGAAAACGCACTCAAGGCGTGCTACACCGGCTGCAAGTTAAGGTTGCATACACCCGAAGCTTCTTGTTTAGCTGGGCTGGGTAGAGTCGCCATTGTGTCCAGTGTGCTCTACTACTGACAACATTCGGC
Organism: Haemaphysalis longicornis; assembly: GCF_048455015.1. Taxonomy (NCBI): domain Eukaryota; kingdom Metazoa; phylum Arthropoda; class Arachnida; order Ixodida; family Ixodidae; genus Haemaphysalis; species Haemaphysalis longicornis. The sequence goes on along the minus strand of NW_027526361.1, from coordinate 103,901,014 downwards.
ACATTTTAAGCGTAAGGGTAGAGCTGTGTGTTAAAGATATAAGAAAGGGAGAAGACGAATGAAAGATAGGGCTAAGTCAGGCTAGCACGTCCATCAGCAGAACGTCAGTCCGAGCTGCAGCCAGTGCATGTGGCCGGTCGCCTCCAGGTAATGGAGCAGTGGGTTGAAGGCGTCCCGTTGGGTGACAGCAGGCCCTATCTGGAATAGGTGGTTTTCAATGCCGGTGCAGGGAAGGCCTAAACGCTGGAGCGCTCCGTGACGACGATGATGGTGATGCTTAGCGGCTTCCCCTTTGTAATGGGGTGGCGTTGAACAGCGGCCTTAGCCGTAACGCCACTGTGCAATCCCCTCGCCAAAAAATACGAATAATAATAATAATAAAAAAATAAGCCATGCCTGCGGCGCCGCGTGTCAGGGACCTCTGAGTAGTCATAGACACGTTACCAGTAAAAGGTAACAGTGTTGCAGTTACAGTTACCTCACTGAAAAAAAGTAACTCTGCTACAGTCACCGTTACAAAGTTTCCAGAAGTAACTTGTTACAGTTGTGAGGGTGGCGTGGCGCAGACAACGACAGAAGCAGGGAGTGCCGAGAGAGGGCGCTACGTGATAGCACCATCATCATCATCGGGACTGGGAGAAGAGAGGAAGGAGTATAGTGTGAGGGGTTAGGGTTGAGTGTTGGGAATAAAGGAGTCGGTCGGCGTGGATGTTCGGAACGGTGTGTGCGTGATTTAGGCTTAGTGCGTGACACAGTTACAGTTACTGCAAAAAAGTAACGTCGTTACTTTCCCGTTGCTGTATCAAACTAAGTTATAGATAAAAAACCAACGATAGAGTTTACAGTTAAACCTGGGTGTAACGAACGTCTATGCAACGAATTCCTGGATTTAACGAAGTTTTTTAATCCCTCATTGCCACTCCCATTGAAGCTCATGTGTTTGCGACCTCTATGTAACAAGACGTTCTGGCGGGTACCCTTTATGTAACGAAGTCAACCAGCTGATCACTCATTGTTATTTGCACGGTTACTTAAAAATCAGCAGGAAGAATTAAATAATTTAGCGAATACTAGCACTACTGCAAGGTTCCAGCAGCAAGAAAAACGTCTTGAAGAGTGTAAAAGCAAAATTCGGCATGATGATGATGAACGGAGCGCCTGTCACCATGTAGCTGACACCACACCAGGTAGCAAGAGTGACTGCACTTCACGTTTTTTTTTTTTCGCCTGTACCGCAAACTACCACGCGTTTCCACGCGTGAGTGCGGATTCGGTTCGGAACTTGGGTTTTGAGCTTCTGTACCGATTCGTGCCGGCGTGTAGTCGCGCATGTCCACTGCTATCTGCGGTATAGATTCGTCGGTGATGAATTCTGCTGGCAGAAAACGAAAAGTTGCGTCTTTTCAAGACAAGCACGCAATTTTAAACGACGTCTCCGACGGCAAGAAAGGAGAATGTCGACGCTTGGTAAAGTACCCCAGCTAACACCCTGTCGTCAATTTTGAGTGCGTTAAAGAGCATCAAGTTCGCAAAAAGGCGCCTTTTCAGCCCACGTTTGGTTCCCGAAAGGCGTTAAGGCACCGAAAAGTTTCAAATTTCAAAAGAAATGCTTAAGTTTGTTATACAGGGGTAAGTGAGCTTGCTTCTTTGGAACACCTTGTAGGTCTAAGCTTGCGCGAAAGAAGGATCGAGGCACTATTCACGAAGTTTTTCACTCTGAAATAAATCCTTGAAGGGTCAGTTCTTCACTGATGTCTAAAATTTTGGCTTCGCTTCTGCTTCATTCCCACGAGCCTTAACTTGAATGTAACGGAAACCTGCATGTAGACGAAAATTTGCGAACTTTTGTCAATTTCGTCAGATACAGGTTTAACTGTACTTATTAGAAATGTACGAAGGCATGCGGGTACTGAACATTTCACGTGGTAACAGCACAGAGGAAGGGAACCTAAAAGGAGGCTCACTCAACATCAATGCCACCAATCGTTGCGTACGCCTCATTTTATTGCATCAACTTCTCGGTTGATCCACCCTTGGTGTCACCGTTCTCTTTGGGTCCCTGCGGTGGTCTTTCTTTACAAGGGTAGCCGCCTGCTTCATCCTGGGTGGAGGTATAATTGCCAGTTTCTTTTTTCTGTTCCCGCTCGAGTCAAAACGAAGGAAAAGTTTAAATATACCGCCTCAAAGGCCGACCTTCGGCCTCGGTCTTATTCAGGGAAGAAAAAAAAAAAAATAGACCTCTTAGCGACCTCGCGTCCTAAAATGCAAGAGGAGCAAAAAGAACGCGTACAAAAAGGGTGAAATGGTAACCGCATGGGGCAATTTTTCTGAGCGACGCAACGAGTGATTCGGCAGGGATCCCCAAATGAGAGCGATCGCGCGAGTGACGACTAAACGCGATCCCAATATCGCCGCACAGCACCCAATACCAGTATTGAAGTACACAAGGCCGCAAGGTTTTTTTATGACCGCATTTGTCAAAAAAAAAAAACAAAAAAGAGAGGGCCGTACGTTGCTAGGATGCACTGTGCCAGCCACCCCTCGCTCCTTTCCCTCATTCCCGGAAGATGTGCCCCTTACGGCTCTCCTATTGGCTAGCCGCTGAGGCCACTTCCGGAAGGTGAGCGCGTTTTTCTGGCGACCGGCCAGAACCAAGGAAAGCGATGGGCGATTTCGTCCGCGGCGAAAAGCAGTTTGTCGCTGGTAGCGTCGCTCCCCAAATCGCTTGCAAAATCGCTCCATGTGGTTAGTGTTTAAGAAAGACCCAAGGGTACGTTAGCTTATCTTTGGTGGCATGATCTGCGCAAAGTGCAAAGTCCAGGTCACTTTTGTTCTTTTTTTAGTTTGAGAAACAGAGAAAAAAAAGTCAATCATGAACTCTACTACAAGAGTGCTCTCGTTTTCTGACCTGCTCTCTCCCACTATGCTGATGGAGCCCATAAGTTTCAATTTTGTTGACTTGAAGACTTTCTAAGTGCAGTACATAAGTTTGTTATTTTTTTTAACAGCGCCGCGGTTACGGAACTTCACTTTTTTTTTTGTTTTCACTGAACCTGAAAGATGAATGAGCGGCTTTTTTGTTGTCAACAATTTAAAATTTGCGGCACACGATTGCCGGGCTCAGGCACAGCCCGGGCCGGCTCGGGCCGGCTAAGTCCGAAAAATGTTTTGTTCAAGCCCGAGCCCGGCCAAGGCCCGAGAAAGTGCGGGCTACGTGGCCCGAGCCTGTCCCGCGGGCCAAGCCGGGTTCGGGCTTTCGGGCCGGCCCAGGCCCGTGCAGTGCACTAATAAGAAAGTCCAACAAAGTGGAAAGCGCGAAGCATACGTCGGCTTTTAACGAGTGTTACTGTCGAATATTTTTTTATAAAAAGGAAGCAACTGTTACTGTGCCAAAAAGTAACAGTGTTACAGTCACAAGTTCCTCTAAATGAAAAGTAACTAGTTACAGTTACCAGTCAATGAAAAAAGTAAACCGGTAACTAGTTACTGCCCAAGACTGCCTCTGAGGCAGAGAAGGTGCTCCGGAGTCTCTTATTGCGGACAGTCCGTACATATGGAGGAGGAGGAGGAGGAAGAGGAGGAGGAAGAGGAGGAGGGAGGAACGCTTTGTTTAAAAACTGGGTCCAGGGGAGACGGGTGGGAAGGATGCGATGTTCTCCGCGACCTGGGCAGCCCAGTTGGTTAGTGCCAACTGCACTTCCGGGTCGGAGCTCTCCAGGGCCTGCTCCCAGTGTAGGGGGGAAGGAGAAGGGGGGATGGGGTCGTGGGGACACTCGCAAAGGGAATGGTAGCGGGTATCCGGTTCGAGACATTGAGGGCAAAGAGACGGAGGGTAGAGATTGGGGTCGATGCGGTGAAGGATAGTTCGGCACGGGGTTGTGCGGGTTTGAAGTAGCCGCCAGTGGCGAGCGGCCTCGCGGGTGAGGGAAGGGCGTGGGGGAGGATATATTCTGCGGAGGGGGCTAAGTGCTGGGTAATGTCCTGCTACAAGACTAGAGCGTCCCGGAAGCTGGGGGTGCCGTGGGTAGAACCAAAAGAAGGGCCGTCCTGGCGCCCGTGCCGGTGCGGGCGCTCTGCCACGTTGCATAGGTCGAGCTGCACGTCAGACGAGTGAGCTGTGGTGACGCTGAACCGCAAGATTGCCTGTATGGCTGCGACGATTCTTTCAGTGTATCCTAAGACGGTCCCACGGATCACCTGTCACGTCCAAGTCACTGCATAACTGAAGGCAGCAATTTATGTTCCGGCATCGGGTATCCAGAGTTAAAGTAGTTGGCACGCTTTCACCAATGCGAGACATGAAAGCAGGCATTTTTCCTGCGACTCATAAAGAAACTTAGTATTTCCCGTTTCACTTTGATATTAATGGTGCGCGCAAAAGGTGTACTCACCTTTCTTGGTTCCTCATTTTGAGTTATTGTTGTTCGAATATCATCAGCTGTCTGGATGAGAACCAAACTGACAACCACTTCATTACAGCGTTAGTTGTAATAGGGAAGATGTCAGCTGTCCATGCACAGGCACGCGGCAACACAAGCGTTATCACGGTTTGCCCTTAAAGGAGGCTCCACGGTAAGCATACGCATGTTGCGGGGAAGGTAGCAGAGCCGAAATACCCGCGAGGCAAATGATTACAACGGATGATTGCAACGAGAAGTTACAATCTATGAAAATTAATGCTGGAGGATGGATGTTAAAAAGAGCAAGACGGGACAACGCGGAATAATCAACGTAAGTTAGCGAAGTCGTCTGTCAATTTATCAGAATTAGGAAAAAAAAGTTCTCGTTGAATCAACAAAGGAGGAAAAGGAAAGCCGGAAATGAGGAACACCAACAATGGCATAGGGTCGATATTTTTTATTCGTAAAACAGATATTATTTTGTGAAATGTTTGAAATAAAGTGGAGAAAAACGTGCTCCCTTGGAGGGATCTGAACCCACAATCTTCGGAATACCGGCCCAAGGCCATACCAACCAGGCTACCGGCGAGATTGTGCGCCCCTCCACATTCGTTCCCCTCCAATTGCATTCACATAAATGCCACAGGACGGGGAGTGGGGGTATTCCGGTAGTTTTCCCACCCTGTTAGCATCTTTTCCTCACTTTATTTGTTTGAAACATTCAGTAAGTCTGTTTAAACACGAAAAAGTGAAATATCTTCCTTATACCGTTTTCACTGCTGGCTTTCCTTCGTGTGTTCCCTCAAAGAGCCCGTCATCTTTAATTCTGTTTCGTTACACGCATAGCGAGGGCCTCAGTTCTGGAAGTCTTGGGGTAATACTAGCTTAAGAGGGTTCCCGGTTGGTTAAACGCTCCCGACACATCGCAGATGGTCGAGTCACGTCCCGGTGGTTAAAAAAAAAAGGTCCCTGTTAAATGCTAAAGGCCAACTGCACTCGAATTTCACCTCGACCAAATTTACTTTTAACGTGTAGCACGCGCCAGCAAATCATCTGGGACACGGGTGGTAGCCCGTCCCTTCGCGTAATGGTACCTGATGCTTCTCTATAGGCCATGAACTCTGCCTGTGGATCCGCCACTGGAAGGCTTTTTGCGGTTAGGTCCGAGAGCAGTCACGGGTAGGACCATCCGCTTTCCCATCACCACTGACAAGGTCCCCGAAGATCGGCACGCATTTTCCGTCTGGATACAAAGAAATCTGCGATGGCGTTCGCAAAAGGGACAACGCTCGGTGTGCAATTATGTTCAGTGCAGCTGTAGTGTTGAAAAATGCGACCTGCATGATCGCCAGGTGGGTGACCGTGCCACCGACCAGCATTGAGAAGTGAATCCGGGGCATGAAAAGATGATTTTAATTCTTTGTTCATAAAATTTTCCAATTCCTTGGCGTACCATGTTTGTTTAAATGACCACGATGCAGCGTGACACTGTGATGTGAATTGATCTGACCGAATTGGCTTATCTAGTGCCACAATCATGCCTTACCGTTGCTCAGATGCCCGGGGAAAGCACAAACGGAATTTGGCTAGTTTATTTATCTGCGCCAAGCAATTCGTCTTGTTTTTTTTTCTACGACTGCCACCTTGGCATCGCTAGGCTGATTCCTTCGGTGTGTACACGGGCACAAAGATACAGTCATTATGTCAGAACGGAGCTATCATATAGGGTACTTTCATGCCACGCTAGACGGCAGTGATCTGCCGTTGCCGCCGTTCTAAAGGGCACAGCCGTGTCGACGCAGTTTCTGCGTCTGAGCTTCCTACAACTCCGCGTTTTTTAAAGACGATAATCTCTCTTCGGCTACTTGAACGCGAAAACTTTGGTCTGTCTGTGTGAAAAGAATTTTTTTATTTTCCTCCTGGAGCATACACAAATACAAAACACTTGTCGTTCCAGGCTCTACCACGTACACAACAGACATGGTCTATGTGTTACGTTTGAGAACATCATGCCTTGGTGGTAACAGAAAGGGATAAAACTTTTCACAGAATGAAGTAGGAACTGTCTCTCTGCCTGGAACTTGATTCAGCCACCCTGTCAAAGTAAAACAGCAGCTGCGCAATCGGTTTATATACCTACAGCCAAATCTAAACGTCTAAGTCCGGTGGCAATGTTCATACTTGTCCACATTGTTAAACAAGAACAGTACATTACGCAAAAATGAGGCAGAAAATCAATATGCAGGTAATATTTGCAGTGTTGCTTTATAACTAATTCACGAATTCTTGATTTTTGCGATAGGAAATAAAATACTGCATAAAAAATTCACTTCGTCGCCTGCTGTCGCCCGCGCCACTATAGCTTTAGCGGCGTTTTAAGAAAATAAACGGAAGCAGTTACGAAAGGTTCCACTAGAAAGGTTCCGCTTGGAACGTACGTGGAGTAGGGCAACGTGGTTCTATAAGCCATAAAGTGTCTTACACTATAAACTAGACAGGAATCTGGCGCTAGCGTCTATGCGGCTCGCATCAAGGCCGTTTGTGTCGTTATGGACCGCCATTACATTATGCGGTCGCCTTAGTTTCATCATTGGCTTGGATTGAAACGTTCTAGTGACAGCAAATTTAAACAAAGTGTCACAAAAACGAGAAGAATGGTGTGCAATTATGTAAGTGGAAAATAAAATAGGCTGTTTTAAAACTAAGGCAAAAGGAAGTAAAACGTATTTTTGCCGGGACGGTTGTGCCTACTATTCTGCAGTCGAAGCTGGCAGTTAACAACAATATTATTATTTTGTGGGAAACTGATTAGAGACTCTTATTTTATTAATTTTACCATTAGTTCAAACAATAAGTTGTTTGAAAAACTTGGGAATGTTTCTGAGCGTGCCTGTGAAAGCGTCGCCTTCATGCTGAACCGGTGCACCGATTATCAGCTACAGTTTAACAAAACTTGCTGCTGAGCGAGTTGGTTCATACTTAAAGAAAAAAGCAAACGTGGCGTTAAGCAATCGTAGGCGAATACAAGATATGGACGGCCGGAGGCGCCCGTTCCTGTCGTATCTTGTCTGCGTCGAAGTTCGTTTTGTTTCTTTTTTTCGTCAGCTACAAATTTCGCGGCGGCATAATACCGGCTCAGTCATACGTCCTTCGACTGCGGCATGACCAACCTCAGGAACGATCACGCACTGCCTGCTGTTTCTCCGAACACGGCTACCACAGAACAAGGAGGGTTTCGGCCTCCTCGTAGCTCGTAGACGTGTTTTAACTTTTTCGTTACCACGCCTATTCAAATCGATCACCGGTGATCGATGATTTCTATTGCCTATTTCAACATGTTGTAGTTGTTTCTCGTACACCTAATGCGGCCAGTGGTTAGTCTAGGCACTGCCCTTTTATAATCAGTTGAAATTTTCCCGCTCCGGCGACATTGAGATTTTTGACGGTGTTTTTTGCGAGCTGAGATGCGTGTGTTTTTGAGGAAGGGGGCGTGGCTGCTGCACGTGAGAAAAAAGGATGCAGATCGTGGTTAGGCTGCATTACCATAATATTTTTTTTGTCAAAAGGCTCCTGGCAAGTCAAATACCAAATAATGCGGTCAGCTTTGTAATCCGACAGCGTTGTGAGGTGATAATTACTTGAAAATGGCTCCAGCTATTCACTAATGATCTTTGGTTCGGGCAAAGGGCAGCTTTATTCTCCCAAAGCTTATTTCTGATGGTCCCCCGCATGTCTAGCAAGTGTGCCTGCCATTTTCAACCAGTTTTCAGCAGTTTCGGTTTCGTTTTTGCATTGCGAAATTCATATTTGGCGCTACTACGCAGTTACCCAACTACAAGCTCATTTGCTATGGCGCCTCCGTTGCCGCTACTGCTCCTCAAAACAAGCATTCCGCTCGCGCTTCCACTTTATCTACGCCTTGCTTCTGCGATAAGAGCTTCCGCTGAAAGTCAAACGATAACACCAAGTCGTCGGGTATCAGTTCAGACGAGGAGAACGCTCAGCTGTTCACCGGCCAGTTTCGGTTTCACACGAGGGTATTTCCGGAGGTCTAGTGTCGCTTCTTAGTAGTACTTTCTATTCCGACAAAGTCTCCAACAGCCTTGTATTTGTTTCTTTCCAAAATTGTTAGTTGGCGGTAGGAACTTGCTGAACTTGCTTCACAGCCCGACGGCGGCTTGGTGAAAGCTTGCTGAGCATGATTCTAGCGCATCGTACCTTATTCCTGCAAGCAGGGCTACCATAGTGAGTTAGAACATGATAATAAACCGCAAATGAAAGTTCTGACTGATAAGTGATCATCAGAACGTCAACGAGCATCCACCAAAGAGTTTGGTTCTCAACTCCAAGCGGATTTTTTCACATCGCTTGCTTGCCTTCAATATTGTGCCGGTCATAATCATTGACAAGGTGTTTTTACATCACACGGAGGCTGATTGAGGCCTTTAATAATGCCTAACCACCAGATTTCTTCTAGCGAACCGTCCAAAATAGCAAAATTTGAAATAGTGGTTGGGCTTCACCACATGGCATGGGCACCACGCGGGCTAACATTTTCTTTGATATCTGACAAATTGTACTGCGCAAATCAATTTTTTTTCTAGGACGGGTTTTTTAGATGTCTACCTACAAAATGTATATTCTGAATTTTTTCTACTCCTAGTCGTTTATTATACACAACTTACTTTTTTCTTATTTTCTTCCACGCGTGGACAAAAATTTCGAATTCGATAATTTTTTTCGCAATCGTTATTTAGGAAAACATTATTAAAACTGGTGTCGTTGGAAAGCGTGTGGAATAATCTGCATTTTATGTCACTGCAATGTGTGCCTAACCAATATGTATAGCACAAAAAAAATATTTTGTTAGACCTCTCCAAATTGGTCAATTTCCCGCGGTAACGAAAGTAAAGAAAGCAAATCTTAAAAACCGCTTAAGAATCCAATTGTCATGCCAAGCCCAAGTCAAAAGCAGTGATATTACCCCCCCCCCCCCTCCCCCACGACGACATGGATTCCCAGGCGCAGTTCCTCTCCGGTATACTTAGTAAGAAATTGTATGCTATAAACGTTGTAGTATAGGGTGCCTCGAATCACGCGCGTCTCCCCCGTAAGGCAGAGCTGGCATCGAGGCACCCGGCCTGAAGCAGTGGACCGCGGTAAATTTAAATTTACTGGAGCAAACATCTAGCGTATTTACCTTGGGATGAGCGCGATGGGAGAGCAACAGCATGAGAAGTGAGCGGGAAAGCGAAGGGAGGCATGTATTGACAAAAGTTGACGGAAGACTATTGTCTTTCGTCGACATTTTCAACGAAAGCAGCAGATACGCGGCCACTTTTTTTCGGCCGAAATGTCCTAACGTGTTCTCCTGTCACATGCACGACAAAACTTTTTGTAATGTACGGACGCACAACGGCAAACTATAGATAGACAAAACACCACATAAGCACCCACTACTAGGAAGCGGTGTCGCAGTTCAAGCTGCGGAAACAGGGCAGCTGTCGCAGTAGCAGTCTCAGCGCTTGTGCTTCGAAGGATGAGCGCGTTTTGAGAGAGAAGTTTTAGATGCGAAGCATCTCATGCTCGGGGCTGTGTCCCTCCCTCCCTCGTTGTCATTGTCCGCCGTCCGCACTCTACTGCGCATGCGCGTCTCTTCAGCCCCTTCAGCGTTTGGGCGGACGTCAGCGCAGTCCACTATAAAAAGAAATAGTTAGGCGGCGCCCGGTTTCGATCCCGCGACTCTCTGGCCGCAACGGGAGGTACGTGGCGCTCTTCCCACTGCGCTACACACCGAGACGGGAGCATGAGCTACGAACGCGCCTTATGTCCTTCACTCATTCAAACTACGTCAAGAAGCTACTGATACAACGAAGGCACGCGAAGCTGAACGTCAACTGAAACGACGAACTGAAAACTAATGGGAACTTCAGTCGACCCCATGGCTGCTTCGCATGCTACTCAGGGTTCCCCCACGGGAAGATGGTGTAATGTTTTGTTGACCCGGTCATTTTTGTTTTCGCTATGACGGAGACAACACTCGGCGCATCCTTATCGTTGTCTCTCAGCGTGCAAACAGTGTGCGCCGGACCTTTATCACTTACTCAGTCACAAAACATACGTGGCGCAGTTAGTTACCGTGGGCATTTTATTCTGGCAAAACGGCAACCGGACACATATAACACTCTGCATGCAATGAACTTCCGCATTTGGCGATCGTATTCAGTCATAGATTATGGATATGGAGGCCCACAGCGATAAACAAAAAAAGTGATGGGAGGCTTATTGGTGGATCTTTAAGAAAGCGTGGATCTTTGAGAATAATTGGTGGATCTTTAAGAATAATCCCTCTTCCTCGCGAACATAAGGGTGTGCCCGATGCGCACTGTCGCTGCTTTCGTTGTCTAAGGGTACCAGCATTTCGTCACCATCATTCCCATGCCGTCCTGTTTTGCCGCCAATACGGTCCTGCACTCGTGCCACAACGGGTGCATAACGTGCACTCGTTGTGCACAATGTTATGTGCCCAATGTTGTGCAACACGTTACAACGCGTGCAAGCGGTTACGGTAAGCGTCGAGAAGACAGACGATGGGCGCGTCGCCAGAGGTAGTGGAGAGAGCGCAGAGTCACCGTAGCCAATGCCGTAGCCGGTTCGGGGCTCGGCTTGGCGTCGGAAGCGTGGAAAGTGAGGCTAATTGATAACGAGCATAATAAGACATACATACTAGCGAAACAGTAACAAGAACGAAAGAAGAACACTGGACGACGTCTTCCCGTCGCCATGCTCCCTCGGTCGTTTCCTGTTCTTCGGTTGCTTCGTCTCCACGAATCGACGGGGCGGCCCGAATTCTTGCTCATATGCCCGTATTATTGTTCCCGTAACAATTAAGCAGCACAGAGATGGGTTGGGAACAAGACGCGTGCATGGCTCGGGCGGACAAAAAGATACCCGAGGCGAAAGCGGCAGAGAAGTTCAAGTGTTTTATTCAGGTCGCAGACGCCTAAGAACCTGTTGGCTCGCTGCCACCTGAAACTACATATCTCACAACTAAAGAGCTCTCTTTCCGAGCTCACACCCGTCGCGCTGATTAGAAAGTGCTTGACTTCGGTTGTGAGAGGGTGTAAGCGGCGCTCGATAATCCGATGGCTGTGAGACGGACTTTCATTGTGACTTCGTTTTCCCTCATAGTCGATTGACAATCGCTACGAGTGAACAACGCCAGTGCTTGCGGGTTGCGTTCAACTTCATCGACGTGGTTTTCAGTTTCCGAGCCCCACTGTTCGGTGTAAAGCCTTTTGTGAGCACCGGCTCGACCGATCGCTTTGTCGTCAACACATCGAATATGGAATCTTTTGGAGTTCCGGATTGGCTGATATTAATAATCACTGCTGCCATCCTGCTCTATGCGTGAGTTCATGCTTGATTTTTACATACTTGCTTTATTACGTGCTGCTTTGTTGATTCTGAAAGCCCGCTCGCGAGAACTGGAGAAGTCGAAGAGCGTCTTTGACAATGTTTTGAAATGCTGGTGACCCTGTCCAACGAATCTGACATTCATATTAGAACAGTTAAACCTGGATATAACGGAGTTGACAAGCAGTCGCAATTTTTCGTTATATGCAGGTTTTCGTTACATGCTGGTTTTGAGTTAAGGCTCGCGTGAATGATGCAGAAATGAAACCAAAACGCTAGACATTAGTGACGGTAAACTCACCCTTCAATAATTTATTCCGCAGGGAAAACTACATTATTTGCGCCTGCTGTGTTCCCACGAGCTCAGTCACTACACGGCACTACAAGAAAGCAATGTAACTTACCCCCGTATTCACAAACATAACTTAAGTATCGCCAGAGTCCTTCAATGCTTTTCTATGGTATCTGCTTTTTTGCTCGTATCTGCTTTCTCGGATTTTCTCGGCGACTCTGGCACTTTTGTCTTTTGACACTTTTCGGTGCTTTAGCCCGTTTCAAGGACCAAACTTATGCTGAAAGGGCGCCTTTTCGTGAACTTGATGCGCCTTTTTCGCAGTCAAAATTGATTAGACGGTACCAGCTAGTACACTGTACCGGGCGGCTACGTTCTTTTTCTCTCCGGCGGAGGCGGCATTTAAAATTGCGAGCTTGTCTTGGAAAGACAAAGCTTTTCGTTTTCCGGCTGCCGAATTCACCACTGACGAACGACACCGCAGATAGCACCGACACCATACTCGCACGTGGAAACGCACGGTAGTTTGCGGTTCGGACGAAACTTGCTGAATTAGCGCATTTCTCCGCCCGATTTTCATGAAAAGTAAAAAAAGTAATGGCTCTTCAGCGCAGAAAGTTCCTTACATCAAAGTTAGCCGTCGCAGCGCCTTCGTTAGATAGAGGTCGAAAACAAATGGGCTTAATGAAAAAATTGTGCTTAAATGTAAAAAGGTGTAAATAAATGTACCAGGGTATAAGGAACACACATATTTAAACTATACTTTAAGATCAAGAATGAAAATAAAGGAACACAAATTTTATTTATATAAATCTGGGATTTGAGGTCAAAATGCCCAAGAATGCGCGGTGGCTGAATGGCCAAGACGTTCCAGCACTGAGGCCGTTTGGATGATGTCGGCGCAAAAACAAGGACAGCAATGTGCCTTTTCGGCGCACATAAAAGATTCCCAAATGCTCTAAAGTAATTTGTGTCCCGTTACTACGGAGTTTTTCATAGTTCAGATATATCTGGGGCGCATAAAAACTCCTTGAATTTTACTTTTGTTTGCTTCTGTAGATAAAAACACAACTGCATCTTCACACCGCCCTCGCAAATGTGATTCGCAGCGGGTGCCTGTTTCAGAGTGGTTCGAATATTCTAGTTTCATTCACACTAATGTCCTCGCGGTGCAGGATACGCCAGACTATTTTTCACCGTAATTATATCTGTGAAGCTCTGGGTTGAGTTTTGGTCGAGTTTGCAAGGCTTTACCAGCTGGGCACTGGTTTTTTTAAAACACAGAATGAACTGCAAAAAAACCTGGTTTCAGCAAAACATTTGTACGTGCGTCACGAAGTCTGCACGTTCCCCCTTTTATTCGTCCATCTAGGCGCAGGGGCGTAGACAAGAAGCATAGCAGACCTGTTGTGTTTCTATCCTGCGCATGGATCTCGCGAATCACTTTCAGGTCCCTAGGTTGTATACTCGTTATCAACAGCGTTTCTCTGCGTTCTGGTTGATTCCTTTCAAAGAGTCATTAACCCCGAATTTTCACGAAGCTGTTGTAGTTATCGTGTGTTAGTAGTCCCATTAAAGCTGAAACATGTTCCAGCGACTGGTTTAGGGAACCAGAAATTTGGGGCCTTTTATTTTCAGTCGGTTTGGGGGGTTGCTTTTGGTTTTGGTGGGTTTGGAGGGTCGCTCTCCTGTCGTCGTCTTCGTCGTCGTGATCGTCGTCTCATGTTTGTCACGGTACTAAAACACCGAGAAACTCGTTTACGCCTCGCGCTAGAACGTAACGCGTACTAAAAAACACCGGGTCACTGGTTTACGCTTAGAGTTGGAGCGCTTCGTAACGCGTACTAAAAAACACCGGAACACTCGTTTACGCCTCGCGCTAGAGAGCTTCGTGCTTCAAAGGCAAGATACTTCTACTGCAGAGCTGTATACCTCTACACCCCAACGGTTTTATCTCCGTTGGCAATAACGCCAAGGCACCAATAATGCACTTATACACTGCACGCTTCGCCCCTCCCCAGGTTCCACGTTAGTGGAGCTGGCCCGGGATTTTTATCTCGGTATTTTATCTCGGAGATGACAATGCGGCGCACGCATGCGGAGATTACGGCGCAATGTTTACTTGAGGCCGCACTGAGCAGTCTTCAAACATTCAGATAACTGAACATTTATCTTGTACCGGAGCGTCTCAAAGCCCTGCCTTATCTCCACCGGACAGCAGAGGCGAGCGCGTCCCCTTTGGAGATTGACAGATGGCTAAACCTGAAGTTCTTGAATGTAAACCGGGGGGTGTTACCACTGCCCTATACATAGACCACGCGGCCCCTTTTCGATGCAAATTTACTCTTTACATTATACACGAGATGAGTACATGTGGCTTCTCATCGCGCTTGTCCTCTGGCGGCGCTTCTTGGTCTGATGTCACAGGTACGCAGCTAGAAACAGGAACTACTGGAAGAAGCAGAACGTCCCCCACGAGCCATTTTTCTTGCTCTTTGGTCCCATCATGCGGCGGTTAACAAAGGTGAGCAGCGACAAGTTTAGCCCCCTGGGTTGGAGGGTGTCGAGAAATGTGCATAGCTATCACTGAGCGTATAGTTTGCCAAGCGTGGGCCGTAAGCTCACCGGAACTTGCAAAAATTTAGCTGCTTTCGGCTGAGTCCCTGACGGCGAGCAGCGGGCATCGTGGGTATTTTTGTTGCTTGGGGAATAGATGAAACATGCAGGGAAAATTTTTGCATTGCTCTCTCAACAGAGCGAGAAGCAGACGAGCAGGGAACGGAAGTGGAGACAGCGCGCGGTGAGCCTTCGGAACGCTGGCCCCGTTGCCGTGGAAATAAGTAGAAGCGGAGAACGCCAGCTACAGCTGCCTTCACCGTTAACCATTAACCTTATTTTCAAATGAAAGTTACAATAAGAAAATTTATCTATACATCATGGTCCATGGCATAAGTTTAACAGGTTTGGATAGTACTGTCAAAAAAATTGTGTATTCTTTCATCATTAACGAGAATGGAAACAGGGATGTCAACGAAGGACTATCATATAACCATGAAGGGCAATCATTACCTTTTAAGAGCAGTTTCGAAGAATTCAAACGAGGTTGATACGTCCAGTGTCCTCAAAATGTATGCTATGCGGGATAAAAATGTGATTGATTATTTAGAGCTGCCAAAGCTGAGTTTACAGGGAAAGTCAACCACACTCGATCAGAACGGCACATGAAATTTCGTTTTTTTTTTCTAGCCGGATCACTTGGAGGACCAAAAGCACTACAAGAAGCTCGGCAGGGTGTTTGGGTGAGCTGATTCAGAACAAGCCACTTACGATAGATGGACATTTTCGGCATATCATTGACTCATTATTCTTATCTGGCGATTACTTTCAGTGTCTACGAGGGTGGAAAACCAACGCTTATGGTTGGAGAACCGGATCTGGTAAAGCGTATTCTCGTAAAAGACTTCGCAGCCCTCCCAGATAGGCTGGTACGTAACATATGCCCCGGTAAATTTCTGCTATATATTGTTACGGGGAAGGTATTGTATTCACCAAAGGTATTTACAAGGGGAAAGCCAGAGCAGAGTGTCCAGATTCACGCACGAACCAAGTCGAGAGCGATCGTCGTCGACTTCCTCTTCTAGCTGCTCAGCTCTCATCAGACAGACACTGACGCATACCCGTCGGCTCAGTACATAGCCGAACATCCCCGTCACATAGCCCCCCGGCCGGGAAAGCACCGAGTCGGTGCTGACTAAGGTGTTGCGTCCAAGCTGGGAGAATTGTAGGGCTTTAGCCGCAGTACATGCACGATGTCGGTCTTCGGCGTGGAAGACGATGTGGACGCGGCAACAGGACTGATCTCATACGTCACATCGGTGACCTGCCGGAGGACCTTGTAAGGGCCATGATATGGCGAAAGAAGCTTTTCAGAGAGGCCCACGCGGCGAGAAGGCGACCATAACAATACGAGCGTTCCAGGAGGATAATAGACGTTACGGTGCTTAAGGTCATAACGTGTTTTCTGCGACACCTGCGAGGCCGAAAGGCGGGCGCGGGCGACCTCACGGGCTAGAGTTGCTCAAGAAATAGCTTCGAATGCATATTCGGTCGGTGGAGTGATCGAAGAGGGCATCAAGGTGTCAAGCGGCAAAGTGGGCTCACGTCCATAGAGGAGATAAAAGGGTGAAAAACCAGCCGTATCGTGGCGCGAGGAGTTATACGCGAAAGTCACATACGGCAACGTCAAGTCCCAATCTTTGTGATGCGCGGAGACATACATAGACAGCATGTCCGTAAGGGTGCGGTTAAAACGTTCCGTAAGTCCATTGGTTTGGGGATGGTAAGAAGTGGTGAGCTTGTGTGTCGTGGAACTCAAACGAAGGAGATCAGCGACCACTTTGGATAAAAAGTATCGTCCCCGGTCGGTGAGAAGTTGACGTGGAGCGCCGTGGTGTAAAATGACGTCGTGAAGGAGGAAGTCGGCGACATCAGTCGCACAACTTGTAGGTAGCGCCCTGGTAATAGCAAAACGGGTAGCATAGTCCGTTGCCACGGCAATCCACTTGTTCCCGGAGGTTGAGAAAGGGAAGGGACCAAGGAGGTCCATTCCTACACGGTAGAACGGTTCGCTCGGCACGTCGAGGGACTGTAAGGGACCAGCCGGGGCCGTTGTTAACCTTTTCCGTCGTTGGCAGGCATCACAAGCACTGACGTAGCGTCGAACCGACCTATATAGGCCAGGCCAGAAAAAGCGCCGCCTGACGCGGTCATAGGTGCGTGTCAGACCTAGATGGCCTGCAGTAGGTGCATCGTGCAGTTGATGGAGCACGGACCTTCGAAGGTGTTGCGGAACAACCAGGAGCAAAGCAGGGCCGTCAGGGCGAAAGTTGCGGCGGTAAAGCACCCCATCTTGTACTAGGTATGCCTGCAGCGAAGGATCGTGTGCCGATGAGCGCAGATTGTCTATGATCGCTCGTAAGCTGTTGTCACGACGCTGTTCATCCTCAATATGAATCAAATCAGAAATAGCCAGGACACAGGCGTCGGAGTCCTGGGCAGAGGAACCAGGTGGATCGATGGGATGCCGGGACAAGCAGTCCGCATCTTGATGTGTACGACCAGATTTGTATGATACAGTAAAGCAGTATTCTTGTAAGGTCAAAGCCCAACGCCCCAAGCGGCCCGTGGGGTCCTTTAAGGAGGAGAGCCAGCAAAGGGCGTGGTGGTCGGTGACAACTGTGAACTGCCTCCCGTAGAGGTAGGGACGGAATTTTCCTACGGCCCATACAAGAGCAAGACATTCGCGCTCCGTGATAAGTTCCGCTCTGACGACGAGAGAAGACGGCTGGCGTAAGCAATGACTCGGTCGCCGTTTGCTTGTCGTTGCGCTAAAACAGCGCCAATGCCGTGTCCACTCGCATCTGTACGGACTTCAGTGGGTGCCGACGGGTCGAAATGTCCCAGAATGGGAGAAGCAGTGAGTACATTTGTAAGCGTTTGGAAGGCTTCCGTTTGTTCTGGGCCCCACGAGAAGGTAGCGTTCTTACGCAGGAGATCAGTGAGTGGCTGGGCGATAGTCGCAAAATTTCTAATGAAGCGGCGAAAGTATGAACACAAGCCTACAAAGCTTCGGACGTCTTTGGGCGAGCGAGGTTGAGGGAACTCTCTGACAGCCCGAACCTTTTCAGGGTCGGGGCGGACTCCAGTGGCGTCAACTAGATGGCCGAGTACTGTGATCTCGCGTCGCCCGAAGCGGCACTTCTTGGAATTCAGCTGTAGTCCTGCTCGTCGGAAAACGTCAAGGATCGCTGCAAGTCGTTCCAGATGGCTTTCAAACGTGGGCGAGAAAACAATGACGTCATCAAGGTAGCAGAGACATGTAGACCATTTAAAGCCATGGAGCAGGGAGTCCATCATCCTCTCGAACGTGGCTGGCGCGTTACATAAGCCGAAGGGCATTACTTTGAATTGATAAAGACCATCCGGCGTCACGAAAGCTGTTTTTTCGCGATCGAGCTCATCAACGGCAATCTGCCAATATCCAGTTCGGAGATCAATGGAAGAAAAGTACTTGGCCCCGTGGAGGCAATCCAACGCGTCGTCAATGCGGGGAAGTGGGTACACGTCTTTAGTAGTAACCTTGTTGAGGTGACGATAGTCGACGCAAAAGCGCCATGTACCATCCTTCTTCTTGACCAAGATAACGGGGGATGCCCATGGACTAGTGGAAGGCTCAATAATGTCTTTGCGAAGCATCTTGTCTACTTCCGCTTGAATGGTTTGGCGTTCCATCATGGACACCCGGTAAGGCCGTCTGCGTACGGGATTGGCATCCCCTGTGTGGATGCGATGCTGAACAGCAGTGGCCTGCCCCAGAGGGCGATCGTCAAGGTCAAAAATGTCTCTAAACGAAGACAATAGATCACGAAGTTGCCTTGCGTGTACAGTTGGCAGATCAGAGGCTATCATGGGTTCGAGATCGAGCGGCAGAGGTGAAGTGGGCTTGGCCTCGCGCTGGCAGTCTAGGCCAGTGACATCGGCTAATGCATTCACCTCGCACTGTGAAATGGTACATAGTGTAGCTAGCGACATTCCCTTTGGGATAACCTGCGGTGTATAGCCAAAATTAGTGAACGGCAGTCGGCCGCGACCATCCAAAACCGTTACGACAGCGTGCGGCGTCATCACATTACGCGCGAAGAGTACGTCAGCAAGAGGCGAAGCGAGGTAATCACCATCAGGGACAAGGGGGGACAGTTGCAAGGACACGAGTGTAGTGGCTAGGGGTGGTAAGCGAACGTCGGCAGAGGAACAGAAGTGCTGCCTGCGGACATCGTCGTGGCCGTGATAAGGAGGAAGCTCTAAGTGAAGCACTCCAGCTGAACAATCGATGAGTGCTGAATGGTCCGCGAGAAAATCGAGGTCAAGAATAACGTCGTGAGTGCATTGGTCTAGCACAGTAAACAATACGACGGTTTGTCGGCCAGCTATAGTAGCACGCGCTGCACACATCCCGGCGACAGTGGGCGTACTTCCATCAGCGACCCGTACAACACGTGAAGTGGGGGGCGTAAGCACCTTGCGAAGGCGGCGGCGAAGCTCCGAGTTCATAATAGACATATGTGCACCCGTGTCAATCAAGGCGGTAACGGCAACATCGTCAACATGAATCTCCAGCAAATTTTTCCGTGTACAAAGCGTCAACAGAGGATTTTCGGTGGTCGTCGGACATGCAGCATCACCTCTGAGAGCTGCATCATTTAGTTTTCCGGACGGGAGTTGTTATACGGCGTCGGCGAGAGGGGACGCCGAGGCTGTGGCGAACGGGACTGACGGCGCTGGGGTGGCGGCGATCGGCTGTAACGGCGGAACGGAGCGTTGACGTCTACTGGTTGCGGCGGAGGCGGTGGAGTAAAGCGACGAGGCATCTGAGAAGGGTGCGTGTAGCTGGAAAGGTCTTGCCGGAATGAGAATGGTGAACGCCTCTGGCAGTACCGTGCAACATGCCCGACTCGGCGGCAGTGGAAGCAAATCGGCTTGTCGTCGGGCGTCCTCCATTCCGAAAGGTCGCGGCTACGATAGGTGGACGGTTGGTATTCATTGCGGCCGCCGTAGCTCGAGGAAAGGTGAGGCGCGTGAACGCCTGGGCCTCTCACAGCGCAAACCGGCTGAAAGGCGAGCTTGGCCACTTCTTCCCGAACGACCGCTTGGATCAGAGGGATGGACGGGAGGCACGTTTCCGATTGGGGAAGCGTCGTGGGGGCCATAGCCTCGAGCTCTCGTCTTATAAGCCTGGTTAGACTTCCCGTCGTAGCTGGACTCACGTCAGTCTCCGGGGGTCGATGTTCGGAAAGACAACGATCCTCGCACGACGACGTTGGAGCGGTGTTTGGAAGTCGGGTAAAACTAGTAGTCAGGCGACGTCCTTTTGCCTGCTCAAACCGGCGACATTTCTTGATGACTGATTGCACGGTTGTGCAGTCTTTGCACATGAGTAAATTGAAAGCGTCGTCCGCTATTCCCTTGAGGATATGCCCGACTTTGTCCGCTTCCGCCATTTGGTCGTCAGCTTTCTGGCACAAGGATAGCACGTCCAGAATGTACGCCACATAAGGCTCGGTAGGGGTCTGTACACGGGAAGCCAGTGCCTTCTTAGCGGCAGTTTGACGGTCTACAGGGTTCCCGAACAGCTCGCGCAGCTTGGATTTACAGTCGTCCCAACTTGTTACCGTCTCTTCGTTAGTTCGAAACCAAGTCCTGGCCGCTCCCCTCAGAGAGTTGTCCACGCTCGCAAGCATGATGGTGGGATCCCACCTGTTATGAGCGCTAATGCGCTCATACGTCTTCAGCCAGTCTTCAAGGTCAACATCATCTGTGCCGCAAAACGTGCCCGGGTCACGCTGCTGGGAGATAACGATGAATGGGGAAGCAGTCGCGGTAGCTCCCTCGGGCGCCATCGTTGGTCGGGAAACTTGCCGTCCGCTGCGGAGCTCCGTGCTGCGTGTGTCGTACCCAGCACCTCACACCAAAATGTTACGTGGCGGCAGGACACAGATGAGACGAACGATGCGATGGAGTGAAGC
Organism: Haemaphysalis longicornis; assembly: GCF_048455015.1. Taxonomy (NCBI): domain Eukaryota; kingdom Metazoa; phylum Arthropoda; class Arachnida; order Ixodida; family Ixodidae; genus Haemaphysalis; species Haemaphysalis longicornis. The sequence continues at coordinate 103,880,324 of NW_027526361.1, read as the reverse complement.
GATCTATTCACATTATGTACAGTGCGGCCATGATAGAGCTCGCGCAAGGTTCGCGCCAGGCCCTTCGTCGTCGTCGTCGTCATCGTCGTTGTTTCAAAGAGCTGTCAGGCATTGTCCACCTTAGTCCCGTAACATCCTCCACCAAAATGTTACGGGGAAGGTATTGTATTCACCAAAGGTATTTACAAGGGGAAAGCCAGAGCAGAGTGTCCAGATTCACGCACGAACCAAGTCGAGAGCGATCGTCGTCGACTTCCTCCTCTAGCTGCTCAGCTCTCATCAGACAGACACTGACGCATACCCGTCGGCTCAGTACATAGCCGAACATCCCCGTCACAATATGTTAATCTTGTATTATAGTGCAACCATATATAGAAGGACAAATACAACGTAAAAGAACACAAGCACGTTTCATGGCCTTTGAGCTTTTGTCTTTGTGTGGTTTCGCTGTAATACAAGATGAATCTACACCAACTTGCCGAAATTTCTACGTTATGTTAATTTGATATACGCTGCCCACACCAATTGCCTTCACGTGATATCGTATAAGAAAAAAAAGGTGATATGAATAAACCGGGCATAATGCTGAGTGACGTTAATTCAGGCTGTTTCAGGGTTAAATTAGCTAAAAATCCCGGTTTTCATACAAACACATGGACAAGTCCTCCTTTGTAATGCAAGCTATCGATGCTATCATTTCTTCTCACAAACATAGCTGCTCTGTTGTTGACTTCTGACCATTTTGCGAACTCAGACTCAAATGTAATCATGTAAACTTCACTGCAGTTCTACTTTCAGTATATCAGGTCATCCTCTTTATTTCTTCATAGCTGTTTGGGCCGACCTAATTTTAGTTCCAGTTTCTTAGCAAGTCCCCGTGTTTGCGCGCCCTTTAAATCATCAGCGGTCATCGAGGCAGACGTTATCAAGACGATAGAAGTGTCTTAAGTTATATGGCAAGCTTAGGGGGACGATATCCTGACTTAATGGAGACAAAGAAGCGAAGTTGGGCTAGATGTGTAATGCGGAGAAGTGACCACCAGTGGGCCACCAGAGTAGTGGAGTGGTTACCGAGACACGGGACTAGATGTTGAATGCCAGTGACTCCATGGAGGGATGAAGTGGGAGATCTGGTAGCAAAGAATAAACTCGGGCAGGGCAGCATAGGAGCAGTTGGAAGTAAGGGGGAGAGGACTTGATGCTGTAATCATCATTATCATCATGCAGCCTGTCTACGCCCACTGCAGGGCAATGGCCTCGGTCATAGATCTCCAATTATCCAGGTCCTGTGCTAACTGCGGCCAATTTATCCCCGCAAGCTTCTTAATCTCATCTGCCCACATAACGTTCTGCCACCCCCTGCCACGCTTGCCTTCTCTAGGGATACACTCTGTTACCCGTAATGACCAACGGTTATCTTGCCTTCGCATCACATGCCCTGCGCACACCCATCTCTCCTTTTCCTTAATTTCTACTAATATGCCCTTAACATGCGTTTGTTCCATGACCCACCCCGCTTTCTTCTTGTCCTTTAATGTTACACCTATCATCGTCCGTTCGATTGCTCTCCGACTCGTCCTCAATTTAAGCTGAACCCTTTTAGTGAAACTCCAAAGTTTCTGCCTCGTAGGTGAGATGCGGTAAGACGCAGCTGTCATTTACACTTTCTTCTGAACGGACAATGACCCTGAAGAAGAAAGAAGTTGTTTCTTGATGGTGTAAATATGGACATAAAATAGGCTGCTACTGCTGCTGCTGATGATGATGGTGACAAGGATAATAATGATGTTATTACATCACAAGTCCGACAATCACTGCGCTTATGGGAGGCCACTGAAGTCACTTTCAGGGAATCTTGAGACAACATGCTGGCATATCTGGAAAGGAGGCGGCGACACACTGCTGGCTTTTGGGGACAACTCGGCAGTCGTGGCAGAAATGTCTTATCCATAGTCAGGCGTCAAGTAGATCCCTAGCAAACAGAAGCAACGGCTCGTTTGATGACGAAAAGGCTGCCCCCTTGTACAAAGGTTGTCCATCACTAAATACTCAATAACGTTACCAATAACCGCGAATCTGCATTTTCTTCTCCATCTCGATCTTCCGCCTCGATGAAGCATATACGACCAGATTTGTGTGTATACGCATACGCAAGAGAACCCCTTCTGACCACAGCTATACCGCTGATCAGTGGATGCTGCCGTTGAGCGCAAGTCCATTTGCTGTACCAACGGCGCCTGTATAGACATTGCCTAACGCGTGAGCGAAAAATGGCCAAACAGCCACTCTCCTGCTGCTCTCCTACCCTTTCCCGCTCCGTAGCCTTCCTGCGTGCTTTCATGTCTGCCAGCCAGCGCCGCTTCTCGGAAACTATGCAAAATAGTTGAAATTTCGTCTAGCGTTCCCCAGGCGGCGCTCCTACGCCTTCTGGTTTATCACTATGCCTTGACAGCGTCTTGGTCTGACGCTGATACAAGACGATGGTTCAAGACGCTGACAGCGTCTTGGTCTGACGCTGATAAAACCGCCTGCGCCACGGCGAACGCAAAACCCCTTGTGGTCCCGCAGACTGATGCGGGCTTTCCGCCCTTACATACTGGGATAACGGGCACCGAAATTTTCTGAGTGGGGCATCCCCCCCTGTCCCCTCTGCGTTCTGGCTTTGTTTTGTCCACGTTGTTCGACTCCGAATCAGTACAGAGTTTTAAAATTGAGGAGTGTACTGTAAAAGCACCTTTACCGCGTGGCTGGACGCTCAACTGCTTATCCTTTTGTTTTGCATAATCTCTTGAAATTTACAAGCACGTGCTATTTTTTTTGGAATGTAATGGTAGCAGTGAGCGCTTGAAGAAAATGTACACGCAATTTTTTCTTCCCTAAATCCTCCAGGCAGAAATATATCAGCATAACCAGTGGTTGTAGCATCCGAAAATACAGTTTTTATGTTTGTTATTTGTCTATCTGGTAATTAATACGTTCTTATACTATTTCAGTTCCGCCTACTTCAGTCATTTTGCGAAAAATGCAGCAGGTATCAAGCGAGCGACACATTGAACGAGATCCCCAGTGCGCCCCAGAACTAGCGCCCCATCACGGCTAAGATGTCAGCAAGTAAAACGGCTTTTGAAACCCAACAGGCAAGCTGATAGACACACGTTGTAGAAGTGGGTGCAGCGTTCGCGACTCGCGAGCAGCGACGTATAAGGCGGGACGTCCGCCGGCGCGCACCACATAGCAGATGAGTGCCTGAACTAAGCGTTCCTACTGCCCCCAGTGGAAAGCGGGCGACGCGTTAGGCAATGTTTATACAGGTGGCGCTGGCTGTACCGAATACAACATGACACGCGGATGCCTCTGTCCTAGTTTGAACTTCCTGGACGAACGTCCATTCACGACTGACGCAAACATATCCCGCAGGAGCCAACCGAATGAGGCAAAGGCCCCCTCTGGTAACACTCACTGGCCTTTTGCAAGAGGCGAAGCACTCGCTTTAGCTTTATTGACTTGTACACTGAGTAGCGTTAGGTTTTGAATAGCTTTTTTGCAGGTTAGAACTGTATAATGCTACAGTTACGAAAACCGACGTTCGGAATGCGGAGTTAAGCTTTGTGTCATAGTCAGCACTCACAGCGTATCCAGTGTCATGAATGGCTAAATTTCTGCTTTCAGGAAACTTCTTGACTTCAGGCTAATGACGTCCTTGTTACTGCAGTTACTCACCTTTTTCTGGGCTTTGAGTTTGCTGTAAATTCCCCGAGGCATGTGAGTGTTGTGCTCCGGGTTGTGTTCGTGGCGTTGCTTGAAACTCTACAAACACGCTAGGCGTGGGTACTGCTAATATCGTGTGGAGATAGCGTGGATGAAAAAAATCATAGCGGCAAAAAAAATAAGCACGCAAGAAATGCACGTATGCTGGAACAGATTCGACCGCACGCACATGAATGATGAATTTATTGTTACCATAGAAAGCAAAGTTCACCAGCAGGCTTATAGTTTGTCTCACCTAAGTGTGGACACCGGAACGCCTGCTGGTATGGTGGTGTGGGGGACGGGGGAAACGGGCAGGCAGGAAAGGCAAAAGAGATAGAGAGGGGGAGGAGATATCTATTCAGTAAAAACTCGTTAATTCGAACTCGAAGGGGGCCATGAAATTGTTCGAGTTAGGCGGAGTTCAAATGAGCGGACGGGTGCTAGAATGAATGGACATCGCGCCACTCTGCGCGGGCAGAACACAAAGAAGCCGCCTCTGGACTCGTTACCACGACTTAGGCGCTACTACACGTCTGCTGCGCACGCCACGCGATCGCGCTTCCAGACCAGCGACCACGGAACAAAGAAAACAATGAAGGAAGCTTACACTAATGCGTAATACTTGGTGGTAGGGAAGCTCTACGCGAAAGCGTTTTTCCTCTTTCACCTCACGGTGTTGTTTAAGCCTTGCCGCTGTACGAGGAACCACAGCTGGATGTCCGTCTTCCTCTATCACACGCGGTTCTGCGCCGCACGTGGTCTCGGGGCATTTCCTTCGTGGCGCACGCTTATCGCTGCGGCGCTGCCTCCTCCCCTTCATCCGCCACGTCCCGCGCGCGGGTCCCGCTTACGTATCCTTTCCCTCCTCGCCTATCTCTCCTCTACTGCCTATCTCTACCCGTTATCGGGCCGCTGCTCCGTGCCGGGTACGGTGGGGTTTGACCTCTACCAGGGTGGGGTTTGACCTCTAGCGCTGAAGGACAAAACTGGTCACCCCGTGAAGACTGCCCGAGGTAGCATAGTGTAGCTTGCGCTACAAAACCTGCAACGGCATGCGCCGGAGCACTGGCGCCGGCGGCGCAGCGCCCGCTGTGGCAGACGAATACGCAGCCGCAGCAGCGTAGCGCGCACGCTACGCTGTTGTTTTTCTGTTTTTTTGCATCTCGAGCAAGTTTGATTCGGCTTGGATTTGCAACACATTGTAACCATTCTGGGCTGACTTCTGGTGGGAACGATGGAAACCAGGGGATTCATGTTCGAATTAACCATTCCTGATAGCGAATTTCCGGATTTCCCCCATTGGAATATACAGGTCTGTGGCGGCAAAAGGGCGGCAGTTAGAATTAACTGTAAGCTCGAATTAACCAAGTTCGAATTAACTAGCTTTTACTGTATACATATATACAGGACTATACACTAAAAACAAACAAACAAACAAAAGTGCGACATCACCTCCCGTTTACCTAGTGAGCTCGTCAAGTACTCTTCACGCGACCTACAAGCGCAAAGCGGGATTTTCACGACGGCAGATAGTGGCGTAGTACCTTGAGTAACACTGCACACCTTAGGCAGAGGGGAATGGGCGGTGGATACCATGCAGCATGGCGCAGAACGCACGAAAGTATGAAAAGCGTTTCGTGGTTGGTACCGCTACTTTGTGTGGCGCCAAGGAGGAGGAATTGCCATACTACAGTCGAACCTCGATATAACAAAGTAGTGTCGGGACAGTAATGCAGTTCGTTATATCCGATATTCGTTGCAACAGCAGAGCTATAGATAGGCTCAAACCAATCGACAATCTGGCCACCGCAAAACGCGTTGATACAAACACGAAATATTTTAAGCTCCGAACCCACTATAAACAAGGTTGCCCTTATTTCAAGCTCAAAGAACCGTAACATGAAACGTGGAATTACAACAGCACGAAGTTCACCTGACGAAACAGGCCTGCCTTCTTATATTTTTGAGGAAGGATGTGATCTTCGCCTGGTGGCGATTGCCAGCACTGAGCAGGAGGAAAAATTTCACAGGGTCCACGAACAAAAGGGCCATTTATACTTCTGCAGTTTGGGACGCCGGGATTTTCTCAAAGTAGCTTCGCAGCCTACTGGCCAATATTTCTTCGTTATATCCAATATCGCACGCGGCTGCTATGGATTGAGCTTTGTTATAAATGAATAAGTGTAACTAAAATGAAGCGTGACCAACCAAAGCTCGTATTTAGTTCGCTATAGCCGGTAATTTGTTATATCAGTTTTCGTTATAACGATGTTCAACTACTACTTTCCTGGATTCCTGGATACTCCACGGACAAGACTCAACGTTACAGCATAAACGCCAATGGCTGGTCCAGGAGAAGTTAGAGGAGGGGGCGTTGCCCTCTCCTCGTAGAACGGATTCTAAACTAGCATTGCTAAAGCAACACCACGGGTGCTAGCCCCACCAGTCATGTTTCGAGAACGCAAAACCTCCCAGGTAAATAAAAAGAATATCGACCTGGGTCCGCCTCATGTGGAGGTTAAGTGTTTTTTTTTTAACTCTCACACAGAGAAGCCGAATCTCACTCCGCACATTTCTTCTTCCGTTTAGCCGATCAAGTTTTTTGACCCGGTCCTCGACAATATGCTGGGAGCACTGCCATCGGAACAGTGGAGAAAGATACGAACCGCAGTCAGTCCGGCTTTCACTACGGGCAAGCTTCGAAAGGTGAGCACCACGTAGGACAGCAACGGGCCGGCAGAGCGCAAGGCAGGGAACGACCGTTTAGGAAGGCTGTGAGTTTCAGCGTTAACTGAGGTCATTATTGATTGCAGTTAAACTTGATAAAACTGATCGTTTAATTGATTAATAGTAGTCGACTGGTTGAATTATTTAATTGATAAACCGTTTTCTCAGTTCGGGTTCAATACCTGTATTTTGGAATGTAATGATCTATAAGTGACCATGCAGGGGCGTTGAGTCTCAAATCGAGGTGACGCTGCTACTGACATAAATTAGTTTATAAATTTGTATTTGTATTTGCATAAATTAGTATAAAGTTGTAGTTATATATAAATTTGTATAAATATATATGTACGTACGTACGTTTGTTTGTTTGTATGTATGTATGTATGTTTGTATGTATGTATGTATGTATGTATGTATGTATGTATGTATGTATGTATGTATGTATGTATGTATGTATGTATGTATGCATGTATATACGTAAAGTCATAGACAAATGACATGAGGACACAAAAATATGAACCTATAACACGCAAGATCAAAGAATATGGATAGTGGGGATAAAATAATAGCTCGCTCGTGGTATATTTGGAAATGCACATTTTCAATCTTTGTTAGTGCAACAAAGCCACGGGACAGTTGCAGGCAAAGAAATCACGCTATTTGCTTGTTCTGGATGATATTTTTCTGTTCGCGTTTCATGTGTTCATGACTGTACGTATATATATGTATCTATGTGTTGTGGAATATGTGGGGTTCTTGGGGCCTACCAAGCCAGTACTCCTGCCTAGGCCACTACGCTACCTCCCGGCATGTCAACCAAGTGGGCTCCGGCGCCTACTTCAGCCCAGCGAGGTTTGCCGATACAAGAACACAGTAGAGAGTAGTGCCGAAGCCCAGCCGTTTATTTGGGAATTCCCAAAGCATGCGAGCACGAAGCTCGACGGCGTTTACGAATCACGGCATCCTGGTCGTAATCGCGAACGGGAGGCAGGCACTCACGGGGCGCGACAAAAAGACCCCACCTGAGATACATGGTCCGCCGCCGCCGTGCTGTTCCGCCGAAGTCACCCAGACCAGACCTCCGATCGGACCATGGAGGAAAGAAAAGGTTAGGAGAGGCCCTGACGTCACATTTGTGAAGCCGAGTCCCGCCATGACTTGAGCCCACGGAGCCCAGCACTCTATCCCATCATCCTTTGCTGTCTCCGGTTTGATTTGACTAACATGGCGTCGCCCTGCCCTCCCGCTTCGAAGCGAAAACAGCTTCGTCGCTAATTCCTCAGTGCGATGTCATCTTCTAAGCTGTTGATTTCGCCTTCAATTTGCCCATTCTAACCCTCACCCAAAGTTTCAATCGAAAAACGGCCTTCGTTTTTGAGATAGAAGGACGATTTTTCAGCACTTAAGCCTGGCAAAGTAGCGTTTGTCGTCGTCATAGCAACAGACTCGCGGGATGGCGAATGCAGACGCCTCCGACGGCAAAGTTTTCAAACTGGCCTAATCTAAAAACGTTTGTCGTAGTGACTGCGCTGGTTTGCAAGCGTAGCGAAGCAGCCACATACCAAGCGCCTTAAAAATCTGTCTGTTCTATTAGCCCAAATTTGGCCGCCGCAGTTGTAAACAAGTAAGCAACACTGTCCATGGGCTGAAGAAAAATCTTGTGACTTCCTCCACACTTTTTGCAATGCATTGGGGTGCTAGGGGCCTCTCCTGAGTATTCTTTCCTCCATGCATCGGACTCTCTCTGTCTTCCGCGCACACACTACTGCGCAGCCAGCGCGCCTATTTAGCGCACGGACCGGTGGTGCCATCTCTCGGGGCAGCGACGAACCAGCGGAGCACCGGACTGGTTTCAACGCATCGCGTCTCTCCCAGCGCGCACCGGCTCGGGATAGGGGGTCGCGGTTCTCCGCGATTCTCATAGTGTGTGTATGTATGCACGTATGCATGTGCATGTATGTATATGTGCACATGGGGTCTGAAGGCGTGTATTTATGTACGCATATGCAGTATGCATGTTAGTATGCACATTGCAAAAATATTTGCAGCTTACGTTTTTTATCGCTGCGGTGACGTTCCTCACGTACAAAGCTGAGGGGGGATGTGAAGGGCAGGCGAGGTGTGTGGGGATGTTAAAACAAAGACGGATACGTAAAACAACGTCGTCAGAAAGATACGTTAGTCATAAAAACTTTCACTCCTCGCTTCTGACATAACCTAATTCAGGCGCACAAGCTTTTGACATCCCCTTAACAAGCTGAAATAGAATTACAAACGACAAACAGTCTTGCTGCGTCTTTTTCAGATGACTGATCTGATTCTGGAATGCGTCAGAACAACGTGTGAACATTTGAAGGAAGCCGCTGAGCAGAAGAAAGATGTGGACATGAAGGAGTACGTTGATTGGTGATTGATTGATTGATTCTGGTGTTTACCGCGCCGACGTTACACAGACGATGAGGCGCGCCATAGTGGAGGGCTCCGGATTAATTTTGACCACCTGGGTATCTTTATCGTGCGCCGAAATCTCGAGCACACGGGTGTTTTCGCTTTGCCCCTCCATCGGAGAAGCGGCCCCCACGGCCAGGAATCGAACCCGTGTCCTTGGGCACAGCAGCAAAACGCCATAGCCACTGAGCCACCACGGTGGGTCGAAGGAGAATGTTGAACGATATGATCTTTTAATGCGAAAGCAATCTCAAACTTGAAAACGCTCTTAATTCTGATCATACGTTTGTCAGGAGAGCGAGACAGAGAGAGAGAGAGAGAGCGAGAGCGAGATACATACATATATATATATATATATATATATATATATATATATATATATATATATATATATATATATATATAGAGAGAGAGAGAGAGAGAGAGAGAGAGAGACGGGTGGAGAACCGTGTGGAGACGTCAGTAGCTCGGCGGGTGATCAGGGTGGACTGCACCCCTGGGTCTGGGCTACGCAGTGCCTCCTCACGGAAAATGGATGTTGCGTTATTGTGGTATACTTCTCCCGTAAATGCCTGTATAGCTAATAAGTGAATCCAGTGTGATTGGTACGTTCTATGTATTCCTCGTTACGATTGGTATGTTGCGTACAAGCAGTTGCAGCAGGTCACACTGCAAGCGAAGCGGCTATTCCTCGTGGCTATTTCTAATGCGCCGCGTCTCCGCTCTCATAGCGCTGCGTACTGCCACAGGCTATATATGCATCCTTGTACAGAGCTTTGTGAGCTTTGGGGTAAACACTATAGTGCTAAGCGAAAGCTTGTACAGTTAAACCTGGATGCGACGATGTTGAGAAAACCTCAGAATTTTTCGTTAAATCGAGGTTTTCATAACGTGCAAGTTTCGAGTTATGGCTCACGCAAATGAAGCAGAAACGAAGCCGAAGTGCTACCATCAGTGAAGGTGCACTCGATTGATTGATTGATTGTGGGGGTTTAACGCGCCGACGCAACGCAGGCGATGAGGCGCGCCGTAGTGGAGGGCTCCGGATTAATTTTGACCACCTGGGGATCTTTATCGTGCGCCGAAATCTCGTACACACGGGCGTTTTTGCTTTTCGCCTCCATCGAAAAGCGGCCGCCGCGGCCGGGAATCGAACCCGCGACCTTGTGCTCAACAGCGCAACGCCTTAGCCACTGAGCCACCGCGGCGGGTAGTGAAGGTGCACTCACCCCCCATGGATTCATTTCCCAGCGAAAAACTGCGTGAGTTGCACCTGCTTTCGCACGAGCCCAGGCTGTACACTGCGCCCCCCAAAAAGCAAGGTCATTTACCCGTATTAACAAACGTAACTTAAGAATCACTTTTGACTTTTGACACTTTTCGGTGCCTTAACGCGTTACAAGAACCAAACGTATGCCGAAAAGGTGCCTTTTCGCGAACTTGATGCTCTTTACCGCACTCAAGACGGTAGATTGTTGAGAGGGTGGTAGCTGGGGTACGACGTGGGAACATTCTTCTTTCTCGCCAGCGGAGACGGCATTTAAAATTGTGCGGTTTTCTTGAGAGGATACAACTTTTCGTTTTCTAGCAGCAGCACTCACCACCGACGAACCGACACCACTGATAGAATTGGAGACGCGCGACTACACGCCGACAGGACGACTTAGCACCTCAAAACTTAAGTCTGGAACCGAAAGCGCACTCACACGTGGAAACGCACCGTAGTTTGCGGAGCGGGCAAAAAAAAAAAAAAAAAAACGGTGCAGGGTAGCTACTCTTGCTGGCTGGTGTGGTGTCGCGATACACACGCAGAACCAGAAGTGACTGCTACGTTAGCAACGGGTGGTGCTAGCCCCTCCGTTCATCATCATCGTCATCATCACCATTATTGTGAATTTAGTTTTAGGCGATTCCAGACGTTTTCATTGCTGCTGGCTCCTTACGGTAGTGCAAGTATTCGCTAAATTAGTTCATTTCTCCGGCCGATTTTTGAGTAAAAGTGAAAATTACGCCCATCTTCCCGCGAGGGAACCCTGATGTGATGCGACTCATCGGGGGGGGGGGGGGGGGTTCAATTGGCGTTTCTATTGGGTTGATTCTCTAAATCGCATGAAACGTGTTGTGAACGCGTATGATGGATTCCATCACACGCGGGTGTTCTCATACGCGGAAAGATGGGCGTAATTTTACTTTTCATGCACATGCATACGCGACATGAGAAGCGAAGCACAAGCAAAGTCAAGCGCAGTCAAGCGAACGCACTTGACTGAACCGGCGCAGCGCGCTCACCGCTTTATATTCAGCCCTTGAAGGAGAGGAGACGAACGGAGGAGAGTTGCGCATGCGCAGCGAGAGCAAATGCGAGAGAGAAGCGTCAGCGAAGCGCGCGCAGCTGTTATGATAATGAGACGGAGAGAGCGCGTTGCACACAGCTGTTGGCGAGAAGAACGGAGGAGAGTTTGCGCATGCGCAGGTGGTGTGCGGACGCCGCGACAACGACGCCGGAGGGACATACCCCCGGTCAAGAGGTGCGTCGCATCTAAAAAAAAAAAAGATAATGACTGATCAGCTCGCCGATTTCGTTACATCAAGGTTAATCGCCATGACGTTTCGTTACATAGAGGTCGCAAACACATGGGCGTCAATGGGGGGGGGGGGGGGGGGGGGGGGGCAATGGGCAATTCAAACATTTCGTTAAATCCAGCCGTACGCATAAGTTCCCACCTACAATAAGACGGCGACCGCCGACTACGATAAGTCGGAGACAGCCGCGCCAAATAAGTTGGTTGCCGGAATCGCCGCACGTGACCATCCAGAGAAAACTTATTGGGTACCAGCGACACTTATGTACCTAGCCATCGAGTACCTAGCTGATCACACGGATACAAAATATAGGTACTTTACCAAAATCTAGGGGAAACGCTACGAAACCGAAACCGAAACAGATTGAAAAGTCAACAATCGGCGGGCAGAAAATCAGCTCGCACTACGCTAGAAAGCCAAGTGGGCGTCACCTAGGACCGTTGTAGCTAAAGAAAACGCTGCCACATTTAGCCGACAGTCATCTGCCTGCTTTAGAAGCGGCGATCGTTGTGAAATAGAGCAAACATTATCAGTTAAATTGCGCCACAGTTGGAACCTTGTTGTCTGAGATCTATAAAAACACCCCCACACGCAACCACTTCCCGTGGCGCGACTACACATCTAGTTTCACATGTCCACGGAAAGCAGAAGACGCTTGTAAACAGGCTTTCCACATTATTTTATTTTGACGACGATGCTCTCGTATTTTTGGTCACAAGGATTAATGCAATGAATGTTTCAGCACACTCATTATTGCGACTTGCTCTCGCCAAAGTTGCACAAGCGAAATGGCGCTAATAGGTTTACCACGCAACCACGGCCGATGGCTTGTGTGTTGGAGTGCGCGTCTGTGGTGCTGCAATATACTATAACGATTTACAGAAAGCAACATGTTTCTACCGACAACGCAATACTGACATACAAGAAAAACACATTACGCCTCAACCGTCTGTACCTGAAATAAACGCGTACATTTAGCGCAGAAGCCGTCGCCGGAGACTATTGTCCTCAGAAAACGTCCATGCAGACGACAGCGTCTACCCTCATCTGACATATTCACCTAAAAAAAGTGCTAGCGTCTGCGTAGGCGTTTGGTTCGGTTGTGTGTGTCACCGTACTGAAGCAAGGCACTAGTATCTATCGGTGAGTGAAAAAAAAAGCAAAATTTGCAATGCAAAAAGTACGCCAGTAAAAAAAAAAAAAAAAAAAAAAAAAAAAAACGTGTTGTGTTATCATCGTATGGGCTTGCCCGATGCGTCGTTGCTATGGTGGCTAGAAAGGGAAGGTGTAAGCTAGTGTAGCATCGGCGCGCCGCCGCGCCAACAGCGTTTCATGATGATGCGGCGGCGCTGCTGTCGTTTCCGAGACGGCTCCGAGGCTGCTCCCCGGCGTTACCGCGCGCGCCCGTTCGCCTCTGTTGCGTCGCAGCGGGAATTTCGCTCATTTCTTGCTAAGAGTGCCATTTGATTAGAAGATTATTGCTATCACTGTGCCAATTGAGGACGATTAAGCGCCCAAACATGGTTCTGGCATAGTTAGTACTTTTGCAACTAGTGCATCTTAGTTACTAATGCACTTCTCGCAGAATGCAGAAAAGAAACTTCCGATAGTGGAGACAAAGGAGGGCTAGGATCTCCAATAATGATGAGATATTGTGCAAGCTTATGTAAAAGAAAAGCACTGCACATTCATTTTCATTTACGTTGCATGTATTGTATTTCAGCTGGGCGAGCAACCGCATACGGCGCGGAGACGGCTGTCGTCTGCTCGAGCCGCCTCGGAGGCGACGGGCGCGCCCTCTGTCGCCGTCATGAAAAGCAGCGCGTCTCCGCGCACAGCGCGCAATGGCCGATGCTCACACCTTTCCCTTCTAGCCACCATAACGGGGCATCATAAGTTCTCAGCTACAACTTACGCATTCCCTAGGAATAAGTAGTTTGCCCGAAACCGGAACAAGCGCGCGGATAAGTTGGCCGTCTTATTCGCCGCCTTGTTCGCGTAGGGAGGTCCGCGGCCAAGCTTACACGGCTGAGTCGCGGACTTATCATGAAAACATGGCTGCCGTTGCCGCCGCTCGCCGACATCGCTTACGAGCCTTGCTGCTGGCGCTGTCCTTGGGGAGACAGCGCGTGTTCCGCGACCGCCTGCACCCGTTCGAGCTCTACGACGACGAAGGCTTGCGTCGGCGATTTCGGTTTGGTGTGGACGGCCTTTATTTTATCACGGAGGCGATACGCCCTGACATCGAGCGCCGAACCCGGCGCAACCAAGCCCTGCCTGCCGTCCTGCAAGTGATGTTGGCGTTGCAGTTTTTCGCAACGGGGAACTTCCTCATCACTGCAGGCGACATAATCGGCGTGCACGTCGGGACAGCCTCGAAGACGGTGCGGCGTGTTGCGCTGGCCCTCGAAAAGAAGCTGACGGCTTTTGTTCGGTGAGTGCAAGATGCTGCCTTCCGCATTGCGCGTACGCCTTGCGCCGCGGCCCCAAGGTTGCGCAGCTCATTGTATTGGGGCAACAGCTGTGCATCAAATAGCGTGCGCTCCTTGTAGCTCGGTACACGCGCGAACTGAATTATCCGTTGTTATAACTTCTATGTTATCACGTAAACGAAAGCAATACACGGCTCCGCGAATTGAGAAAGAGTTTTGCAACATCATTTATTCCAGTACCACACGAGCATTGCAAAGCGCGTTGCCATTATCTTTATTTTGTAAACGCGCCAGGCTCACTGGACAAGTGTACCAGCGAAAACGAAAGCGCCGGGCTCACTGGACAAGTGTACCAGCGAAAACGGAAGCAAACACGAAGTGGCGACAACCAACGTTTAATCTAGACTCGTTGGCGACAACACCTGCGAACAATCCATGGCAAAGACTTTGTTTGTGGGCTTTCAAAATAGACCAGTTGATTTTGAACGTTCTATTGTAACGTAGCACCGCGAGGTTCGTTTTTGTAAATATGTGTCGCCTTGCTGTAGGTGGCCAAACCGTGTGGAGGTGCCGGAGCTTCAGCGGGCATTCTATGCCATGCACAGCTTCCCGGGTGTTGTGGGTGCCATTGACTGCACGCACATCAGGATCCAGGCCCCATCGCAGCATGAGGAGGCGTACGTCAACCGGCATTTGTACCACTCCATCAACGTACAGCTCGTTGTGGATGCCTCCTCACGCATCCGCAGTGTGGTTGCCAAGTGGCCTGGCAGCGTCCACGATGCCCGCATCCTTGCGGAGAGTGGCCTCGCCGAGAAGTTTGACAGCGGCCGCCGTCAAGGCATCCTTCTCGGTGACAGTGGCTACCCATGTAGGCCCTGGCTGATGACACCCTTCCGCACTCCAGACACCCAGGGGAAGCTCCGCTACAACCGTGCACATGGCACGACTCGAGCTGTGGTGGAGAGGTGAGAGTGCATGTTTCACCTTTCCATTGCCTATTACTTTTTAATTGAAGTGTTATGATCTCTCGCAAAAGTACGAGGGTCTGTTCCTGTTGCTGTTTTCCCAGTCAAAAGCAGCACGCTTGCCAGGTGGCTCTTTTTCGGAACTGGAGCAGGGGGTGAGGAGGAGCATCCTGGGTTTCCCACAAAACCACCAGATGGCACGAGTGTCTGCGTTAATTCATTCATGCTGCCATCACCTAAGTGGCCGAAAAGGATGTGAGCACATTGCAGCAAAATTGCTAAAAAAAATTACCTCTGTGTCCAGGACGCCCTCGCAAACAGTAAAATTTGGCGCAGACTACAAATGATACTGGGTATGCTGACTCACATAGGTGAGTAAAGCCAAGTATGTGCGGTGGCAGTGAAAGACTGCACGTTATGAGAATTTCATCCAGAAGCGACAGGCGAACAAAAATGTTGTGTGTACTGCACTTTAGTCTGAACCAAGCTGTGCAATGACTGTGGCCACTTTTTGTATATATCTGTGCTTGTTTGCAACAGTTTCTTTCTAACAAGATCTGCTTGCCTGGGAGCACACCCCTACCGAACGAGCCCACAGACCACTATCTATTTATGTTCATCTGCAAAATGTTCAATTTTTTGTCCTCTTTGTGCAGAGCTATTGGGCAACTGAAGCGCCGCTTCCACTGCCTTCACACGGAGCTGAGGATGAGGCCGGAGCGCTGCTGCACCATCATCTTGGCTTGCTGCGCTCTGCACAACATCGCAAAGCAGTACCCAAGCAGCGACGAAAGTTGTGACCTGCCTGCAGAGGTGCCAGCAGTACCTGTACCAGACACTGGAGATGGGGCTCTCATGCGGAACACCATTGTGCAGCAACACTTCTCTGCCTGTGAGTTTGTTGGCCCCTGCCACACAATGAAAGTTTACTGGCATGACTTTGTCATTATTTCTTGTCAGCTTTTTTTTTTCAAACGATAGTCTTTCTTGGGCTACCTTAAGAGGAAAATTTTGGTCTGTATGTCTGTCTGTGTGCCACTCGATTCAGCCAGCCGGCAAAAGTGAAACTGATACTGCGCAATAGTCTTATATACTCACAGCCAAATCTAAACGTCCAATTCCGGTGTTAATGTTCATACTTCGCAACATTGCTGGACAAGAAAAAGACGTTACACAAATGTAAAGTAAAAAATCAATACAATAGTGATATTTCCAGTGTTCCTTTACTAAAAATTATGGGTGCTTGCTTTGGGGTAGGAACTAAAATACTAAATACTAAAACCGTCACCTGCCGTTCACTCTGCCTGGCCGAATTGGAAAAAAGACGAGCAGCAACAGCAATGAAAGGTTCCACTAGATAGGTTGCGCGTACCACTTGGAACGGTCGTGGAAGAGGGCAGCATGGTTCTATCAACGTAGTCAGGTGCCTCGATACACTCCATCTCTGCCGTACCGCAGCGCTGGCATCGCAGCACCTGAGTTGGAGTAGTGGAACGCGATAAATTTAAACTGACTTGAGCGAACCTCTAGCGTGAAAGGAACGAGACAGGAGAACAGCAGCATGAGAGGTAGGCGGGATAGAGAAGGGATACATTTATGTGCCAGGGGCGCCAGTCGACTATCATCTTGCGTTGACATTTGCAACGAAAAGAGCAGATACGTGGCCCATTTTTTTAACCTGGACTTTACACTAACCCTTTCAGCAAGAAGTATTATTAGAGTTTCCCTATTTGGCCTAATGTCAGAATGAATCTTTTGGGCACCTCTCAGACCTCTCAAGCTGTCTCAGTGTTGAAACGGAGGGCACTGAAATTTACGAGCCGGACATGCAATAATGAAAACAAACAAAACAGTTGTTGCACAGCTTCGCCCTCTGTTCGTTTCCTTTACGGTGTATTCCTCCAGAAATTTGGGCACTCTGCATTTAAGCGTGTGGTGATACCAACTACTTTACCACACAACTGTACTTAATTCACTGGTCATGTATTGGTCGAAGAAAGGTGGTGCTGTCCCAGGTATAGCCTTTTTCCCTAATCACAATATTATTTCAGAACATAAAGTCATGCCGCACAAATCAGACTTTCAGGGATAAAGTGATTTAGCGAGGACTGAAGGTTCCAACTTAGAAACCATGTGCAACCAAGTGTGCTTGTAGTTGCCATGGTCCTCCCGTCTGCTTCATGTTTGAATGCATATGAAGTATTAAGTAAGTTAAAAAAAAGTCAAGAAAGCACATGAACACTTTTATTTTTTGAGCTGTGCTTTTTTCATTTCATGTAGCTCTCTCTTCCATTCATGTTCCTCACGCATGAGGCGCACCTGTTCCTCATTTTTCGCTCGTACAGCATTGGCTGCAGCACACACAGAATTCGCGGCGAGAATCACCGCTTCTGCTGCAGCCTTAATTGCCGCTTCATTCGTCTCTCGTCCCCTGAGCACCTGCTCCTCAAGCTGAATATTTTGTTGATTTAACTCCAGGAGGCTCTGCAGCTCGTCCAGCACACCTGTCCTGGTGGTGGTGGACCTGCCCCGACGAGCTGCTGTAGCGCCAGGAGAGGGTGGGCTGGCTGCTGGAGGTGGTGTTCCGGACTCCTCCCAAGCCGGGTGCTCTTCGTGTGTTTCTTCCGGCGGGAACGACCAACCCGAGCGGGCCCCTGATGCTTGGGCCGCCTCCTCCCCTTCAGCCTGCTCCTGCTCCTGCTCCTGCTCCTGCTCCACCTCCTCCTCCTCCTCCTGCTCCTGCTCCTCCTCCCCCTCCAAGACTTCAAAGTAGTAGAGCTCCGTAGCCTCAGAGGGTCCGGCCTCATCGTCTTCTGGGGACCTGAAAATCAACGTGATACATTTGCATTGTGGAACTGTTAGTGACGGGGAGAGTGGGGGTGGTGACGATATGCAGGGGGCCGCATAATACTATCCTGTACATTTCCGATCCTTGCCATAGAACATTACTCATTCATTGGTGTTATCTCCACGGCTTCACACAACATTCAAACCCTGCAAGAAAGCTCAGTGCACTGGGTGTAAGTACAGCTATTGGGCAAACAACTTGTAGGCACTACATGTTTGTGCATACGTTACCCTAAATAATGTCTCTTCCCTTCCCTCCCATTGCTCTAAAGTGTTGTTATATATGTGCTGGTTTGTTAGAAGAAAGTTTCCCAATTCATGGCTGGGAAATGCTAATTTATGGCCACTGCAACAATATGTCCACCAAAGCAGCAGTCACTGCAATGCACATTGAAGGAAAAAAGTGTACATTCAGCCACACGCTACAAGAAATGGCCGTAAGACCGTTCTTCTTGCGAAGTGGCCATTGTATGCATGGAAGTTGATGAACAGTTGTGTGGCGATGCCTTTTCAAGAACTTACGTTTCCTAGCTTGCATGGATGTCTGGTGGTACCATGCTTTTGAACTATGTATTGTTTTTCATTCAATGAGTGCCCGACAGCCCCAAAGTTCAACAAGCCCTTCTCGCAACTCACTTCTATCATTAGTTATTGAGGATTTTGCATGGCGACTACAGTATGGCGTCAGCAAGAGAGAGCGGATTTGGTTGAAACAATTTTAGTGAATGCATTGAACCATGAGAGTTTGGGGGGTTGGTCCTGAGCACTTCATGCTATGTTTTTGTGATTTCTGACCTGGTGCCTTTGTTTCTCCTGTATTGCCTTTTCCCCTCACTGTGCTCAGCTCTTGTGTGTAGTTGTGGCCTCCACCCTTGTACGCAACACTCTTCAGGGGGCCATTAAGGGTAGACATGACTTACTCATGGTCCATGTCCCTTGTGCCTGCGATGCCCTCCAAGATGGGGCTGTCCTTTCCCAGCACATCAACCACGGCATCTGTCAGGGGGTCGATGCTGTCGTTGTCCCCAGGTGCACCTACCGAAGAAAACTCGTGATGAGCGCATGGGTGGTAGCAATTAGTGCCTGTCTTCCTCATTGAATATTTAACTTTTCTGTAAAATTGACCATCCTCGTGAAGCAGACATGTGACTAGTTTCACTAAGGGGGTCATCCTCATTTATGGTACTGAAGAGCACTTCAGGTTTGTGTTTGCATGAATATTCTTGTTGCACGTTTCAAGACAAATGTTGAAATAAAAATAAATGTTGATGCTACCTCTGAAAATATGCTTATTTATTCTCTCTATTGGAATTATTAGAAAGTGCCAAAAAGTCACAATACATCAGATAAGGATGAACGAGCCTTCTTCTCGTTCCAGAAGAAAGTTAATACAAATGCATATTCACCACCTCTAAGGGGAGCTTTGTGGTGGGGATATGGCTTTAATCACTTTCATTGAATTCCAGTGTTCACACTGAAATAGCATCTTAACAAGCATTGGTGAAAAAAAAAGTACAAGGATTATATTTGGATATTTTCTTGGTGGTAGTTTAAATGTAAGTAGTCTACGTGATCAATTTACTTTTTGTTGCGAGGGACTGCATTGCGGCATTAGTGGTTAAGGCTTTAAGAAAGCATGAAACACTTTTGAGACATTATGCATAATTTTTCACTCACCTGTCGTCGTATGCTTCTTCCGATTGGCAGCGAGGCGTTTTTTTGAGGCTTGAATTAAATTCGACCACTGTTTTTTGTAGTCTTCGTCGGATCTTTTGATTTTTGGATGCCGAGAACGTAGGGTATCGCCGATTTCACTCCAGGCGCGCTTTTTCGCTTGGAGTGTTGTTTTTGAATTGAACCTTTCCAATATTATTTTTTTTCTGTCCCTGATTAGATGAACCAATTCAAGCTTTTCATCGTCGGACCAATGCTTTCCCTTGTCTCTTTTTTTGGGGGCAGTACAAACACGTGCGGTCGTAGCCATGGCTGATCTGCTTGCTGTGCTTGCTGTGGTAAAAGGAGGTCGTACCGAGGGACCGTTCTTTTTTTTTTTTTTTACTGCCATGCATAAATTTTTTTACATAAACATTATTTCTACTTTTTTTTGCACCACCGATCAGTTGTAGTCGTATGCTTGATTACTGCGACACACAACCGAAACGATCGTCTACGCAGACGCTATCACGTTTTTTAAAGACAATAATATTGTCCAGCGACGGTAGACGCTGTCATCTGCATGAACGTTTTGTTAAGACAGTATTCTCCGGTGACGGCTTCTGCGCAAAATATCCGGGTGTCTTTCAGCACAGACTGGTTGAGCCGTTATGTTTTCTATTTGTCAGCAATGCATTGTCAGTATAGGCATGTTGCTTTCTGTAAATCGTTATAATATTGCAGTAGCAGTAATGATAGACGCGCACTAATGTTTACAAGCGTCTTCTGCTTTCCGGGAACATGTGAAACTTCATATGTAGTCGCGCAACGGGAAGTGGTTGTTTGCGTGTGTGGGGATTTTTATAGGTCTCCGAAAACAACGTTCCAAGTGTGGAGCAATTTAACTGACAATTTTTGCTTTATTTCACAATGATCGCAGCTTCCAAAGCAGACGACTGTCGCAAAAGGCGGCAGCATTTTCATTGGCTGCGCCGGGCCTAGGTGTAGCCCACTTGGCTTCCTGGCGTACTGCGAGCTGATTTTCTAGCCGTCGATATGCACCTTTTCAGTCGGTTTCGGTTTCCTCGCGTTTTCCCTAGATTTCTTTCACAGTCGTCAACTAGGTGCTGAACTTTCACTGGTCCCTAGATAAGTTGTCCCTAGATGATCACTTGCGGCGTTTCCGGCAAACCACTTATTCGCCGTTGCTGTCTTCGACTTATCGTAGTCGGCGGCCGCTGTCTTTTTGCAGGCGGGAACTTATGCGTTCGGGCAAAACTGAACGCCGCCCCGACCAAACCGTAACCGCCGGCGCAAGCGTTCGTCGTCGTAGACCTCGAACGGGCGTATTCGGTCGCGAAACGCGCTGTCTGCGCAAGGACAGCCTTAGCAGCAGAGCTAGTAGCCGATGTAGGCGAGGGGGAGCAACGGCAGCCATCCTTTAATTATAAGTTCGCAACTTATCCGCGTACGCTGGCCGGGTCCTTCGTATGTAAACAAGGCTTATCCGCGCGCTTCTTTCGGTTCCTGGCAAAGGACGTATTTCCTAGGGAGCGCATAAACTTGCGACTTCGCTGCGTAGGCTGGCCGGGACCTCCCTACCAGTATAAGGTGGGGAATAAGTCGGCCACCTTATTGGCGCGCTTGTTTCGGTTTCCGGCAAACGACTTAAGCGCATAAGTCGTAGTTGAGAACTTATTCTCCAACTTATCTGGTACGGGCAAACGGGCCCAGGAATTCGTTACATAGAGGTTCGTTACATCCAGGTTCAACTGTATACGCCGGCATGAGCTCAACCTCCAAAGCGTTGGCGTTGGTGCAGGTAGTAACCCGGCAGCGGACAAGGAGTCAACACGCGAGGCTCTCTTGGTACGCGCGTCCTACAACAGCGAGCCGCCTCTTCTGCCTCTCTGGCACTAAGTGTTAATTTGCACCGCACCGCGATGAATACCCCTGTCAAACGTGCCTATTTAAGTGCACTTCCACAGAGTGCACTCGGCTGAAATGTCATTCGGGAGCAGCTAAACGGCAAACACGAATGACGCTTTACAAGGAACGCACTGTAAGCTGAGTGTGTTCCCCAAACACACTTTACCGGGGCCAGCCCGCCGAGTGAGTAATCTCGTGAGATTGCTGATTTACCTTTGCAAAAAGAGAAGCAGCGACGAAAAACAAGAAAATAACCTCTCTCTCAACGACATGCCAGCGCCGCCTGGTGGGGTTTTGCTTCATGGCAGCCGTTCTCTGTGGCATTCTCGTAGGAAGTTTCTTGTCACCCTGTGATTGTGTTCCCACTTCAGCCTTCTCTGTTATATTCCACGCTTTCATATAATTTTCCCCGAACGATAATGCTGCCGCTATTCGCTGCGCAGGGAATAACAGTGAGGGCATCTGCGCCGGTTGCCGGTGTTCAGTCGCTGTCCCGACTCCGTTTTTTGTGGACGTGTGCGAGGCGCCGATTGCGATTTTAAACAATGCAAAGAAAATGAAATGATTACATTATTTCTCACGTTATGAAGATGGGGAATTTCAAGTAATTTTGCGTAATATTAACGCCGGCTATCTTCACTGACATCATTGCCAAGGGCACTCTGTTTCGTCGTTTAGCAGCGCGCAGCCAAAGTGTTATTCGGGGAGGCCGAGTGTACTCGGCATAAGTGCACTTAAATAGGCACGTTTGACAGGGGTATTACCTTCTCTAAGTTGGTTGAACATGGCGCGGTGTTCCACATGATTCCTTCTTCCCCGTCTCGTTGCATTGTCTCCGGGCTGTGGTGACCATCCCAGTCGAGACCGCCGCTAAGTGATGAGTGCGGCAGGTCAGCATGTTTCGCTGAGATGATGCGATGATTTAATCAGAGGCCATGGCAGAACGAACTACATGCTATGCACGCTTTTTACATTTTTCGAACGTTGGAGGACATGGTGCCGTCTCAAACTTTTCACTCGCCTCTTCTTTCGTCGCCTCTTCTTTCTTGCTGGCTCTGCATTCTCCAGCTCGGCGTTGCCTAACTACCCAGACAAGCTCTTGCTGGCTCGGTATGCCTGTCCCCAGGCACTGTTTTGCTTTTCGCTCAGGTGGATTCGCGGACGTTACGTGTTTTAAGGTAACGGTTCGTGCGGCGCCACAAAAACAGAGATCTGTTTGATGGTACCAGCCCTTAACAGTTACTCGTTGTGCGTTAAGAGGAAGGAACAGATAACGCCGGTAAATGACGAGGATAAAGGCATGGCTATATGTAGAACGTTATTGTCTTTGTATTATACAGTTCAGCAAGATGGGCCCAACTGACATTTGCACCTTGTACAACGTCTTTAAGTCTTTCTAAGGTATACAGTTCAGCTGCCAAGCCGCTGCTTTGCAAAAATGTCAGCACCGCCTTGAATTTGTCGTGTGCACGCGCCGGTTCGACCAAGGTCCCAGCAGGCACATCCCTTGACACGACCGCACAGTTCAAAGCGCGGATCATTATGCCGCTAACTCCTCTCGCGAATTCACGTAGCACGGGTTGTCGCAGAGAACATTAAGACCGGTCTCTGGACGTGGCACAGTTTGCAGCCGGAGTCACTCGCACCCCCGATGATGTGGTGGCAGCGGCAGGTGAACACAAAGGAAAAAAGCGCCAGGTTTATTTTCATGCACTTTTTGTAGGTCTTGGTTTATAGAGCTTTTTGCCTCAGCCTGCTCTACACGTTCTAATTACCACTCAAAGGCCATTTTTATAACTTACTGCGGGAAACGAAAACACAAGCACGTTATATGATCGGTTATCCTGCTGTATATAATTGAACGCAAGTTTAGTGGTTGCAAGGGCGAACATTTAGTAGCGTGAGCTGCAGGCAAGTATAGCAAATACTGCATAAAGCGTGCACCGTCTCTCTTTCGGGCTGCAGAACTCCTCCCAGGCATTGCGCGATTCGCACAATACTCGTGAAAAAGAAAATAACAGCTAAAAGGAAGAGTGTATGCTATATTGGCTTGCTTTTAACATAACTGTGGCATGTGAAGGACGCTTTATTCGGGTACTGACACATTTTAGTTCTTCCCATACCGGAAACACAATTCACTTCCCAGGAAGTCCACATTTGCTGCAACTAAGCACTCTTAAAGAAAGAGATATGCAGCTGCGAATGTAACATGTCGCAGGTTCTTTGGTAACTACGGAATGGACGTCATCGCCAGGTGCGCCTTCGGCACAAAATTGGATTCGCATACGGATTCCAGCAACGAATTTGTGATGAATGCCAACAAGGCTTTTTCTAACGACCTGAGACCCCAACTGGTTTTTACAAGTAAGAAACGGCGTTTCGAAGTTTATTTTGGTCCTTTGAGAAATTTCTTGATGAAGAAGGCTGATCAAGAAAACCCATTTTGAGGGAACGATCGGCGCTTGTGGTTCCTTCAGTTCTCTTTGTCCTCGTTGGTTGCATAAATTAATTTTACACACATACACTGACCTATATTGGCACGATTTCACAGTTCCGCATCACACACTTTTATAAGTGCAGGCTTCGACACTGTCGCTTTGTGCTTGCCTTAATGTCTGCATCGGCACCCATATGTTATTGTACTATAAAGGCTGACTGAAATTAACGTGTCCTCGTAGGTAAAGTGTCGAAGCATCAAACGTCGAAGAAGCAGTCGTACAGAAAAACACGCACACCAGAGATTCGGTGAATATAATGCTGCGATACGTAAAATGCGTGTATTTAGTGTAGCCGCTTCTGAAAACTTCTAGTGAGATCGATCCCGCTGTCGATCAAACGAGAGTAATCTAAGAAAGCGAGGAGCACGTTACCCTCTTTTTCGATCAATCAAGACAGACGGGCGTGGCCTGACCCCAGCAAAAATCAGCTTTCATCAGTGGAAAAGGTACGAGTAGGCGTTGGCAGCAAAATAATAGACAAACGATTAACAGAGAATTCTCCTGGGCAGTATGTATTCTGGCCAATATGTGTTCTAATTTCCAATGCAATGAAACCAGAACGTCCAGGCCAACGTTTGAGGAGTTGGCCTAGTCATCCTTCTACTTTTACTGGTACTTTCAGCCCTGTCTGCTATAATTTTTCTTCATTCTTTCCTTTCTCTTTTTGCCTATGTACCCTTTTCCACGTGAAGGATAGCAAACTAGGCTCTAGCCAGGTTAACTTCCTGCCTTTATTCTAGATTCTTCCTGCCTTCCATCCTTTCATCCGTGCCACCAACACAAAGTTCCTGCTAGATCTTGTCTACCAGCGGTTAATAAAGAATCTATTGTTGTCATGCCAGGCGTGGTGTCTATTGTTGCTAGACTAAAAAATACTTTTCCGCTAAGTCCTTTCTCCTACCCAACGACAACTACAACTAATTTTGTAAAAGTAGCTCATCATTTTGTTCCAACTATTAACGAACGATTGCAAGTAGATGCAATTTTTGTCGATTTGGCCAAGTCTTTCGATAAGGTGCCCCAGAAAAAGCCGCTCTGTACCCTACAAAACTTACTAAAAATTGTTCTGTTTATAAGAAAATTGTTCCTTTTTTTCCCATTGGCAGCAATGTTTGCTATAATATGAAATAATTCAATCTGAAATTCTAAGCTGTCCTCCTGAAAGTTGGTGAAGTTACTGAAGAAACTAAGTTACTGTTTCCAATTTTTTAAAAATATGTTTTTCGAGACGTGTTATGAAACGATAACATTGTATACGCATGACTGCACAGTTCATTCGGTAATAGATTCACCTAATGACTAGATAAAAATGAACGGTGCTGAACTAAAGAAAAAAGTATAAGGGTAGGTTGTACGCATGTCCGTATACGCTACAAAAATTTTCTATTTTGTGCGGCTCCGTTCAGTTCAGTGCAACTTCTCATTGTTCGGGTAGGACAAAACAACGACTGAAGATGATTGATAGGAACGTTCTTTGTTGCGATAAAAAAGTAGGCTCTTATTTGATTGCATGGCTGCTGATTTGATTGAGTAGAGAAAATGCATCATGAGGTTTTGTTTCCCTAACTGTGGTCAAACATCGGGTTCACATTTATTCTCAACACATCGGGTTCACATTTATTATATATTCATAGGCGCCAAGCATAGAAACTAAAAATCATTATATATATTTTTTTCTCTGTTACAGCACTATTCACCGACGTGTCACAAGCTCTCAAAATACGTCCGTTAAATGCAGCGGTTTTCCAGTACTTCAAAAATTTTTCCTTGGGGATCATCAAAAAACGAAAAGAACACCACCAGGTATGTATGCGAGTTGAGTGTTTTCTGCACCATACCGGCAGCTCATACTTATTTCACTTATTCCGTCAAAGAAGGCCTCAGCAACGCAGACGAACAGTTTAACACAAAGAACAATGTAAGACACTGCATACGAAACGTGATCCTTTGAGAGCTAAAACAAATGCAACATACCACTCAGAGTATAAATAATTTTGAAGAAGCACGAACACTTCTTACGAATAGCGAACTCTATAGCCTAAATTTCGGATTAAATGACGGGTGGCGGTTTCTTCCGCGGGGAGGGCCCTCTGTCTCTGGTGACTGGTGCGCCCCTGGGTGCTGTGCATGCCGAGGCATTGTCTAGAAGCGCGCGTTTCTTTCCTTTGTGTTTTCAAGGGGCGAAGCCCATTAGGGGCTGGTGTTGTTGGCGTCTCCTGTCGTCGTCGTCATAATCGTCGTCTCATGTAGTCACGGTACTAAAACACCGGGAAGGTCGTTTACGCCTCGCGCTAGGACATAACGCGTACTAAAAAAAACACAGGGGCACTCGTTTACGCCTTGCGCTAGATAGCTTTGTGCTTCAAGGGCACGGGACTTTTACTGCAAAGCTGTATACCTCTACCCACCAGCGGTTTCATCTCTGTTGCAAAAAACGCCAAGGCGCCAAGAATACACTCATACACTGCATGCTTTGCCCCTCCCCAGGTTTCACGTTAGTAGAGATGGCCCGGGATTTTTTTTTGTTTTTTTTACTAAGGGACGTACTATGCAACGTCGATGGTAATTTGTGTGCCGCGTTTTTGGGACGGCGACCTTTTCGTTCAATGAGCCACTTGACGCTTTCGCAATAAAAGTGGGAATAACAACATACGCGGTGTCAGCAAATACTCAATTCTGCATCGAGCTATCAAGCCAAAAAATTGGCTTCCCTCGCGGTAGAGGAAACGCGATCTGACGCTCCTAGTTCACTGTACTGTTCACATAGGTTAATGTCACAAGCGATCACGAGACTCTGACGGCCGATAATGGCTTAATTTTGGGTCTTCTTACACGTTGTAAATCGCATTTCAAGGCATTGTTGGAGCTGCCCATCCTACTTCATAGTAGCTACGGGCAGTGGTAAGCTTGCGCCTCGTTTGAAAGAAATCTCAGCCCGAAACGTCTATTTTGCGTATTTTTCCCTCAGAGTAGAACGTTTTTCTTTTGAAGCAACCAGTAGTACCTATCTCCCTTTCGAACGGGTATCCTTTCCTGCATTAGAACCAGTGACCATATAAATACGGATGCATAAAGATTGGAACATGGTTATCAATTCATGAGAGAAAATACTGCGATTAATATCTGTCAATGTTGCAACTAAAACGTCTAAGCGGAGGAAGGATACAGATTTAACCTCTTTCAGACAACGCAGAGCACTGTACATAGTAACGTTGCGACCATATCCCTTGGATGCTGCCACGGTGCGAAATGTAACCTGAGCATCGTCGGTGTATCAGCAAGCATTAAAAAAAAAACCTAGGAAGCAGTTTTTAGCTATCTTCAACGCACAGAGGTAATCAGTGCGGGATATATTATCAAAAACATATCGGCCCGCATCACAGAATAAAGTACATGTAAAGTCTCTCAATGCACACCCCAGAAGTCATTTTTCACTTCGACATAATAATTTATTGGCTTAATCGTGACTATCCATCTATAAAACTTAATTCGAAATTAAATAGTTAAATAGTCAGGAAAATCTCAGTTATGAGTCGTTTCCTCACTGGCAATAATTTATTGACTTAATCGTGACAATCCCTTATTAAAGTCTAAATTACATCGGTGAATAGTCGCGAAAATTTCAAACTGAATCTTGTAACAGTCAAGAACTTTTCGAGGGATCGCCAAGTGCTTAGACGCAAAATAAAGGAGGCGCTCCCATGACTGCTACATTTAAAGATAATTGATGAAGAAAGAACTGCGTACTGGGTGTTATCGCGCACAAGATAGAGTACAGAGGTACATGCTTGGACGTACAATCCCGTGACTATGCCTGGTGTGCGCAAGGCACTTTAAAAGAAATTGAACAAATAGTCACTTCAAATCGTTGTGCTCCTCTACTCATCAGGTTTCAAGTTTGGTACGTACACATTACATCAGTCCGCAGTTGCTTATTATTTCGCTTCGCAGTAGTTCAGTCGGGCCCCCCCACCAGTGGGAGTCGTTCATTGTGGCTCGAACATTAAAAAATTCAACTCATTGGGGTGCGTAGCACCTGCAAGTATATGCAAGTCTCGTAAGGAATAAACGAGGGTAACGTTGTCCTATTACGACTACGAACCGTGGAAGCCTGGGAGCAGCTGCACAAAGAAACATCCTTGATCGCTCGAAAAAAATATAGGGCGGCAACTTCTACTACGATTGCCTCAGCCACCGTACAAGTATTGCACCACTCGACCGCGCAACTTGTAAACGTTTCTCTCTGACCTTTGTTTAGGCCCTTTACGGCGTCTTTTGGTTAGCGCAAATATTTTTCTGCTCCGCACTTTGCAGCGGCATGAGGACTTTCTGCAGCTCATGATGGACGCCCACGAGGGCAACCTGAAAGCTGAAGGTGCCGACACGTTGAGCGGGAAGGAAGCGTCGATGTTCGATCTCGACTCCCAGCTGCAAAACGCTAGCACGCGTACCTCCAAAGGTAAGCGTTAACGGTGCAATTAATGACATTTCGTTCACAGTGGAAGCGCTTAACGAAAGGGCAATCGTTATTTTGTTTTAAGCTCTTTCTTACCGAATGGAAGCAACTTTGTGTGGGATTAGCAATGCACATCCAAACGACGAGTGGTTTTATAACGGAGAACCACATGGCTAAACCATAGGAGCGGAGAGCTTCACGACTACGCATCGCTACGCGCACACTTTATAGGGGCCAAGCAGACAAAACACAAGTTTGGTTCATTCGAAAGATTGCCTCGTTAGAATCATACTGACGCTGCTTTTAATGCACACTTCACTCAAATAAGCTACATAATTAGGAAAACAGGGAATGGCAATGCGACCCACTAGCTCATTTCCCGCAACAGAACCTGTGATGTTATATGAGCCTGCAGCTGTGCGATTGGCTGAGGCCAGCAAAAGGAAACGCTAATGAGGCACGGCTTATAGGCTTTCCGAACGAGCTATTTGCGCTTAAATGCAATGCATATTGATCTTACAGCAGTAAGGATGGTGCGGTAAACAATGAAAGTTGCGAAAATACACGTAAAAATAGAAGTACCGATGCACATTGCTGTGGGTACTGGGCGCACTATGCTTGATTTAGCTGCACAGTACCCCGCCGCTTTGAAGTTGTCTTACTCGACACTGGTGGATTCACGTGAGCGACGTTGTCTTACGTGACCTTTGTCGAGGATACCCCATGTTTCAGGACACGATTACTTTGTACCGCAAAAAAACAAAACAAAAAAAAAACAAGCCAGGTGAAATAGGGTCACCAACAAAGCAGCGGCGGGCAACTGTTTGTGGATGACTATAGTAGCGCCATCTGGGAGGGCTGACGGCAAGCAAAGCAGCCGAATGGCACACTGGAAGTTGGTTTGAATGCGCGCACGTATGACCTCACTGCTGACGTTATGAAAAATCACGATTTGGCGGGAGAATCAACATTTTAACCTAAATTGATTAATTTCTCAGGGAATATGGCATCATTTGCTTGCGGACAAACGCTGGGGGCACTATAAAACACAAAATCTTTCGAATCTAAAGGACTGTTGTTTCACTATCACGCAACGGAAAAGAGATAGTTTGGGGGAGGGGGAGTAGCCCAGCTCAAGGCATTGGAACGTACTGCCATATAGCCTATCATGGTTGTTGTGCCATATAGGATGGGCGTCTGACTTCTCGCAGATGGCTGTGCATGCCACGGTGTAAATAAGATATGCACAAATATGTACCTAGCGTGTAAATATTAACAGCGTAGCTGTTTAGCAAATCGTTACTTTTCGTGTCCGCAGTTAAAAAAAACCAAGAAAATGCCGAGCACTCGTCTGTGCGTGCCTCGCGGCAGCCGCCCAGTGTCCCCGGCGCACGTTTGTCAAGCCAAACATGCCCCCTTAGGGAAACTGGCAAAGATTGGGGAAAAAAAACAAAACCTCCAGCGTTCGGCGTAACCCCGGCAACACTTGCTCGGAACGAGAAAGAAACGTCATAGCGTACGCCCCAAGGCGATGTCTAATGATTATGACCTGCAAAAAATGAAGGGAGCTCACTGTTGTAGCAACAATGATGAAGTAAAGGTAGTTTGTGGCAGAAAAGAAGAAGCAAATCGGCTGCAATCGTGGACTTAAACCGTCGTGATGGTCACGAAGGTTGCGTACAGCTTCGATGCCTCGAATTCTTACGCGTTAGTGTGAGCTTCTCTCATTTTTTCATTCTGCGCGGGACGTAACACTGTAATTTGCCACATTTGTTGTGCAAGTATGGATGTGATGTGCTGCTAATATTTGTGCTGCGTGTATATAGTACGTGGGACAACAATCAGGACGACTTCCTGGTGGAGTCATTCGGCGAAGGAAAGCAAAATGTAATTGGAGGAAAAACGACAGATGTTGAAGCCTAATTTTCGTACCACTTCTATGCACAAAAAAACAGAGAAGGGTAAGAAATTCACACCCATTCTAAAGATTTAACGCGCGGATAACGCTCGCCCGTGCCCGAGACTTAGAGCATCTTGGAGCTATGACTATAATGGCCAAGTTACGAGAAAGTCGATCGATTTGTTTTCTTTCTAGGGGTCATGATTGGTTTTAGCATGTCACTGGCCTTTTTGGTCTTTTGCTAACAAGTTTCGGTAAAACCGACCATTCTGAAAAGCTCAGTCGTGCAATCGATCTGTCGTCTCTGTGCTGTAGTGACAGCATACATGCTTAGGGCACCAGCTGCAGTTAATTGCGTATTTTCGCTATCGCGTGAACCTCCAGTGTCTTACCTTCTTCATTACATCTGCGCCGTTCACACAACAATGATTTCGATATCACAGGTCTGAAAAGCCAAGTCCCCTTTCCTTTCACAGACGGGCATACGTAATGCGCGCTTTCCTTTCGCTGTTCAGCGCTGAGCGAGGACGAGGCCCTGGCGCAGTGCGTGCAGATCTTCCTTGCCGGCTACGACTCGCTCTCCACCTTGATGGGCTGTGCTGCCTACGAGCTGGCGCTGAATCCGAACGTGCAAGACAGGCTGCGCAAGGAGATCGACGAGTGCTTCGACGTCCACGTAAGCCTCGACTGGTTGGAGACAAGAACACCAGTCACGCAATTACTGATGCTTTCAAATGGTTCGACAAGTTCGCTGCTGTTAAGAAACAATTCAGCAGCTGCACAAAATCAGCGGCATGCTGAAAAGTGTCGCCGATAACTGCATAAGGGTAGCAACAAAGCTGTACTCACGCGCAGGCCTTTCGCTTTGATAACAACTGTCATAGTCTCCACATTTTAAAACAATATGTTTGCAATTACTTAAGTGCTTTCTGTATCCAATCTGCGCGGTTGCTGTTTCGTGCTACTCTCTGAGTCGTGCATGCTACAGGGTGCGGAAATTTCTTGTTGCATTGATTGTGTAAGTTTTTTAATACCTAAATACAGTTGATCAACATTGGCAAACCATTGATGGGTAATCACTTGAACGTAACTTAAAAAGTGAGTGGTAAGGTGGCGTGGCTCCTGTCTCCAGCTGCATCTGCTCATTTTATTCAAGGAAGGGAGTAGTATAAATTACGGAATCTGACCGGTTCCTTGCGTTACTTCCACTGACCTTTTCTGAAAACGTGGTTTGTATGTTGTAATTTCATGTTCGTTACGGTAAACGAGTTTCTCCTAGCATTTGCTGCACTATTTTGATTCTGTCTTGCGGGGCACAACCATAGCATGTGGTAGCGGTCCGCCCGACCCACGCATGCCATACAATCTCTCGAGGATATTTCGAGGTAGCAGCAACTGAGTGCAACCGGGTTTCGAAACGGGTTCGTCTGTAACTGCCTCCACAACACAGAGTCTCTTTTAGTGAGGCTGCGGTGCGCGGCGGGATACTTTCGTCTTGCTAATCTGCAAGGATCTATGATTTCTCTGTATGACACCATCTCAACCCACCTCCTCAGGTCTCTCCGATCTGACGAGGTCGGGTGAGGTGGGGTCTGCCTGTTCGAGTAAACCTCGGGCGGCGTCATGGGCCCTCTCGTTTCCTGCCAGACCCGAGTGTGCTGGCGTCCACGTTATTTGATTTTTATTCATTTTTTTTCGCTTTCTCGAGTATGCTCCTGGTTCGAGGGGATACGCTGCCTTTTCAAAAATTTCTGACGGCCGATTTAGAG
Source organism: Haemaphysalis longicornis (assembly GCF_048455015.1). Classification (NCBI taxonomy): domain Eukaryota; kingdom Metazoa; phylum Arthropoda; class Arachnida; order Ixodida; family Ixodidae; genus Haemaphysalis; species Haemaphysalis longicornis. The sequence continues at coordinate 103,848,364 of NW_027526361.1, read as the reverse complement.
TCGCCAACAATTATTTTTGTGCTGGTGTTGGATATGGTCATGGAAATGAACACCTCATCACATTCCGTATACGTCGCACCGTAGCGAGCGATGCGGCCGTGAGTAATGGTCCCTAACGATCGACTGTCCCTACCGTCATGACGTCGCGGGTACAATATGCGGCTGCGTCAACGTAGATCACGTTCTCCGGTCGTTCTGTGCGTTTTTCTAGCGCGCGAGCTCGTTCCCGTCTGCTCCACGTTTTGCATAGGATTCATGCGTAGGATAAAAAAAAAATAAAAACGACAGACACCGTCCAAAGAACTCCCATAACTTTAAAAACAAGAATAAACAATAATAGTTCCGTCTTTACTACGGAAGCTTTGTTCACAATGGGGTGAAAGCTTGTGTTGTCCTTTCGTACTAATTGGCTTTCGCGGGTATACCGGCTTTGATTGCCTGCAAACACGTGGTGCTCACTATGAAGGCGCACATTTGTGCACCATGTAGTCTTTCATGGTAAGACTGCATGGTAGGGCTAAATATTACATATGCACAGTAGCCTTTACATAGCAAGTCAACTCTACCGCAGGGGGAAAATCCAAGTGGGGACGTCATCTCCAAGCTTCCGTACCTGCACTGCGTTGTGTCGGAGATCATGCGGCTGTACCCTCCAGGAGTCAGGTATGCAAAAGGCTTCACGTTTAAGTATCATCTATAGCTGGATGTCTCCCAATCGTCTTCTAAACACTGAATTGATGTAAGTTAAATACTATATATTAATTCGCAATGCTTAATTGTATTTATCTTACGGCGTTATTCGTGTTCTAGTTGGTCAAAGCTAAAAAACAACTAATTTTGAAAAAAAAATAAAGGTATGCCTAAATTTGTTGCTTAAGCACAAAGAAAAATACCTGTTGAAGATCTTAGAGACGAAATTTTTTTGACACTTAATTGCGAGTTACTTTACCGCAACTATTCGGCCGCTTCGAAATCTAGAAACGCGCGTAGCGCAGTTTCGCTTTTAGTTTTGAGTAGGACCAGTGTAGCACTCGACGTCCAAAAAAGAATTATCAATTGACACGTCCTGAGATTCTGATAACGGCGCTATGACTCGAGGAAGCTATGGGAGATGTCGAAGCTCAAAGGAGAAGGTTGGGACCCGTCTGATCTAACATCGCCCAGTTGATGGTTCTCTTGCGGCTTGATGCCTTGTAGTTGCCAGAGATGCGCGCTTGGGCTGAGTTTGAGGAAATGGTCCCAAGACGTCCGTTGGCCCCCAGCGTGCTGACTTATCCCCAGACTTCCATGACAACCCCAGAAGTTTTGCCTGGTCGTTTCAGCCGGCATAAAATGGTTATCGCTTGTGTGACGATCACGGACTGTTTGATCCAGTCTGACGTGTCTGACGGCCGTCCATTGTGACGGCCGTTGAATGGCTGTTAGCCCGGCCAACTCTAATGTCATGTTGTCGCAAAGTGTGTCGTGTACGCTCGATATAATTCCCAACACGCGAAGGCAACACATACCCGTACAGTTACTTGGTCAACCGAACCGTCGGTGAAAACCCTGAGTGCCGTGTTGTGATCATCAGCTGGTTGCTCCAGTACAAAGGATGCTGGGTCTAGCTGCCATTGTTCTGCCCTCCCGCCATGGAAAGCTAAGCGGTGATAGGGAAGAGGGGCTATACTTCGTCTTCAGACTCGCTATTGTCGGTGACACACAGCTGGTGCTAGCGGTTTTGGCACCAGCAGAAACTACTGAAACACGAAAAGTGAGAATGAGAATATGGTCCGAACGTCCCCAATTTTTCCAACAACCCCAGGTTGCTGCAAAAAGATTCGTCCGCATTAAAAAATATGGTTCGCGTGCGTATTTATGCACGCAAACCATATTTTTTAATTTACGCAGTCAACGCGTTTAGTGGAAGCAAGGTGATCTCAAATCTAAAGGCCAAGATACATAATGCTGATTACCCAAGAAGGATAATAGTTTTAGCAAAATAGTTAAAAAAATCTCCTGCAGTGATTCGCATAAATGCTACCTTATCGAAATGAATTGACGTATGCCGGAAATCACACAAAATTACAATTTTCGGAAGGAAGAGGTTTAGAACAATTTTTTCAGTGAAACTGGCTGTTGGATTTAGGTCGGCACTGCTGATCTCTTATTCTATTCTATTCATTTTTGCGAAGGGTATCACAAATGAGAAAGATTTATGTTTCTATAATCATCCCCTTGTACTTATATGGCTTCGACCTTACACACAAATCATAGGCTTTGTTACACTATGCGGCATGACCAAATTATAAGTGGATTAAAATAGCCAGGTAACGAACTCAGTCGTTATAGCAAAAGTAATGCGGCTTTTTGAAACCCTTGCTGCAAAACTAAAGAGCAACAGCGGCATTAGAAGATAAAACAAGCTCAGCGAATTCGCTGAGCTTCGCAGACGATATACCATGTGTACCTGTAAGTTTCTACACTTCCTTTTTCGCACAGGGTAGAGAGAACCGCTATCGTCGATTACCAGCTGGGGGATACAACGATAAGGTTACCCAAGGGCACCGCCATCATTGTTCCAGTCTACGCCATGCACCGTGATGCTGACTTCTTCCCGAATCCGGATACATTTGACCCAGAAAGGTGAGCGCTTTATGCAAAAAGTGATGCAAATGCAAGCTGTTTTAAGAAACTCCGAGCAAAGTATAAAATTAGAAATGTGACATTGTCTAGTAAGAAATAATATTCATTCAATGTGGCGCGGACCATCTGAGACGAATTTGTTTACTTTGGTCATTTAAGGAATTACTTTACGATATTGATCTTTTTAAGAAGTGAAACTTACAGAACATTTTAAATTACACACTTACAAAGAAACAGAATGCGGCAGGTCCAGCGAAAATTTATACTATGTAGGATTTATCCGAGCTTTAAAGACAGCGTGCGAAATTCGAGCGAGCGGCTCCAAGACCGCATCAATCAAAATTCGCGTGGCTCAGCACCCTGCGGCTCTGGACTAGTGTTGTGAGGTCACCACACCGGAATTGGAAAGGCTCTGCTTCATTACACTTTTTTGGGGCCCCGTAACGGAATGGGAATGGAATGGCGACAATGCTTAGAGGAATGGAATATGAATTGCATTAGGTGCCTGTTGTCCGGAAAGGAATGGGCTGAATTTTTATACTAGTTGTGTCACTCTTCAGCTGGCACCTACAGCCAAGCCAGCTCTTCAACAGCCTCACTGCAGCCAAACAGTCCAATCGTTGCCTTTTTTTTTTGGCAGCCAATGTGAATACATGGGCAAAAGTGGTACCCCGCCAAAAGAGAAGCTCTAGGTAGGCAACACACTTCTGCCACATAAGGTGCGCCAAAGCGGCTGATATACACGACTGCCGTCGTAATCTGCAGCCACGCAATCACCAAAATCTACAATAGCAAGTGGGGCAACTCTTTCCCGCCATGGAGATTCCAACCTTTGCTGCCGTGGACCTCATCTCACTCGGTAGCATAAATAAACTATTTTTTAAATACCAGCTGTCATACTCAGGTAAAGCAAAACGTAATGCGCCCCAGTATACAATGTTTAAAGGGGTTGGAGCTGATTAAGATGCATGGTTACACTCTCAAATTTCAGTGTGGTCACACCATTTCATAGTGTTTGCAAAATGATGCCATGATGGTAGTTGTCCCCCTTCTACACTCCAACACTGCAGTTTAGGCGTCCGCTTATAATTTAACGCCTACAGGTTTATTTTCGCGCACAGGACATGTGCGGTCAGGTGTGCGACACGAACATAATACTGCTTTGCAGGCGGTGTACGGGGCGCGGTAGCGAATGACACGCGGGGAGCTCTTTTCACGCTCAATCCTGCTGAAGCATTACATGGTTCAGGCGGGGATGGAAGCGACGTCGCCGGATCTGCGTAGCCACAAGGTGACGCCAGGAACGTGCATGGGCGCAAAATTTCCATTGGCTGCGAACGCGAGTATATGCATATGCATTGGCGGATATGCCTTGGCTCAGAAAGTGGCATGTGTCCGCCTGATATCCCCATTGGTTGCCGACGCCGGTATGCGTGTGCCTGACATCCCTACGGGCTGCGAACACGAGGTTGCACCAGCCTGACGCCCCTGTTGGATGGATTGGCTGGTACGCGAGATACGGCTGAGCGAAAAGGAATGATGGTGTACTATAAATCTTTATCGGGTGCCCAGTGGTTTAATGTGACATAAGATCCAGCTAAAGGTCTCTCCAGCTCGTACACGAAGTTCATGCGTGCATCTGCAAATCACTCCGTCACAGGCACCTCAACCCGGCTCAATTAATAAATGAGCATGTTGTAATTCTTGCTCTTGCGTGGCGGTAGGGGACGAATACGGTGCCGTACGCTTGTTCCGCACGACGGAGACAAGCAGCGTAGTAGCGCCGCAACCACGAGGATTGCGAGAGAACGTGGAGCACGTTTTCTTTATGGAGACAGTATAAGGAAGCGTAAAGATTAAAATTTGACTTTGTTCTTATTTTACCATCATAAAACAAATCTTCTAATGTTAAATTAAAAACTCTAACTTTCAGCGCTGATACAGGCGAAAACTCGTGAAAGACTAACCACTTTCTCACTGATTACGAGCGGAAGATCCGTTCTGCTAGATGTACTACACCCAATCCCCTGACAACGGACGTGCGAAATATAGCCCATCGTAGTGGAAGTGCCGCACCGCCGTTACCTACAAGGGACCGTGCAACACTTTCGATAAGCGCTTTCACCGTTTCCTTCCTGTCTGGAACCACTGCGAAAGCTATAGTTATTGCCAGCACGGAGCGGCACTGCGTGATTTGCTCGTCGCAACACATATACGCCTTCCATTTCTGCTTTGTTTTTGTGAATTTTTTTTAAATGTTGCTATTGAAAAACGTTCACTGCTGCAACTGAAGGAAAACCGGCCAACAGCCACTACATGGCCTTAGTGACGTAATTCGAGCCGTCGAAGAACGTCAAGACCGGGAAAGACAGAAAAATCTTTTGAGCGAGTTTACAAGTTATCTGATGTCCATAGAGCAGTAATTTTTGGTGAGGTGGTCTGCGACACCCTAATCTAAGTACTGGGTGTGTTGGGTGACTACGTTCTGCAGGCATTTAAGATTTCAAGAAAAAGCTGAAAAAAGTGTTGCAGGGCCCCTTTAAATGTGAAAATGTCAGAATGTGCCCAGGCGAACTGCTAGCTCAGCAGCGGAAGGATGTGACGCTAGATTGTGATGACCCGCAGTTAATCCTAATGTCCCGCTTTCAGGGCTAACGTTGTAAACCGGTATCGGCACCCTGCAATTGACGCTGCTTCGGGCGTCATTAAGGTGACGCTATCTAACTTTAAGCTTAGTCATAAACCCGAGAAAGAAGAAAAAAAAATCAAGTAAAACAGAAAATCCCCGGCCATCTCCGCTAACGTGAAACCTGGGGAGGGGCGAAGCATGCAGTGTATAAGTGTATTCTTGGCGCCTTGGCGTTTTTGCCAACGGAGATGAAACCGTTGTGGGGTAGAGGTATACAGCTTTGCTGTAAGCGCTCCAGCGCGAAGCGAAAGTCCCGTTGTTTTTTAGCACGCGTTACGTTCCAGCGCGGGGCGTAAATGAGTTTCCTGGTGCTTTAGTACCGTGACTACATGAGACGAACGACGATTACGACGATGACGACAGGAGACGCCGACAGCCCCAGCCCCTAAGGGGCTTCGCTTTAAAAAAAATGTTAAGGATGAAAAGGTCGGAATGTGGTCTATTAGAGGTCGTGCATGTTTCGCGGGATCATACAGTCAGCATCGCTAAACTTAACGACGTCAAAGTCCGCGGATAACTCAGTGCCATGACTCAAAGAGAAAGGATGCTCACACATTATCAAACCATGCGAGAAAGCTGAGGCGCCTCGATAGTTTTTTATAGATCTTTCTCTTTTAATTTCCGGAAATACGATTTTCCTTTTGCTTCTTCGATGATTTTCAGCGGTGCCCGAGGGCGAAATCTGACGACGCTGCTCTTTCCTTGATTGATTGTAGGGTTTAACGCGCCGACGCAACGCAGGCGATGAGGCGCGCCGTAGTGGAGGGCTCCGGATTAATTTTGACCACCTGGGGATCTTTAAAGGAGCCATGAAGAGAAAACACAAGTTTGGTTCATTCAAAAGATTGTCTCGTTAGAATCATACTGACACCACTTTTAACGTAAACTTCGCTCAAATAAGCTACATAATTAGGAAAAACGGGAATGGTCATGCGACCCACCAGCTCATTTCCCGCAACAGAACCTATGTCGTCACATGGGCTAAGCTCTGCGATTGGCGGAGGCTGGCAGAAGCAGACGCAAATTAGGTAGAACTTACAAACTAGACGAACGAGCGATTTGCGCTTAAATTTAGGGCACATTCTTTACAAAGCAATAAGAATGAAGGGACAAACCGTGGAAGTTACGAAAGCACATGTAAACATAGAAGTACTGATGCGTTCTGCTGTTCGTACTGCGCACAGCATGCCTGGTTTCGCTGCACAGCACTACGGGGCTTGGGGTTGTCTCAGACGACACTGGCCGATTGACGCAAGCAACGGTGTCTTACGTGACCCAATTTGTCGAGCGAGCACTGTTTCAGGGAACGAATATTTTCTCCCAGAACAAAAACAAGCCAGGTTTAAATGCGGGCAAAAACAAACCAAACGCTTGCCACGGTATGGTGGCGCCGTCTAGGCTACGGAACGTAAAAAAACGCGGGAACAAACCAACACCGCTGTTCAGGGTGGAGACAACCTTCGAACGGTCCCGTGCCGCCGCAATTGGGCCAACGGGCTCAGCGCGTTATTCTTTTCGTTTCCCACGAGACCTAGCAACGCGAAACAGACGATATGATTCAAACTTCTTCAGTAAACCGCGTTGCGGTGATAATTTTAGCGCGGTTTTGACACAATGACTTGCTTCGGCGGCGAGCGAGCAACCAAAAATGGCGGCGCCAGCGTATACTTGTCTCTACCCTGTACGGCGGATGCGTGAAAGAAGGTACTCTAGGCTGCAGAGCGGTCGGTTTCAGTGATGTCACTTGGGACCACGAAAACGCACGATTGAGCGGGAAAATGGAAATTTTAACCTAAATTGTTTAATTTCTCAGTGAATAAAGCGCCGTTTGTATCCGGACAAGCGCTGGGGGCACTATAAAACACGAAATCTTTCGAATAAAACCAACTTGCATCTCGTACACACGGGCGTTTTTGCTTTTCGCCTCCATCAGAAAAGCGACCGCGGCGGCCGGGAATCGAACCCGCGAGCTGCTCTTTCCTACTCTGCAGCTACCGTGTGGGTAACGGCGGTGCGGCACTTCCACTGCGATGGGCTATATTTCGCACGTCCGTTGTCAGGGGATTGGGTGTAGTACATCTAGCAGAACGGATCTTCCGCTCGTAATCAGTGAGAAAGTGGTTAGTCTTTCACGAGTTTTCGCCTGTATCAGCGCTGAAAGTTAGAGTTTTTAATTTAACATTAGAAGATTTGTTTTATGATGGCAAAATAAGAACAAAGTCAAATTTTAATCTTTACGCTTCCTTATACTGTCTCCATAAAGAAAACGTGCTCCACGTTCTCTCGCAATCCTCGTGGTTGCGGCGCTACTACGTTGCTTGTCTCCGTCGTGCGGAACAAGCGTACGGCACCGTATTCGTCCCCTACCGCCACGCAAGAGCAAGAATTACAGCATGCTCATTTATTAATTGAGCCGGGTTGAGTTGCCTGTGACGGAGTAATTTGCAGATGCACGCATGAACTTCGTGTACGAGCTGGAGAGACCTTTAGCTGGATCTTATGTCACATTCCCTGATAAGCACCGCTGAGACACACATGATCTAATACGTGCGCAAAAGTAACTGATTAGACAGAATGGCACATTATTGCTTGTTTCTTCTTTTTTTCTTCCAGGTTCAGCGACGAGAACGTCGCTTCCATCAAACCCTACTCGTACCTGCCTTTCGGCGCGGGACCCAGAAACTGCGTTGGCATGCTCTTCGGCTTGCAGGTCATGAAGATGGGCCTCGCTCATTCAGTGCGCAGCGTGCAGTTTGTGCGCACGGATAAAACAGAGGTCAGTCACCCCGCGATGAACTGAGCAGTGATTATGATGTTCTCCCTTATGGGCAAGGCAACCAAGAGGAGAGCGCCAGATTACTGTACTGAAGAAGCCGTGAAGTACATCCTTGTTCCATTAAGGCGAAAACCGTATAAGGTTTACCCCTTTGAGGTCACTTTAAAATGGGACATGCATACATATCTGATTGCAAGGTGGCCTTGAGCGACCGTGGCGTCGAAATGAACGTTACAAAACCTTGGGGAAAACATCTCGTCACCTAAGGAACGCGACAACTGAACCAAAGCATGCCAGCGGTGTATAAGGGATGATAACGATTTCCACAGCTAATAACTCATTGAGTAGTGATTGATGGTGATGTTTAGTAAGGTGAGTTAAAGTGGATTAACATGGAATAATGGTTGATTAGTGATTGATGTTAATGAAAATTCAGGTGGGATGAAGGTCGATTACACCGGGGGATGTGGATCAAGATAGATTAAAGTGGATTCAGGTGGATTGTGTATTGTATCCAAGACTCCTTTAAAGCTTTAAGTTTGAGTTTCTTCGTTGTTAGGCGTGTTTGTTCATGCTTGTGTGGTACACATTTCAGGAGTTCTTTTCTCGAAATAGTCAAATCCACCCAAACAGAATTTGAGAAAACAGCGTAACTTTGCTACGGGGCTTAAATGAAACGTTTATAAGCCAGCTAGAAAAAGATTACCGTCTCAAGTAATTAAAAAATTGTCAGGTAATTAATTAGAAGGTATTTCAAATAATGAATGACTAATATCTTAAATATTTATTTCATCCTGCCTGACAGTCCTAGCTGTCAGGCGGGAACTCACAAAGGGGCTGCCATGTTGGTTATATGACGTCAAACCAAAAGCGTACTCCCATCGGGAAAATGGATTTGGCTTATTTTGATCCGTGCCACAACAGGATCTGGAACATGATCTGGTTCATCTTCAATTCGAAATACGTTCTGCGTACACGTTCGCCGGGAGTTGTCGGGCCTATTTTGTTGCAATCTGTTTTCTAGGGGGAAGTTGTGAGTTTTTTTTTTGTCAGTACAGTTTTTTATGACGTCACACTCACGTCCCACACGTCACACGAGCGTAACTTCATTAAGGAGTTGTGCCGAACTGCAAGAGTTATCATGTCATCGCAACACCACACGTTTATCGCTACTTCATAAGCTCTACCGTCATGCATCCCGTCACGATCACGAGGACTTCTCTAGGCTACCCCCTGCCACCTTTTTAAAAATGGAATGCTTACGTGTCGCACAGTAAATTATGCGATGTCGTTCATACTACGTTCAATAACCGAGCGGAATAACTTGCTATTAAATATCGCAGCATCACCGATATAAATACATTTCAGAAGCTCCTGAATACGAATGTAAGTGCGTCAGCCCTTCATACCCATCGTTCCTTTTTTCTTTCCCTTTTTATACTACAAACGGTGACAAATAACTGATCTTTGACTTCAGTGCAACATGCATATTTTTGTGGTTTCTGTTCTTAATTGATGCTATGATTGCCCTATCTATTTTACACGTGATTTTGTTATGAGCTGGATCGTTATAAGTAAAAAAGTGCTCGTTTGTCTTGCGTAACCGAAATTACTTACCTTTTTGTGTTTAGTTGAGTCATACTCTATTTTGTGTATTTCTGTTTAATATTTATTATACGGCAAGAATATTGAGTATTTCATTTTTATGTTTGTAGTTTTTTCAGCTTGTGCATTTGTGCGACTAGTTATTCATTTGCTAAATTGTATATGTTACTCCCTCCCTATGTAACCCCTCCTGCCAGAGGGCCTCTGGGGTATTTTGAACAAACAAACAAACAAACAAACAAACAAACAAACAAACAAACAAACAAACAAACAAACAAACAAACAAACAAACAAACAAACAAACAAACAAACAAACAAACAAACAAACAAACAAAAATAAATAAACAATAAAAAATAAAGAATAAAAAAAATAATAATAAAATTTAGTTTTCGTTTCAGAATTTGGCTCATTTCGAGAACAAATTCCCAGTTGTCCTCGCGCTTTTTTCCTCTTAGCCTTGGAAAAATTCGGTTGTTTCCTGCAAATGCCGCTTCAAAGAATATCTGTGAGCCTTAGTTTGCAAAACCTCAGGATTCGTGCCTGTCGTCACTGAAAACAAAATGCTGTATAAATGTGCTTTTCACCATGTTTTATAAAAGACATGGTGCAAAAAGGCAACAATTAAGGCCTAACATTTGGAGTAAGTAGACGTATATTTATACAGATAATTTGCCTTTTGTGGGGCAGAATATATTTTTAAAGAAAGAAATGCATTTTACTGAGCAAAACGTGGATCAAACAATCGTGACATGCCGTCACGGAAAATGAAGGTACCCTGGCTGGTCACCACGTATGCGAGACTCCCTCTTATATTACTCGTTTAATTTGCGTTGGACTTTGTCGGCCGCAGCAAATCGCAACAAGCGGCCCATAATGAGCCATAAATTCAGTGCGCGAAAGTAGATGGTGAGTCGCATGTCTGATCCATGTTTTCTCGTATACATATAGCTTATTTGAGAAAAATCTAAAATAAAATTGGCTGAGTGTTATTTGAACCAGCCAGTCATTAGAATGCACCGAACATGCATTTTGTCTTCATGGCCCCTCTAAAGATCTCCAAGTGACAGAATTAACCCGGTGCCCTCCACTACGTCACGCCTCATTGTCCAGGTGTGCCTTACTGACGTAAAGCCGCAAAAAATAGGTGGCAACGTATTTGCCGACTTCTGTGCAAATGTCGCCGAAAGACGATAGTCTTCTGCCGCCGCTGCCACGTAAACGCTTCTCTTCTCTTCTCAGCACACCTCTTTCGCTCACCCCCTCCCCTATCGCTCCTTCCACGATAAACGCGGTGAAGGCTTGCGCAACTCAATTTCATTTTCCCGCACTTCACTGCTCAATTCACCGTCTACCTGGAATCTTTCGCCACTGTTGGACTTGGAATGCAGCCCTAAGGTCTAGTCAGATGCGCGAGATTTCTTTTTTTTTTGTATTTTTGGATCAAAACACTGATTTCAACGCGTACGTTTTTTATTTTTATCGAAAATATTAAGCGCACATTTCTTTCCACTTAAAATAACACTGCCTAGTACGAGTTATGTAGTGAAGTCTTGCCTCAAATATGGCTATTGTGTTCTTTTTGCTCTAAAATGTTGACAACTATGAAGTATGGTACCAGATTGAGTAGCTTGGAGAGGTTTTTCCTATTTAAACTGGTCGTTCCATGTGTTTTTCATTTTTGACCATGTGGCAGAATCGAGGACCAGACCGACAGACCGACAGACAGACAGACAGACAGACAGACAGACAGACAGACAGACAGACAGACAGACAGACAGACAGACAGACAGACAGACAGACAGACAGACAGACAGACAGACAGACAGGCAGACAGACAGACCAAACTTTCTGGGTTTAAGTAGCCCAAGAAAGGCTATCATTAAAAACATGTTCCTGGATGGGACACTCTCTGTACCCCCCCTTCAGTGGTTCTCTGCATTTGTGCCTTTTCACCTAGTGCATAGGTGGTGGCGTCTCAGCAGACTCTGCTGTCGAAAAAAGAGAGCTAATATGTGGAGGCTTCTCAATGCCAACTGTGTACATACGATCGGGCCATGTCCCCTGTTTGTGGTACTAGAGGAAAATGGTGATGTGATAGACGGCGTTGAGTAAGACACTGTAGACATACAATTCCGGGATGATGGAATTCCCGCACCACGCCGAATCTTCGCGTTCCTTTCTAAAGCTCTGTTTCTTTTTTGGCTTTTTAGAAGCAATGTAAAAAATATCCGACGCTTAATATCACTTTAAAGTGGTTACACACATACAGATAAAATGCTGGGTAACTTGTGAAGCAAAGACTTACCTATCTGTCGTACCATTAGCGTTGACTAACCTTTATTGACTGCGCATCATTTTGGATGCCGTTACAGCACAAGTTCTTGTTTATCACAAAACGTTGAGTGTCTTCTGCACAATCTGGCACCTTGAGCTCTCAAAGCATGGAGCCATAGCTCTAAAAACTTCCGAGCTCAAAAACTCCAGAGTACAGGTGACGTGTGACCCAACTCCTTTTCCATCGTTTTCTTGCTTTATGTTGCAGGTTCCGCTGGAGTTTGAAAGAGCGAGTGTTTCCGTACTGAAGATCAAGAGTATCACTGTCGGCGTGCGGAGCCGGCCACCACCGTGATCCCAGAGATTTCCTGCGGCCTGTGTTAAGCCACAGCGAAGAAGGCGCCCTTCGTTTTGACCTCATGACTCGACACCATCCTGGATATCGATGACAACGCTTTCATAATATCAAGCTGCAAAGGAAAGGTTGCAGTACCTGATTGCGGACACATACAATAAAAACGACTGTCTGTTTTTAATACTCCCTTCCTAAGCGAAGAACGCGAGCAAAACCTCGCGGGTCACCTACACAAGAACTTTTTAGTCCGATAAGAGTTGAAAAAAATTCTGGGTAATAAGATTTTAGCAGACTTTGCCCCACAATCGGCATTCGTTCAAAGCATTCTAGCATTGCTCGAACCCTGGTCTCGCAGGCCACAGTGCAAAATCAATTAAGGTGATACGATCTCGCTGAAATCTCACTTTGCGCACAAAAAGGTTGCATTGCCTAGTTTTACAGGAAGCCGAGATTAAAATTTGGGCTGGGTTAAATATTTTTGAAGGGATTTAATTTATTTTTTCGCAACGCAAATTAAGCTTAAAATTATGACTTCTAATGCAAAAGTTCGGAGCAAAGGGAAGCCATGGAACTGTCCGGAGTAATCTTCATACTTATTGTAAAAAGTATGCGTGCTCTGTATGACTGCAAAAAAAAAAAAAAAAAAAAAAAAAGCTTAGCGGAAGTTTATCGCCTTGGCTAGGAACAGTCGCGGTCGATTTTATCACAGGAGTTTTTTAACCACACAGCCGCTTAAGCTTTTAGTTCCGCCGTGAAGAGTTAGCAGAAAACTCAGCCCAGCCGAGTGCACGTGACCGTGCGCCTCGTGAGAAGCGCCAGGCGTCGGCCAGCTGGACCTTAGAGAACACTCTGTCCAGAGCTCGTGGCGGGATTTCGCACGTGCTCATCTCCTTGCCAGTTCCCGCGCGTTCACGCCTGAAGTGGGGGCACAGACGCCGAGTTCGCGAAACCGGTTGCCGCAGGTTCTAGTGCCTGCTAACGTGATTCACCCTGGGAGAGATGTGAACGCCTGCGGACGAAACGATGCGGGTCTGCTAGTGATGAACTTTCAGCGCAAGTTCAGAAATCCATGCGATGTGCAACAACCGGGTCTTCGACGAAGGGAGAGGGGCCGCCAGCTCTGCTGTTTCTTCAACCTTGCACCACTAGTGCAAGCGGCGCCAATTTATTCTTAAAATCGGGTTAGACTGCGAGATCATTCAGCCTACTCGGTTCTACCGGCCGGACAGAAGCAGCAAGCACAGCAGGGCTCCTACTACGGGGCATAAGAGCAACGAGAGGAACGGGGCCTCTTTTGAGTCGTTCCTGGTTTGTTATATATCCATAGTGGACACCACCAATACATGCTGCTTTTTCGAGGTGACGAGGAGCCTTGTTTGCAAGACATACGGCCCACTTTCAGTTTTGCCTTGGTCATTCAGCCAAGTGTACCTAGTGAAGCTCAATGTGGTCCTCCAAGAAACGTGCCTTGTCATTTATGTATTGTTGTTTAAACAAAATGTCTTGTCCCTGTTCCGACAGTCTTTATCATAGACTACAAGTTGGCGGTAATCAGTGCGGCAAAACAAGTTTTACGGATCCGGCACTTACAGCACGCGTGCGATGCCTCTCCCAACTCTGCGAAGGTAGCCTTCGCAAGGTAACACGAGCTCCGCGAGTTGGGCCAGTTGTGTGGTGGAAGCCAGTGATTGGCATGAGTCTTAACGTGGGCAGTGAATTCTTAACTATAAAATAACTGAAGAGTTAAGTTAATTTGTGTTTTCAAAGGGGACGTATGTTTTGACTTATCACCAGTACAAGTCTGATAGAGCCTTTATGAAGGCTTGCTGCATGCTTGACTTTCTTTCGCTTCTTCACTTTGATGTTTTACCATTCTTGGAGATGAAGGGTGCCGAGGAAAATACTTCAAGAACAGCTCGAGGAGCTATCCGCCCTTCGTTTACGTGCTAGCTCTAAAGTTTAGCCAGCTTCCCCTTTGATTAGAGCTAACTTCTCCCACAAACCAATTTCTCTCTCCTTGGATGAGTGCTTGGAAAAATTATAAATGGCTGGGCATTGTAGGCGTAGTGAAAATAGTGACCCGGTAAATTAGTTCGCGAGCACGTACGTGCGCCACTTCATTAGCGCCTACGTCTGTGTGAGCTGGTGTCCACAGCAGGGTCACGATGTCGGATGGAGGATTTTTGGAGAGAATTCGCAATGCCATGGGAGCGATGTTACCGCGAATAAAATTGCGGATGGCCTGCTGACAGTCAGAGAGAAGGAATTGGGGGGTGGGGCGCTGGGTGAGCACGAGGGCAATGGCTGTCTCCGCCGTGGTTGTGTTGATAGTTAGGATGGTAACCGCCGTAACGTTTGGTGATGTGTGTTGGCCAACAACAGCTACACAGTGTACAGGTTTGTGAGGGTAGGGGGTGGCATCAGTGTATAGTGTGCACGGTGATGGTGGGTATAGTTTGGAGTGGGCGTTGGTTCGTGCTAGTCGCCGGGCTGCATGGAGAATTGGGCGGACTCGGATGCTGTTACGGATGTGAGGTGGAATGGGGAGCAGGGGTGATTTGGATGGTGGGTGGTAGTACGTTTATAGAGTTGAGAATGTAGTGGGCTGTAGGGGAGCACGCGAGGCGCGTGAGTTGGGAGATGTGGTGGGCGTCTAGGTGCTCCGGTATGGTGTTGTGTATGCCGAGGTCGAGTAAGCGATGCGTTGGTGCGTATTGGGGAAGCAGGAGTGCATGCCTATACGTCATCCGGAGGAGGGCATGAAGTGAGTCGAGATGAGATGTACACCCCCTGGTGAATTGTCACCACAATACCGGGCATCAGCAGCAAATCCGAATTTCCGACTCCAGCCCTAAACTCCTTTTCCGTAGAGCACAGTTGGAGCTGCCTTAGCCACAAGCATATTTACGTCGATGCATCGGTGGCGACCGCATCATCAACGGTGGGAATCTGGGTTCCATCAACGCGGACCACAACTGCGGCCAGGTTAAGCCATTAAGCAACGTCGACGACCTCAGAACTTGCTTCTTTGCGCTCTACTTTGAAGCTTCTGTGTGGGTGATTTTCGCCGATTCACCAGCGGCGCTTCAACAACTGGCCTCATTTTCGCGGGAACAACTGGCCCACGAAATACGCAGTCTGCATATGCAGGCTGCCAGCTTGCTACGCACGTAGTGCTACAGTGGCTACGTGGGCATCGTGGAGTGATTGGGAATGTGGTGGGTTACGAAACAGCTTGCGCGGCCCACAACCATTCTAGCGTCATCATCCCGATTCCCTTCTCTCGATGTGATGCCGCAACGCTTGCGTACTCTTTCGCGCGGAAGTTACAACAGTCAATATTGACGAACAGATTTAAAACGTATCACCCTTTGTATAAAATCGACCCCGCCTGCACCCACTGAGTGCCGTGCGGCCTCGGTAAGCGCGGTGAAGCAATTGTTCACCGCATTCGCCTCGACGTTGCTTTCACCAACCACTACTTACACAAGACGCACCGAGTCACCTCCCTTCACTGTCAAGCTTGCAGTGTTCGTAAGGACATAGAGCATGTACTGTGCATGTGTTCCCGTTTTGACAGTCCACAGCAAACCAGTAACCCATCTTTGGGACTGCTCGCTGATGTACCACTGTAACTTAGCGACGTCATAGGTCCATGACACCCAACTGCCGGGGCAACGCGGAATAGAAGGGTCTTGGTGTCATTTCTCCATGACTCCGGCCGGAACAAAACTCTGTGAACGTTTGGCTTAACTCTACTACCGTGCGTGTGCTGTGTGTGTGTGTGTGTGTGTGTGTGTGTGTGTGTGTGTGTGTGTGTGTGTGTGTGTGTGTGTGTGTGTGTGTGTGTGTGTGTGTGTGTGTGTGTGTGTGTGTGTGTGTGTGTGTGTGTGTGTGTGTGTGTGTGTGTGTGATTCGGCGTTTGTCGGTTTCTGCGTGCTTTATAGCATTTGTTAGTGTTAGTGTGATTTTTGTCTCCGCTTCCTTCAATTACTTTCCCCCCACAGATGTTCATATGAAGTAGCAAACAAGACTCGCTGCAAGGCTGACTTTTCCACGTCATTAAAGGCATCCCTCTCTCCGTCGTTCTCTATTGCGTTCGCTGAGAGAGCACTCAACAACTGTTACTGGAGTATAACGTCGCGAGATGACGTAGATTATGAACCGTATTTTTTGTAGTACACCAGCCACTCTTTCATCTTTTTCTTGCTTCCCGTTTCTAGTTTCCACTGGAGTTTTACAAGGTAAGCGTTCCTGTCCTGAAGATCAAGGATGTCATGGTTGGCGTGCGAAGGCGGAAGCTAGTGTAACCCACAAGATCGCTTTCTCTGCACGCGCTACAGTCGTAGCAATTGGAGCACTGCTGTTAAAGCTTAGAGACCCTTTTTGGCGCCAGTAACGATGACGTCAGAAGTTAAAACACCGAAGAAAAGTTACCGCGCCTGGATTCGTAATCGGGAAGATCAACTTGCATTGCCATTTTAACCCCAACTTTCTTCTTATGCGAAAAACACAAGTGTAACGTCGTGGCTGTCTCTACAATCACATTATTGTCTCATTTGAAAAACGGGGCGTAGGGAAGTTTTGTCGCACTTAATCCAGTCATGAAGGAAAAGAACGATTCAGACATTGTGTCTCTCCCACCGAAATGTCGAGTAAAGGGTTATTTAGTTGAAACCTTGTGGTGATTCACACATAGCGAGGGATCGGCCTACTTCTTTGACAAGAAACCGGAACTCTGCTTTCCCCTGCATTAAATACTTTAAAGTCTGGTATTTTCTGTGTCTGTCTTTGCTGTGAGTGCTAGCTTACTAGGAAAAAGATAGGGCGATCAAAAGTTTTGACTCTAACTGAAAGTTAAGCTATGCAACAAAGTGTGGGTGCTGTGCACCACTGCAAAAAAAAAAAGGAGAGAAATAAAACGTTAATGGCGCTCGTTGCACTGATTGAAAAGCCCTGCAGTCGTTTTCAAGCCTAACGGTTTTCCAGAGGCAAGCTGCTGCGAGGTCACTGGATCTGGGATCTGGTACGATGCGGAGCACATGTGGATACTTTATGTTAAAGTGATATTTCAAAGCAGTATTCCCAGCAGATAGCGTTACTCTGTGATGATATTCTGTAATGCATGCACCGAAATTGGAAGACCTTGTTAATTTTTAGGCCCCATGCAACAAAAAGTGTTCGAATAAAGACGGATTTTGAATGAACTGCTGTGGAAGGAAGGAAGTTGGCAGGTGGTTTTGATGCTCCAGCAACGGAATATCATAACAAAACAGCAGACATTTCTGCCCAGAAAGCATTGCCCAATACGCCTGTGCTGGTGGTTTCTACTCTGTTGGGTGTGTAACACTGTGCGAGGTTCACAGAATGGTCCCAAACGTCAGAATGCGTGGACAGATATTTCCTGGTTTACCTTCCTGATGCACACCCGCACAGATAGATCACGGTTGAATCTGCGAAGGCGGAATAAAGTACCGGCCGTGAGAACAACTACTGTGAGAATACCTGCTTACGCACAATTGTTGCCGCGGAATACGATAATTGTTTTCAAGATAAGTACAAGCCCAGTACTTCCGATGGGATGAAGAGCGTTAATTACTAATATTAATTCATATGTCACACTCCACCTCTAATCTGACGTACATAATGCCATATCACCTTTAACTACGAAAACAATCCGCAGTATTGAGCTAAAAAAACATTTTACAGTAAAGAAAATCACGGCTCTTGGAAAACTTTCTGGCATCGGTGGGGTTCGAACCCGGGCAGTTCTTTTGAAAGCACACAATTCTACCCCTAAGCTACTGAGGCCGAACAGCGCACCCAATTAGCAGTTGCTCATAAGAAAATGAGTGTTCCATGTGCACCAGGAGAACGCGCTGGATGCACGCAGGAAATGCCGGGATTTACGCACAAGGGACCAGAATGTCGCTCGCTAGACTTTCTACTGTTAATGTAACTCACTGGAGCACAAAGGAATATCAACCAGATGGATTTCTGTTGCGGCGAAAAAATCAGTGATATGTGTCCACTGTCACGAGCAACCCCCCGAAAGAGTATGTGCCAAACCCTCGGAAGAGCATGTGCCAACGCGAAGGTGGGGAGTGTGACGACATTTAGATGAACAGAAAGATAAGAACAGGAGGAAGAAGGAGGCAAGCGTGGGAGAAGGAGGAAGAAGAGGGAGTCGAGGCTACGTTCCTGGAACGGATCCCAGCGGTATCGGGGCCTGACGACGCCTCAGGCCTACCGACACAAGTTCCAGGCTGTGACCCTGAAAGGTGACCCCTCGGCAACGTCCTGTTGGCAGCTCCACTTTACAGAAGGAGAACCAGCTAATCTGCCGGGCTGATCCGCTCGGGATACGTACGCTAGTTCAGCAACGCACCTGGGGCTACGCTCCCCTGGCTCTTGGCGGTGACGGCTGAGTTCATTACCCGCAAGCACTACGAGACACGACGCTCGACGTTCATGCAAGCACTGCAAGACATCGACCGTAACGTGAGGCTACACCACTTTGAACTCGAACCGTAAGAACTCGTATTCAACTATGTACAGTTATTTGTCTCGTGCTGTGATATACCGTCGGCACCCGCTAAATATATTTCTGTCTGTGCTGTCCACTTGATGAGTTGGCGTGACATCCATCCAGCCGGCTCGTCGGACTTTCCTTGGACCATCGCTACTTTTTCGTCGCAGTCTACGTTCTAGACGCCAGAATCGTTGTCTAACTCCTGACTCGTGTCACCACCTGTCGGGGGCGCGATACAGCTGGTACAAGCACGGCTTTGAAAACATGTCGCGGGTGGCTCTCTCTATCGCTTGTTGCGATGAGTGGTGTAGGTTCGACGGTGTAACGAATTAATGCCAAAATGAAACAAGCCAAAGGGCCCAGAAGCGATAACTCTAGTCAACTACTTACTTAGCGGTCCATACACCGGAGCGCTAATCCGGTTCATTGACGACGCAAACAATTCTCGCTTAAGATTATATGCTATTTTTACATTTATTTACATTTTTGAGTAGAGGGCGCATACGCCCTCCTTACGCCCGCGATTTCTGGCGAATCCCCCACGTGGGCGCATGCTTCGTTACAGGGAACATCACCAGGCGCCACCTCTCATGCGCTCGGCACTTTATTGGTTTCTGTTTCTTGGTTTATCTGCTTCTTGAACCTGTGTTAGGATTTATATCAAATTCCCAGACACCAGCTGTTATTCCTGGGGACTTCAATGTTAATCTTCTGCACGTTCCAGATTTAAATAGAGAACTTTGTGATATGCAGTCCGTGAATGGTTTTTCCAACGTAATCGATATTCCTACTCGTATCACACCATCAAGTGAGACACTGATTGACCTCTGCTTGACAAAATATTCGAGCGGGTGTTTTAACGAGCGATTTGAGTGATCATTTGTCTATTTTCTGTTTTGCTCCAAAAAATTGTACAACGCTGCGAGTAAAACCAGTGACAGAACAATAATACTTAAGGTAACTTGGGACAATACGGAGCATTTTGGCCAACTCGTAGCGTTTACAAATTGGACACAGTGCTTGAAAGAGACGGATCCAAATGTTTTGTATGATAAGTTTATTAACAAACTTTTTGAGTTGTACAATGCCGCATTTCCAGAAGTTATCTTGCGAAGCTGCAGAAAAATCAGAAAACCTTGGATAGCAAAAGAACTACCACACAAAATAAAAGCCAGAAACAAATTGTTCAAGAAGTTCATAACTTGACGTGAAGTAGTACTACTAAAAGAATACAAATCGCTCCGGAATAAACTTTTTAGTGAAATAAAAAAATCTCGTATTCAATACTATTCGAACAAATTCTCGCACATAGGTTACGATCCCATAAGACATGGCGCACCGTAAAGGATTTATTACGCAAAACAACCACTACCTCGCAAACGAAAATAAAAATTGGGGATAAGACGTTAAGAGGTAAAAATCTTGCAAATGAATTTATCGCCATTTTTAACCTCCGGAGCTTACAACGAAAATGCCAACAACGAAGTCGAAAGGTACATGCCTCCGAGTCTGCAACAATCAATGTTTCTTTGCCCTACAACCCCTATGGAAATCGGCGATTTCACACATGAGCTTAAAAACCATTGTGCTTGTGGTTTCGATGGTATCAAAGCGGCACCTATTAAGGCAGTTTCTGATGTAATTTGGTATGTGCTTTGTCATTTATGTAACTTAATCTTAGAAACTGGCAAGTTCCCACACAAAATGAAAATCACCAAAGTTAGTGTCTTGTGCAAGGATGGTACGGTTAGCAACATTTTTTATTAGGGGCCAATATCTACACTCCCGCTTTTTTCAAAGATCGCTGAAAAAGTAATTAACGCCCGAATAACTATTCACCTTAAAAAATCTACTGTTATCTCCAAAAAATATAGTTTTCAAAAGGAGAAATCAACAGAATCAGCTTTACTCAACATTAGGGAAAAAATTGTTTCCAACATAGAAAACCACTTCTATACAATTGGTATTTTTGTTCATTTTAAAAAAAGGCTTTTGATTAAATCGAGCATCATATTCTTTTCAGAAAGCTCCCATATTACGGAATACGTGGCACGGCGTGTAAGCTACCGCAGATCTATCTCTCAAATAGAGTACAGTTTCTTGTATATAATAACGCATTATCAGATGCTGGATACCTCGCTTTTGGTGTCACACAAGTGTACATATTAGGACCGGTACGATTTCTTCTTTATATTAATGATATTGTTAACATTTCTGGGACTCCTGAAATGGTGTTATACGCTGGCGACACAAATGTGTTTTTCTCCTCAAAATATTTAACAGTCCTCGTACGTGATGCTAATATCTCCAAAATTTATCGCAGTGGTTAAGTGCTAATCAGCTACTTTTAAATACACAAAAAATTAAGTATATTATTTTTCTGCTATAAAAAAATCGGTACAACGTCTTAATGTCATATCGTTCGAATCACAAGTGTTACAGCAAGTTTTAGAATGTAAGTTTTTTGGCGTGTATTTCCATGAAGCTCTTCGTTGGACCCATCATGTAAATTATGTAAAACGCAGTGTAGCCCAACCAATTGGCACCCTTAACAAGCTTCGTATGTTGTTACCCGAGAACATAAAACGACAACTTTACCACTGCGCTATTCACTCAAGGCTACATTATTGTTTACTAGTTTGGGGTGCTACGTACGTCAAAATAAAACATTCATGTTCTCTATGTAATACAAAAACGTGGTTTACGATTTATTCACAACTTATCAAGTCGACAACATGTCTCTTCGTATTTTAAATGTAGCTACATATTGACTATTAAGGACATATATAATCGACGCCTAGCCGAGATGGCCTTCCTGAACTTAAAATCAGACCCAGAAATATTTTTATCATTATACACTAATACTGATCCGCATTATAGTCTCAGGCACACTACATTTAAAAGAATTCGGATTAGGACTAGGACATGCAACTGCTTCAATGGCAGATACCAAATCTTTTAAATATGTATCCTTCTCTACTTGGTCAGATGCAAAGCTGCTCTTCTTTGTTAGCCTTCCGCAAAAAAGTTAAACGTTTTCTACTCGAGTAACAATGTCATGTTCTTCCGTCTCCTCTTTTGTAGTTCTGTTATCGTGTGCGTGTGTTTTACGTAAAAATGCTTTTGTATTGCAATCACTGTAAAAAACAGTATTTTTTGGTATGGAACAAGAGTTGTTTTATTACGCATATTTATGCGTACAAATTTGGATTGTGAATACTGTACAGACTCCAGAAATGGATACAAACTGTGTGTGGTTAGTCTGATGTCGTTCTATAGTTGTATATATAGAATTGCATGGGGTTTGAACTACAATTTCGGAGCCATTTTCGTTTTGTAACAAACTGCTGTTTGTGTGTTTGTGCTGCCTGGGGCTAGGGGCCTAGTCAGGTGACTAAATGTTGCCTTTTGCCATAGCCCCAGGGCAACCTCCTTTTGTTGTAGAAAAAATAAACAATTCAATACTTTTTTCTACTCATTGATGGCGCAACCAAGAGCTTAAACAGATCAGCTGTAAAATACATAAAAAATGCGGCTAAATAACACTTACACGATCAAATAAAATATTATTCAGTACACGCCCAGAAGCCCACAATCGTTACAGCCGGCCACGCCTCGGGGGATGCTTCACATCTCATATGAATCACTCACCCAACAGTCTGCAAACGGCCCAATCCAGCCCCTACAGTGTTCTTCAAGAGTGCACGTGCCGACAGTCTGTGACAGACCTTAAAGCCCCGGCGCTCAGACTCGTTGCTGTCACCATCCGCTCAGTGGTATTGCAAAACCGTGACATTCGCGTTGCAAACCGACGGCCTTTTGTGGTCCGCTTGAAAGCGACAATTCCCAGTTTAAGAACTGCAAACTAAAAAAAGCAGAAGGAAGAAAACAAGGCAAAGTGCCCCAACGACTCGGCTCTGAAGTTGACACCCTCGACACACGACTGGAAATTGCAACAGTTCATCTTTCTTCCGTAACTATCGTTGCCGCGCGCACAATGAAACTCCAGTGCCCCTGATTATTCTCGGACGCTTCGTTGTTCGCATTTCTTGCTTCATTAGGAATGTTCAACAGTCAAAGCAACAACAGTCAGGTTTTATTACTCCAGTTTTTCTGCAGGCAGCGTGATAATTTGCTCGTTATCTCTGCGCCACAGATAATTTCAAAGCAGAACCTCCGCGAAATCAGCAAGTAAGGAAGTACTATCTTGGGAACAAGGAATATTAGCAATTAGCTCCCCAAATTATTTGCGCTCAGGTGGCTACGCTAATGAGCGCATTTTTTTTTTCTGAGTGGGCGGGTGTTCATCGGTGCTCACAAAGAAGCTCCAGAGTTTACGACTTGCTTAGATTACAGGCAGTGATTCATTGGTGAGGAAGACAATCCGATCTAGCACACACACGCACGCGCGCACATACACAAACAAACACATAGAGACACACACTAATGCACACCCGTATGCAGGCATACGCACACACTCAAATGCGCATGCGCATGTACCGATTCACAAGGGTGGGTTTTACTGGTTGACACGGTCGCGGCTTTTTTCACGTAGTAGCGGAAAAGGGCGAGTCACAAACGGTTGCTACTCAGCGACTCGACCGTATATGTACTTCGTTTCACAAGCTGCGTACAGTCATGTGGATTCTGCACGGCTCGGGACAAAGCCACCCAACCAGTGACTCTAATTCCCCGCGTCATTCTACGGCGGCCTGCTGAAAAAAAAAAAACGGCAATGGGCGTTGGTGCCGGTATCTTCCCACTACTGCGGCCAGACGCGTTACGGCGAGAAGTGCGTTACGGCTGAGCGTCGCTGCACGGCGGGGAGTCACTACGACGAAAAGTGCTTTACGGCTAAGTGCCCCAACATGGCTGAGAATCTCACTACGGCTAAGTGCTGCATTACGGTTGAATGTCGCTATACGGCGGAAGATGGACCATTTCCCTTCGGCTGAGTGTGCATCACGGCTAAATGCGTGCTACAGTTGAACAACCCAGCGGAAAAAGATTAACAAGGCCGGGCCACTTGTGTCAAACTGGAGCATTACCAGAGAGTCAATTGCAAGTTTTGGGAAAGTCATAATGAACCATAATGACCGGTTCCTGTCGGTTTCAAGAGGCGATCGCTTGTTGCTCCAAAGCAATATGGAACTGAAACTTATGACTGAAGCTGTTGTGTACCACCGTCTAGTAAATTGTTCTTCAATCGTGCTGAATTACATACAACTTGTGGGCCTGCTCTCTACGGCATGCCAAGGAATGAGGCACACTGCGGTTGCGTGAAAGAACTCTTTACTCACATCCTCCAACGCGCTGTCGCCCGTCCGGGCATACACACACACAACATCACCAGAAACACTCTGCGTCCCGAGTCCCTGTCTCCGCGCGCGGTTCTTCTTCACTCCACCCGCTCCTACCCGTCCACTCGCGCCATCTCTCCGGCGACCGGGCCGCGCGGTAGGCGAGGAGGGCGAGGGGCTCCGGGAGACACCCCCTAGGCCAGAAGGTGTCGGGCCAAGGCGCTCCCCACATCTCTCCCCCCCTCAAACACGGGATACGGGTCCATCATTGAAGATCGCCCTCGGGGTTCGAGTGCACGAGGAACCGCTGGTCGGCGCCTGGGGCCGCCCTGTGCGGCTGTGGGTGGGCTGGCACCCGCCGAAGTGTGGCAGCATGCCGCTCTGTCGCCATCGCCACCATGTAGGCGTCCGCGGGAGCGCATTCTCGGCTGCCCGGCGCAGGATTCCACCGAACGGCCAGGCTCCTCTCGACAGCGCCCCGGCGTCCCGATCTCCGCTTCTCGGCGCCGGAACCGGAAACGCCGTGATGAGCCCGGGGCAAACCCGGTTGACGGGCGCTCGCAGCCCCAGAGCGAGCTGTAGGCTCTGTGCGCCCACCGGCGCCTCCACGCCAGGGCTACAGCTCCGCGATGAGCTCAGCAGGCCCCCAATCCACGAACAGGGCTCCGCCGTTGACAAGGAGGCGAACCGCAGCCGCCTCGCATCTCCGAAGGGCGGCAGGACCCCCGGACCATGGCAACAGATCCAGGGTCGAACCAGGAAGGCCCTCTGCTCGGCAGGCCCGGGCCGGACTCGCAACGCCCAGGCACGAACGTATCGCCCCGCACCACCAGGCCGGTGGCGCGAAGCTCCCGGGTCGAACCAGGAAGGCCCTCTGCTCGGCAGGCCCGGGCCAGACTCGCAACGCCCAGGCACGAACGTATCGCCCCGCACCACCAGGCCGGTGGTGCGAAGCTCCCGGGTCGCATTGGAAGGGCCCGCTGTCGGCAGGCCAGGCTGGCATCGTAACGGCCATTGATTGATTGTAGGGTTTAACACGCCGACGCAACGCAGGCGATGAGGCGCGCCGTAGTGGAGGGCTCCGGATTAATTTTGACCACCTGGGGATCTTTAACGTGCGCCGAAATCTCGTACACACGGGCGTTTTCGCTTTTCGCCTCCATCAGAAAAGCGGCCGCCGCGGCCGGGAATCGAACCCGCGGCCTTGTGCTCAGTAGCGCAACGCCTTAGCCACTGAGCCGCCGCGGCGGGTCATCGTAACGGCCAGGCACAAAACCACGCCTCGCACCACCGCACAGGTGGCGCGATGAAGCTTGAAGCGGTGACTTCGCTGCGGGTTGCTCCGTGGTAGAACCACGTGAGACCCGGACCAGTGGGGGGTAGACACTACCGCACCCTCAGGTCGTAACGACGGGTGCGAACCCTATCGCCGGCCGTTCTGTCATTAGAAGCGGGACTCCCACCTTCTGGTTCCGCTACCACCTGTTCGTCATCGCCAGTGCGAACATGATAGGCCTTGAGATCGCTAACGTGCACAGGACCCACCAGCTCGTCGCTTTCAAGCGACTGCATCTCATACGTGAGCAGAGTCGTCTGCGCCGTAATTCTGTATGGCCCTTGCCATTTGTGTGCGAGCGCTGCGGTGAAACCGCGTGCAGCGTTGCTGAGTGGGTGCGTTCTCCTTAGCACTAGGTCACCGATGTTGTACACAAGGTGACGACGGCCTTTGTTATACTGCTCGGCTTGCTCCATGCGCGCCACGTCGAGATTCTCCCGAGCCGTGCGTTGCGCTGCCAAAAGGCGTTCCCGGAGCCTAGCCGCGTACTGCGACAGAGAGGGGGCGTTACCCGCCGCCGCGTACTGCAGTGCATTTTCCATTGGAAAAGCGATCTCTCTACCGAAGTTTAGGTAACCTGGTGTCAAACCCGTTGACCTATTTACGGTAGTCCTAGTCGCGAAAGCCAGCTCAGGCAAACGCGCGTCCCAGTCCTTATGCTCGTTGGTTGTCGCAACCAGCATGCACTTCAGGTTCCTGTTCACCCTCTCAGTGATGTTGCTCTGAGCATGATAAGGACTCGTTTTCCTGTGCCGAATGTGCAGCGCTCGACAACAGTCTGAAAAGACTTTGCTTGTGAAGTACGAAGCATTGTCAGTGATCAGGTCGGAGGGGAAGCCGAAACGAGTGAATGTCTCCACCAGCTTCTCTACGATCCGCTCCGACGCTAGCTTTCTAAGGGGGAACAACTCCACCCACTTAGAAAAGTGGTCCGTTATAACCAGAATGAACTGGTTTCCTCGCGCGGATCTTGGGAGGGGTCCCATTACGTCACACGCTACAATCTGCCACGGGTAGCTGCTTTCCACCGGCTTCATGAAACCCACAGGTTTCCCAGCGCGCGGCTTCGCTACCTGGCAAAGAGGGCAAGCGCGGGAATAGCTCATTACGTCTCTCCTCATGCCTGGCCAGGTCGCGACACGGCATAACTTGTCGTAAGTCTTACTGCCGCTGCCATGTCCTGCCAGCGCTGAGTCGTGAAAGTACCGCATGAACCGTTTCCGCAACTTCCTCGGGACCACGACTCGAAAGGGGGATGAAACCGCCTCTTCGTCGTCCAGTTGGGGAAAGTAGCGAAGTAATAAGCCATCGTCGCCCAGCAGATACGCGTCAAACCCCTCAGCGTTACCGGTGCAAGCTACGCCTCCCGCTAGCCTTTTCAGCACCCGCTGGCACAGACCGTCTGCTTTCTGGGCCTCAATGAGCTCTTCCTTACTCACTACCTCCCCCCAAGACAGATTCCTTTCTGCCTCTGTTCTCGGGGGGCGAGAAAGCGCCGCTGCGAGATGCCGCTCCGCTTTCCCTTTGCGGCCGGCCTCGACTCCTCCGTCCGGCCCTTTCCTCCCCCTCTCGGGGTGGCCCGCGCCGCCCATGAAACCACTGCATTCGGCGCGCGCGCTTCCGCCACCCCCTTCCGATAAGGGGAGCAAACTTTCCGCCAACATTCGGCGCTGATCATCGGATCCTGAAAAAGATGCGACGATCGCTTCTACATCAGTGCTCCTCTTTCCTGACGCCTCTCCCTGGCCTTCCGCAGCGCAGTAGAGTCTATTTGCCCCGTGCGGGTGTAAACCGTGCATCGGCGCGTTCGCGAAAGGAAAGAAAGGGGGTTGCGGCCCGATCTGGTAGCCGTTCCTCCCCATGTCGAGCACAACACCCTCCCTCGAGAGGAAATCTCTGCCCAGTATGACTGGAACAGACAAACCAGGCACGCAAACAAAACGCTGTCTGCGCTTTCTGCTATCAAAACCGAGCGTGAGTCTCACAGCTCCGTCTGCTTTTGCCGAACCCGCTGCTAAGCTCAAGGGTGTCTCGGCGGGCCTGACCCGGATTCTTCTTTTCCGGCAGGCTTCGAAGATTTCGTCCCCGATGAGAGAAACCGTCGAGCCCGTGTCGACCAGTGCAAAAAGTTCTTGACCGACTAATTGCACTCGCATGAATGGGGCAGACGAAGAGGGGTCTTCCTGCGCCCTGCATGCGAAGGGGGCCAGTTGCCCGTCGACGCCAGCTTCTGGGTGCCCTGGGGGCTCCCTCGCGCCCCCCCTGTCTGGCCCCCTCTTCTCGCTTCCCGCCGGCGACGACGAGCCACCGTCCTTCACCGTCGCCGGCGATCCGAGTTTCCCTGCGTGCTACGCATTTTCTCGGGGCATTGACGGGAAGAGTGGCCAGGCTTGCGACAAAACCAGCACAAGCGGGCTGCTTCGTCCTGCCTCCCTCTTCCGTCGCCTGCGTTGCTTCCGACCGAGGAGTTTGTGGGGCCGTTATCCGCTCCCCCTCCCGACCAGGCGCAACCCGGTTCGAGCGATTCCTCGGGTCTCGGCGGCAACCTGTAGTGAAGCTCGGCGAGTAAATCCGCCTGAATTACCCGGGCTTCTTGTGCGAGGGCCTCCAAGTTGCGAAAACTCCGGCCTCGCAGGTACGGTCTGAAACGCGGGTGGCATTGCCTGCACACGCGCGCTACCTTGACCGCGTCGGCTGCCTCGGGGTCGGCCCGTTCGTACAGCTCCTGCATTGCCCGCACGTACTCGAGGAGACTCTCCTCAGGGTGCTGCGTGCGAAGGGCAAGCTCGTCCCTCATACGGTGTTCGTAATCGGGTGGCAGGAATTCAGCGCGGAAGCGCTCCTTAAAATCTGCCATGGACTCGAAAGCCGGTTGGCAGCGCCTCCAACGCGCAGCGCTTCCTACCAGTGCCACGGGCAGGACCTGCCTCAACACGTCATCATCCGATGCGCCTACCGCAGTCTGATACGAATCCAGTTGCTGCAGGTATTCGCAAACGGATTTCACGTCTCCGTAGCCGGAATAGGAGGGAACCTCGATATTCAAACGCAGCTTCGAGACCGGCACTACAGGACCCGCGGTGGGAGCAGCTAGCGCCGAACCGAGCATTCGGGTCATCTCCGCGAACATCCCGGTCATCTGCCTCATCATTGAGGCGAGATCTGCGGGCTGCAACTGACCAGCAGCCTCCTGCGCAGCGGCCGCTGAGTCTCCCCCCGAGCCCTGCGGCCCCTCCTTCTCTCCCGTCTCTCTCCTTGTGGTAGGAGCCATTTCCAGCGAACTACCCAACAAAAAGCTGGCTCAACCACGCCAAACTGTAGACGCGAAATACAGAGGAAGCCGCGCTAACTACATACGCAACGCGACAAACACACTCCACACACAAATCTATAATGGAAGCAAAAAACGAACGTCAAGACAATACATTCGACCAACGGGGCTGAACTACAGCCACATTAAAATACGAAAAAAAAAAAACCACAGTAGGGCCACGTCAAAATACACAAGCGACTAATATCCCTACAAACGCTAAATACACTCGCAATGTAACCACTCAGGCCGTTACCCAAACAACAGAGAAAAAAAACGCAAGAAAAACTTCAGGCGTCTACAGCCATCGTAAAACCTAAGCAAACTAAAACACTGGCCTCCAAACTAATTTCAAACATGTATCTACACGGCTCAAAGCCCTGGTCTCCCACTGCCGAAATGGCGCTTCCTTCCCGGAACAAAGGAATGCCGTCCCAAACTGCAGTGGGCCCCTTCCCGGCAGCCGCAGAGAGCAAATGTCCACGGGTGGGCTTGACATCAGCCCCACGTTCGGGCGCCAGATGTGGGCCTGCTCTCTACGGCATGCCAAGAAATGAGGCACACTGCGGTTGCGTGAAAGAACTCTTTACTCACATCCTCCAACGCGCTGTCGCCCGTCCGGGCATACACACACACAACATCACCAGAAACACTCTGCGTCCCGAGTCCCTGTCTCCGCGCGCGGTTCTTCTTCACTCCACCCGCTCCTACCCGTCCACTCGCGCCATCTCTCCGGCGACCGGGCCGCGCGGTAGGCGAGGAGGGCGAGGGGCTCCGGGCGACACCCCCTAGGCCAGAAGGTGTCGGGCCAAGGCGCTCCCCACAAACTGGAAATTTTTAATGCGTATTTTCGCCTCGTTTCCGTGACACAAATGCGCTTTCTGATTTGCAGCGCTCCATAACAAGCGTTTTGTCGCAAAACAATATCACTCCAATAAGTTTACTTGCAACCAAATTACACAACGTTTGGTGTTTAAATGCATGTTGGAAGGGAACCTTATGCAGTTTACTTTGTCTGATTTACATTCACTAACAATTTATAAGCACGTTTGTTTAGCATCTAATTTTGTGCGGTAATTATTTTAAAATTTTTCTCAGAATGGTAAATAAATCGGAAATGGGCATATTGTCCGTTTTATCCGTTTTATAAGCTACGTTTTATCCCTTTTATCCGTTTTATAAACTACGTCAATTGATTACACTAAAACGACAAGCTTTGCGGTTGTGATTGGGATTACCGAAGTACGTCCCTATTCGGGTATTGTACTGGGAGGCTCGCATCCTTCCTCTGTTTCCCCGATTCAAGGTGTTAACAGTAGAGGCATACCTTCGTGTAATGTAATTTCCGATTTCAAGATCGCAAATGTTCTTCGTTCACTCGCCATCGTCTTTTTTAGCTCAGCCAGGGCCCAGGTACAAACGCCTGGAGGTGGTGTTTGTACAGTCTCTACTAGCGCCATTAAACATCAACATCCCCTCGATCCCTTCTTTTGAACCTCGAAATGCGATGGTGGAAATTGATTTGGATAATATTTCCCCTTCCAACTCCAAATATTTGCCGGAGAAGACGATATCTGGACTTCTAATCACCCATTTAGAGAAATTCCCCAACCACGTGGTTGAGGCCACAGATGCGCCTGTTCAGGAAAGAAAGGCTGGTATTGGTATCTTTTCACCTGTACTTGATGGGCCTTTTCTTTGCGGCTACCCAACTTCACAACAATATTCTTGGCAGAATTTTTGGCGATTGCCCTAGCTATAGAAAAACTCAATGAAGACCATTCGAAAGTGCGTATTGTGACGGACTCGCTTTCAGTCTGCTCCACCCTATCTATTCCAAGCTTTACCCTTCTTCGCCGAACGCTCTCGATGCTCGTACCACCCTTATGTACAAGAAATCCGCCTGGTCTGGGTTCGAGGGCACAGGGGTATCCACCTTAATGAAACCGCTGATTATCTGGCAGGTGTG
The DNA here is from genome assembly GCF_048455015.1 of Haemaphysalis longicornis. Taxonomy (NCBI): domain Eukaryota; kingdom Metazoa; phylum Arthropoda; class Arachnida; order Ixodida; family Ixodidae; genus Haemaphysalis; species Haemaphysalis longicornis. The sequence goes on along the minus strand of NW_027526361.1, from coordinate 103,817,592 downwards.
GCATTGAATGGATGGCTGGTTGATGCTGTGCCCCCCATAGCCCAAGTTGTTGCATCCCGGTTTCGCAGGTATAGCTCGATGGACAGCTTGCCCCCAAACAGTATCTCTGGCTGCCCCGAAATTAAGCACCTCCACTATGCGTGGAAGAGTGACGTTGCGCAGTCGCGATTGTGCGAGGTCACATTGACCAGCTTTCGCTGCAGAGTGCCCAATATGAATTTATATCTTCACCGCGCACGCATAGCGCCTTCGGCCACATGCGAGTGAACATTTCCTGCTGTCTTGTCGGCGGTTCTCCTCTCACCAAAATCGATTCCTGGGGGTTCCCCTCCGGCGCCTGGGTCTTTCCTTGTCGGTTTCGAATTTGCTGTCATTTGGGGCATTGGGTTTAGGTTTCTGCCACGGCGATGTTTGTCGCAAGGGAAGGAACAGCGCACATTCTAACAAAGGACGACAGAGTAACACACCACAAGCGCTGTTACTCTGTCGTCCTTTGTTAGAATGTGCGCTGTTCCTTCCCTTGCATCTGAAAACCACCAACTAGCCCAACATGCCACCCTTTTGGATGATGTTTGTCGCGCCCTTCACGCTTTTATTTCACAATCAGGTCGCCTACCCTGTCAAACACATCTCGTACTCTCTTTTTCTGGTACGTGTGGTATCGGTTTTTGCGTCAGTATGCTATAGCTTTTTTCTTTGGTTCTCAAAGTTGTTAACATCATGTCTTTTACATTCTCCACAGCTCTATTATAGCCTTAGTTTGAATTCTTAACCATTTCACCATATCTGACTTGGCCAATCCCCTAGAGTGGGTACGCGCCATTGTTTTTTGGTACCAACCAACCAACCAACCCCTTGACCAGAACGCCCGTCATGACCTCTATTCGTCAATACTCAGGAGACAGAAGATAACCAGCGAGCGGAGGGGGAAAATCCCCAGAAATGGGCCCTCTCCTTCTGCGCCTCCTTCTCCCCCTGATGTGACAACCACAAAAGAGGTACCCCGGCTCGAGAACGTGGTTCTTCCCCAAACTGTGCCACATACTGCAACGGATTCCATTCAAAGACGCCAAATGATGCCAACTCCACCAAGTGACTTCAATCAGCTGCTTTTACGGATGTTCTTCATGGCCCTGAAAGCGATCCTACATGCTCTTCCACAGGCCAACAACCTACTTGAGGTCAAGACCCTACTGGAAATGGAGCAAGTTATCATGCATGGCGGGCATGGAATCCCACTTAATGGATAGCTGGTATAGACGATCCATAATATTTCAGTGGAATTGTAATGGCCACAGGGGAAAAATGGGAGATTTCCGTAAATTTGTAGCGCAATATAACTTCCCGGTGTTGTGTATATCAGAAGCCCGCACTGAACCAAACATTCGTCTAGCAAATTATGTCGTGTACACATCAGACCGAGGTGTTGCTCCAAGTCGTGCAATGTTGTGTGTACGGCAAGATATACCGTCTGTACTAGTTGCATCATCGTCTACCCAAACCCCAGAATTTGTGCGGTGCAAGGTTGTATTGGGGAACACAACTGTTACAATAGTGAGCGTGTATATCGAACCGCATACTGCAATAGCTTGGTCTGACCTTACCGATATGTGCCGGCCAGACGGAAGCTTGATTATCTGTTGCGGAGATTTCAACGCTCCACATGAGTTATGGAACAGCACCACCACTGACAACCGAGGACGACAGATAGCGAGACTCTTAGACCTCTTTGACTACGCAGTGCTTAATGACGGCTCCTCGACGTTTCTCCGTGGGCACTCTTATTCTAATGTATTGGACATATCATTTTGTTCGTCGGATCTGGCTTCTGGCGCAGACTGGACTATAAACGTGGATACCAGGGGAAGTGACCACTACCCTATTTACATCCACCACCAAGCTCTCGGATCTTCGCCACCCCGGCACAGCGAACGAATAGTAAATTGGGCTGCCTTCAGACATTTGAACACCGAAAACCTCGGGAAGCCTTGCGATGTGGACGAGTTTACATCTACCATCAAGCAGCACCTGGACCAGGCGACTCGACATGTGCCCGTTCCACCTGGGTACAGGGGCATCGACGGAGAATACGAGCGTCTGCGTGCCATTAGGAGACGAGCTCAACGTAGATATCGTAGATCTGGATTGATTGAACATTACAACGAAGCCAAGTGTATTTTCGCGACGATGCAAAAGCAAATTCAAAAGGTTTCCTTTTAAAAGGTGGAATGAATTTTGTCAGTCGCTGTCGCCGTCCACCTCAGTGTCGAAAGTCTGGAACGTTGTGCGCGCTTTTCGTTCACCAGTTGCCCAATTGCGTCCTTTTCGCTCTTTAGCGGCACATCGTAACGTGACGGAAATCTCGATTGCAGAAGAGTGCCAGCACGAACCTGTACAAAGAATCGCTTGCCTCCGCATGTACCCTTATACAAGAAGCAATGAGTTCAGACTCCCCTGAGTTGGATGCAGATTTCACATTGGGTGAGTTGTCAGCTGCTTTGACAAGCATTCGTCACCGAACTGCACCAGGACCTGACGGAGTACCGTATTCGGCATTTTGCAATCTTGGTCCAATCAATACGACCCTACTCTTGGAATTATACAACAGAATTTGGAGAAGTGGACGGGTGCCAATATCATGGAAACTTGCAAAAGTGGCGGCTCTACTAAAACCCGGGAAAAGCCCCTTGGCATTAGACTCATTCAGACCAGTCAGCCTCACAAATTGTATATCCAAAGTCATGGAGAAAATGATCAACGAACGATTGATGTATTGGTTCGAAAGTCAGCATGTGCTGCCAGGAAATATATCAGGCTTCCGCATAGGTCGATGTACCATGGACAGCATCATTGATTTGGTGACATTTGTGGAACACGAAAAGTCCAAAGGCAACATTACGGTAGCCATATTCCTAGACGTAATGCGTGCCTACGATACGGCTAGCCACGTCCACGTCTTAGAAGGATTGGCGCTATTAGGACTACGTGGGAGGACGCTCCGCTTTATATCCGACTTTCTTGAGGGCAGGCGAATTTTTGTCACGACGGAGAATGCGAAAACATCGGAACATGTGGTTACCCAAGGGGTTCCTCAAGGCAGCGTTTTAAGTCCCACTCTTTTCAATGCAATAATGGCGCAATTACCAACACGCCTCCCACATGGCATTCACTATTCCATTTACGCTGACGACATATGTCTTTGGACATCCGGACCGTGATTGGAAGTCATCCAAACCAAATTGCAAAGCGGAATTGATGAAGTTTCAATGTTTCTGACAGAACGAGGAATGACTTTGTCAGCCGGAAAAACAGCAGTACTTCCTTTTACTATGAAACAATTGAATGGGTTTAATATATGCCTGGAGGGAAGACCCCTGGCGCTTGTGACAAACCATCGTTTCCTCGGCGTAATAGTAGATCGAAGGCTCTCCTGGTCACACTATCTTTACGTTCTGGAGACCAAGGTGAACATCATCGTCCGCGTTCTGCGACACCTGGCGGGAGCCCGTTGGGGAACCTCCACGGATGTTCTACTCAGACTTCACGGGGCTCTTGTGAGATCCGCTATCGGATACTCATTGCCAGTTCTCATTGGATTATCACCTTCTGGAGAGAAGAAACTCACTCTACTATTAGCGAGAAGTCTTCGAGTGTGCTTGGGGGTTCCTAAAGCCACGTCAAGTCCCCTTGTGCTGGCAGAAGCGCGAGAGTTTCCTATTATGGTCCTGCGGCTAAGAGAAATAACTCGGCACCTGTTCAGAATATTCACGCAACATGCTTACCATCGACTATCAGATGCAATATTGAAGCGAACTGGTTCGAGGATCTTTGCCATGCTGCAAGACTACCAGGCACTCCTTCCTGAATTTACACGGTGGCCTGATACCTGCCCTCCCTGGGTTCTTCCGCAGCCTAACATCACTGCTAGAATACCAGGTATCGACAAGAAGGCAAATGTTCCTGTACCGGCGTTGGTCCAGTTAGTGTTGATGCATATGTATAACGCGCACGCGGACAAGCTACATGTGTACACGGATGGATCTTGCAATACACGTAGCTCCGCTTGCGCGTTCGCAGTGCCTCCACTAGGTGTGCAGCAGATGTTCCGATTGTCACACAGAACATCCTCGACAACTGCTGAACTCTGTGTCATTGTGGAGGCTGTCAAGTTTATTGCCACAAGGCAGCAAAGTGCTAGGTGGGTTGTCTGCTCAGACTCTAAGCCAGCACTTCTGCTCCTATCAAATGTTCAGGCCAGAAACGGGTATCAAATAATGACCCTTACGATTGCTGAACATCTTTAAGCAGCCCGTGATAAAGGGCATGTCGTAGACTTTCAATGGTTACCCAGCCACAGTGGCCTAAAAGGCAACGAGGCAGCCGACAGACTCGCGAAACAGGGGCACGACGACGGCGACGAGCTCACCGTTCCTCTCCTCGCTGATGATATAAGGAGCATCATACGGAAACTAAGTGAGCAACGGTCTGCAGAGGCGTGGTTTGATGAAGACACGAAGCGGTCATTGCTGTACGCAATAGACCCAGCCTTACAGTTCCGTGTGAATGTGGAGCTGTCACGAAATGTAGAAACTCTGCTTCACCGTTTGCGACTCGGGGTGGCTTATACAAAGTCGTTTTTGTACCGAATTCACTGTGCAACCTCACCATCCTGCGCATGCGGAGCGCCCGAGGAAGATGTTTCCCACGTGATGCTAGACTGTCCATTATACTCACGGCAAATACGTGAACTTTTACACAAACTCCCACTAGAGAACCGTCGTGTGGTGTGTTTAGAATCTTTACTAGGACCATGGCCTGATGCGGGGCTTCAAAATAAGGTTGTTCGTGCCCTGAATGTGTTTTTTACCTCAACAGGAATAGTGACAAAGTATTAGGTGACATATTAGATTTTTGTCGTGACTCAGTTACCACCAACCCAGGAGGACATTTTACAGACAACTTTTAGTACTCACGAAAGTGTGGTGCACAGTGGAATAGTATAGCCGGGTCTATGACCCTGTATTGGTGAAATGGAGTAGCCGGGAGCAGATCCGCTTCCAACCTCTCCACTCAATAAACCAGTTAAACCACCACCAAGCCCTATAGGTGGGAATTCCGGGGTTGAAAAAGAACACTTGGATTGTTTAATGTTCACCGACGTGAGCACGACGTAAATTCGGGCAGAACATGCGGGAGCCACGCCGGATTACCGTTCGTGCTCCAGTCGTGTTAGTGGCGCAGAAAGTCGCACAATCGCTTGCACTCATCAGGAGCCCACTGACGTGGGGGAGCTGTATGTCAGGCCTAGCCGTTAAAGCTCTGCTTACATTTCTTGGCGACTCCTCTCTGGATTCTCGGCTCTAGGTTGCGACAAAATTTAGCAGACTGCGAAATAATGTCTGAGCAGTTTTTTTTCTTCTTTTTCATGAACAATAGTCATGTGCTGAAAAGTGAACTGTAGTCATCTGATTCAGCGCCCCGTTGTATGTGAGGCGTTTATTGGTTTTACTGCTTGTACATAGTTCATTTGTCGCTTTCATTGTCATTTCCCATACCTCCCATATTCATTCCTTTGTCTTTCTGTCCCCAGTACCCTCCCCCCAGAGGGAAGTAGCAGGCCCAAGATCAATTTCTCAGAACGGCCTCTTCTCCTTTTCAATAAACATTTACTCTCTCTCTCTCTCTTTCTCTCTCTCTTTCTCTTTTTCTCTCTCTCTTTATGTCAGGGCCCACACCAGGCTGCATCGTACAGCAAAGCTAGTGGGGGGAGCGGTCTAATGCCGGGGATGTGGGCAGCTACTGTTCTCGCGAACGACTCACGCGGACGACCAGTTGGTACACCTGCAATGTTGATGAGCATAGAGGCGGGCGCTCTGCCTAATATGAGTGACTAATAATAGTCGGGCCTGTGCCAGGTGCCAGTAGGGCTTGAGTAACGGGCACCCTTGATCCCACCGATAGCCACGCACTGAACTAAAGCAACAACTGTTGATTTACAAATGAACAGCTCGTGGGCGCTATGTTTGAGAAATTCACGCGCAAGTTGTTTATTTCCCCTCAATCGGAATACTTCACACTTTTTCGCACAGATGATGCTGTCCCGCTTCAAGGTCGCCCACGTCTTCCTCCTCATCTGGTCAGCAGTGGGGGTGCTTCTCTACAACTTGGAAGCTCCGAGCTATTATCTGCGGCCATCGAATAAAAGTGCACCCCTCCCCAATCCTGGCGATGGTGAGTGATTAGGAGTTGAGAAAGAAACGTATGCAGTACTCGGTTTCGTGATATTTGTTTATCTCTGAGAAAGCTGCGCTGGGGGTCAGCGAATCCCGTGACCCTTTCAGGAAAGAAAACCCAGGAAAGGTCCCTATACTATCCCAAACATGACACAAACAATATGGTGGAGGTGGTGTAATGTTCAGGAGCACGGAAGAGCAAAGACGTCAGGAGACGTTGCCACTGGAGAAACGTGAAGCGTTGTCATAAAAAAAAAAAATACACCAATTCCACTCAATGTGTAGGGTGTCGAAAGTGCAGAGCAGTGATCAGCCATAATGGGCTGTACCGCCGTTGTCCGCTCACTAGTTGCTACCACCCCATGCAATTCAAATTTCCTGTCTTCGCAGTGCTCGCACGCCCTCCTCCTGGAACTGCGCCAGTGGGAGTTCTGTTCTTTTTGGTGCTTGCTTTAATTTCGCAAGCTGGAGCTGTTTTGCTTCATTCCGAACCCGCTATTTTTTCTTGCGCGCCTGGAGCCTTTCTGCGACATTTCGAACGCGCCATTTTCTTCTTGCGCGTGGAGCCTTACTGCGTTATTTCGAACGTGCCATTGTTTTCTTGCGCGGCCGCTTTTTTTTCGCTCACAATCGTAAAACCAACCCAAGGAGCGTTCCCAACTAAATGAACGCGGGCGCTGCCGGTTAATTACGAATATTTTGCCTCAAATGTAGTACGTATAGTTTTCTTTGCGCTAAACGGCGGGGATAAGCGCCAGTGGTTCGCGTGTTTCGAACGCTTATGACTATATAAACAACTTCGCTGTCGAAGCCTCTCGGGTACGCCGGGAACGACAGCGTTAGCACAGGACGCCCTACTGCTCTGCTTGAGTCCAGCGAGCGAGCTACGACGACAAGGCGAGCGCCTAAAGTGCTCTGCACTTAACAGTAAAATCGAAGCCGGCTCCGGGCGCCCCTGTGCCCCGTTACCCCTCCGTGTGAGAGCGCGCCGGCTCCGGCCGAACAAACGCCGGCATGAAGCTACAAGCAAAGACGTATTGTGGGTCACGGGCTCGGACCGACTCCAGCGGCTCAGAGAAAGAAACAGTGAGGGAGCGGCGTCAACGGAGGTGGGCTTGTGATGGCTAGCTGCATGGCGTCATGCCTTTTCCTAACGTTTTTCCCTCTATGGTAGAGTGAACAAGAACACCGAGAGGTTGAAGCGCCTGTACATTTTATACATCAAAACTGAAGCAAAATCGGGGTAAAAATTGTTAGGGGCGCTGCAATCACGAGATTTCAAAGTGTAGCGAAGTTCGCCAAGGTAGTACCGGGACACTTCAACTTATTCATTTTTACATTGACACAAAGTGGTGATGATTATACGATTTCAAGTTCCCACTGTGGTATGCAACCGTACACATCGCCGCTCGCCCTCTTGCCAACATAAATATGTATAGGATGCGGAGTTCTCGATTACCAACACACTGCGTGACAGAAGCCTTGTTAATTATGGTTGTACCAAACCAAGCTGCAGAAGGGACTTTTGCAGGAAGTATTCTTAAAGGTGGGGTAGTGCTTCAAGGAGCGTTATAAAAAAACAGTCCCGTTTACAGCAAGGACAGGTTGTCCCTGATTTAGAAAAAAAAATAGGACTATAACCGAACGTCAGAAGTCTGTCTGAAATCCGTATTTTTTTATCCCCTGCACGTCCCCTACCCATTTCGGTCTAGAAAGGTCTGATCTTTACCATTAGCCAGATGCCTGAAGATGCGGGTCAGACGTCTGTCGGGCGTTCCGAGGATAAGCAGTTCTTTTTTCACCTTAATATCCCACGGACGTCCATAGTACGTACGCTGGTTTCTGCGGTCCTCCGACACACGCCCAGATGTCCTTCACCGGATGTCGGACGGATGTTCGATGGCAATCTGTGGTCGAATGGGAACAGCTAACACGTCCAGCGCCCGTTTGAGGGTATCGCTTTCCTCCTCCGTCCAATCGGTCGAAAATGCTGTTACCCGTGAACGAACATAAACTTCTACATTCAACGGCTACGTAAATGTTTGTTTTTCTAGTTTGTTGCCTAAAAAAAGGGGTACTTTAACCCTGTAGTCAGGATGCTGTGAATAAAAAAAATGTGTGCAACTACTTCGGCCGAAATCACACGTCTCTAAACACTTTTACATTTTATACACCGAAGCAGCTGTGCCTTGGGTTCATGTAATCATAATTCGCGAGTTACGTCCGTAGAAATCACAGGCTTTTTGGTGCGATAATTCATTTGCGCGGTTTCGCGAGCAGATGGGTTTAAACCGCATCCCCGCATGAAGCCGAAGCGCAGACGCTCGCGCTAGAGGCAGCCATAGGCTCCGGACCGATCGCCGGATGGCGCTGCCCTCTCCCCTCCGCGGGAGTACGCGGTGGCTGCCGCCGCTTCCGCACGTGCTTTTAAATGCAGAGCATTTCTTTAACTCACATGTAGCGTCCGGCGTCCGTCCGCAACAGCTCAGCGCGCAGGTGCGCCCTCTCCCCCACTCCTCCTCTCCCGCATCACGCTACCCTCCTCGCTCTCAACAACAGGTCCGCACCCCTCCCCCTACACTATATATAAAAAAAATAATAGTTATCGGCGCCTGGTTTCGATCCCACGACCCTGTGGGCGGAACGCGATGTACATGGTGCTCTTCCCACTGCGCCACAAAAGCGACACAGAATGAAAGGGTACGAACGCGCCTTATATCCTTGACTCATTCAAACTACGTCAAGAAGCTGCTGATACACGGCAGCAGTTGCATCGATCTCGTCTTCACCAGTTTCTGCAACGCACGACCACTGCTTGAAGACCTCTTAACAGTACACTTTAGCGACCACGAAGCCGTCGTTCTCAGCGTCCAATACAACGACAACAGCAACAAATAAATAACGACTTAAAACCTGCTCCTTACCTTCACTTCTTGCGTCACAAAAAAAGAAAAATTGGGCCCATCTCTCCACGAGGGGGGACTCGAGTCGCAAAATCACGAAAGTAATAATTAATATATGAAAGAAAGAATAATAATTAATAGTAATAAGCAATAATAGTTAACACATTCACTACCACCCCACCACCACCCCCCAAACACTAACGTTAACGCAATACACCCACCCCCTACGCGACGCATTTAATCGAGTCCCCCCTCGTGGGGAGATGGGCCCAATTTTTTTCGCTGCGCGCGTGCTGCATTTATCGCGCTACGGTGAGGTCCGGGTAAAATTTTCTTTCGACTTATGAAAGCATACACGTTAGCACGTGTCCAGCAAGTTCGGTTTACACGTACAGTAGCTACTGGGTCCATTTTTGCCGGTGCTTTTATTGTCGTCTGCTAGAGACGCGTCGTCTGCTACGCTACGCTCGAACGGCCGAGCACCCCGGCGGTTTCACGGGATAAAGCGTGTTCTTGGGTGGTCGTCAGCTGCCGTCTTTTTGTAGTCCAGGCGACAGCTGTGCAACTTGTCAGAGCGCATTTTTCTCTTGTTTGCTACTTTCTTCACGTGCTCCCGCTCTGAACATCCGGAGTTTATGAACGACAGAAAATTGAGGCTTACAAGAATTCCCGTTAATTCATTGTTTCTAATCCTTGAAATGATCAGCTCCCTCCTATGAAAGACGCATTAAAAAGGCACATGCTGTTAAAGGGGTGCGCTGACAACACCGCATTTCTATTTTGCTTATCTTTGAAGGAATTTTGTTTGCAACGTTCGTCCCACAGATTGACCCGCTGGGAGTGAGGGTGATACTGCGGCGGGAACAACAGAACATCTTGTCAGGACTCGGGACTCCGCCAACGTTCCACGCCTGTTTTCTGTTATGTTCCCGTGTTTTATGACCATGTAGACACTGCTGCGACAAAACATGGTTGCCTTGTGTGCAGTAAGCAAAACTGCTATAAGATGGAATGGATTCAGATAGATTATTGCCCTTTTGTTGTTGTTCTCGCCATCTGCACAAAAAAAAAAGGCAGAAGGTGCAGCTGGTACGAGGGCGATGCATTTGCGCCTGTGCAGTGTTGCCGCGTGCATAAACGAAAACACGAGGCCCTTCAGTCGTGCACGACATCGACCAAAGAGTGGAGAACTGCTGTGGCGCGTCCAGAACAGCTTGGCTCCCAAGGCTGCCTCTGCTGCTTTCGGTGCTAATCAGAGGGGGAAAGCTAATTGGGAAAAAAGGGATTTTGCAGAAGAGAACACTAGTTCTCTGTTGCTCGGGCTGCCTGGTAATGGATAGGGGGTGGGGGGTGCTCCCCTCTACACTTTTTTTAATGCATGCTGCCAATGATTGTTTTCCGCTAAATGAAATTCGGAGTTGTTTAGCTGGTGCCGTTCGATATCGTCCATATATAACACAATTGGTTGACATTTTGCATGGGTTAAAAAAAATAGTTTCTAGCGATTTACCAGGCTGTAGTAGCTCTGGTCCGTCTTGCCATTGTGACTTGTGTTCTGGACGGGATTGCTGTGTTGTTAGTTTTTTCCCCACATTTACAAATACTGGTAATTAAAAGAGGTATACACCAAATTCTGTATATTAATAGTAATCAAAAGTTATACGCCACAAGCTGTTCTTTTGTTTCCGCGAACTGTCACTCTAACCCATACTTGTACTCTAAGCGGGTGACAAACATTGCGAACGAAAATTCCTACAAGGACAAGTAAAATGGAAATGCGGCGCTGTCAGCGCACCCCTTAATTAGCGTGTGCCTTTCTAATGCGTTGTTATAAGATGCAGCTGATTGTATCAAGAGTAAGAAATAACCTATTACCATAATCAATCACGTTTATCTTACATTACTTGCAAGCCTCAGTGTTGCTGCAGTCCAGAAAATCCGGATGTCCGAAGCGCGAGCACGCGAAGGGAGTAACAAACAAGAGAAAATTACTCTGACAAGCTGAACAGCTGTCGCCTTGCAGACGAAAAGACAGCAGCCGGCGACCGCCGAACAACGCGTTTGCCCCATTAAAATCGTCGGGGCAGTCTGCCGGTCGAGCGGCGGGTCTGTAGCAGACGACAAGACAAACGTCGACAAAAATGAACTCAGTAACTACTCTACGTTTCAACCGAACTTGCTGGACACGTGCTGACGCGTATGGTTTCATAAGTCAAAAGAAAATTTTACCCGGCCCTCTTCCTAGCGCGAAAAATGCAGCACGCGCGCAGCAAAAAAAGCACCTGCCAAAGCGGCGGCAGCCCCTGCGTACTCCCGCGGAGGGGAGAGTGCCGCGCTGCCCTCGCCCGGCAAACTTTAGCTTCTCCTCCCTATGTTGAGTGCCGACGCTCGCACGCTTGGACGAGCACGCGCGCAGCCTCGTAATACTAATGGCCACCTCAGTCTACTAGGGCATATGCAGTGACGCCTCTCGTCTGCTCCGATTCGCTGAGCCGTTGAAGAAAGCTGATATTTCGGACGCACAACTGTTCGTCGCTTTACGAAAGGCAGTGTACTATTGGGACGAAAAATCATGAGTGGCAGCTGATAGGCGTATGTGATACGGTATATTCGTAATGTGGCTTATGTACGGTCCAGGAAAACGAATTTGGCTGGATACAGGCGTAATGTATATGTAATAAGAACGGCCACGGACGACGTCAAAAGCACTCCCACTGCTTAACACATATATTCAGCAATTTATCGTTAATTATTGTGTCATTCTTCAATCTTGGTAACAAGTGTAACTGGCTACACGAAATAAAAACCACGTGATAGCTACTATGTCTGACGAGAAACGAAGTCAACATATGCCTGAAATATTGTCCCATTTTGGTTCATCCTAATCGAATATTTAACTCAATGCTTTCTCCACTTGTGCAGGCCCTTGTCCAAGTGCAAACGAGCTCCTTGTGGATCAATACATAAAGAGCTGGGACGACAAGGTCGCCACGAAGCCCCGGGCCTCGCGTGCTGTTCTCAGAATGGAAGGGACTTTTTGGAACACGCTGAGCAAAGACTTGCACTTGTACACGGCTTACCTGGACAAGCAACGAGACTCCCTTGTGCGCATTGTAAGCTACATTTCTTGCAACAACCCATCCTGTACTAAGAGGCTTCGTCCATTGAGGTGCACCTACAAGACAGCAACAGGTTCCCTAGGCACGTTCGCTGCTTATGTCGAACTTATGGAAAAACATATCACAAGGTTTCCGTTGCAGCCGGCGAAGGTTGTTTGCCCCTTTCCTACATACTTGGCCACCCAAGTACGTAGCAAAAATCTCTTCGTGGGCGTCCTCAAAGCATCCAAGGGAGGCAAGCCTAAATTCTGGATCAGAGTAATGCAGACCCCGAAGTTGAGCAAGGCCAAGTGTTGTGCCGTGTGCGTGAAGCCTGTGTTTGGACGCTTGGCAACTCTCCACAGGGTGGCTGAATTCATAGCGAACTACAGGGTGGTCGGCGCCCGACACTTCTTCCTGTACGACGCGGCTATGACGGAGGCCCTGAAAACCCTCCTTGCCCGTTTCCAGTCGGCTGGAATTGACGTGACTGTCATTGATAATAATACGTTGGTGCATCGTTGGGGCCAGATGGCTGCACTTTATGACTGTATGATGCGGGCTGTAGCGAAAGCAGAGTGGTTTCTTCCGTGGATTTGAATGAGCTCATCATGCCGTTGGGATTTCCCACCCTTCCAGCGATCGTGAAGGACGTCATACGACGAGCGTTCCAGCCGAAAGTTGGGAGCTTCACATTCTCAAGCCAATCTTATTGCCGCGAGTACGGGGCAAGCGACACGTCCATGAAAAAGGGCGAGCGACCACGGCTGACCAGGCTGTACACTTTTTTTTGCCCCCAGCAGCTCACCCGTTTTTTATGCAAAGTATATGGCCAGGGCCCGAAGTGTGGATGTCGTGCACGTTCACAGCGTCGAACATATTAATGGTAGTACGAATAAGATACTCGGAGTTAAGCAAGCGGTGCTGAGGCACTACAGACGATGCTGTGACTGGAGGACCCTTGAGTATGATAAAAAGTACAGCGTACACCTGTGGAACACCAGTCTTTTGCTTCGAGACAACGCTGCACAGGCATTCACTGAACGCATCGAGAAGGACCTCGCTTGGTCCCTGGCCAACACGTAATGGTTGCAACACAAGGAGACGAAGCAGGTTCGGCGATTTTGATTTAGCTTTACTATGACATGTGTCTTATGATATGCGTGAGATCAGCTAGCAGGTAGAAGTTCAAACTTATGTAAAGTGTAACAGAGCGGCCAATATCAAATAATGATTGCGAGAAAGACGAACAGTTCTGACACATACAAGTATTTTCCTACAACATGGAACTATTCCCGTTTTCACTGGTACCGGGCAGCTTCATTGCAGTAGTAAAGTTGGGCGTACCCATGCATGAATAAAAACGTCTGGATTTTGTCCTTCTGTACCATCCTCCTTTTCCAGTGAAGCTATGCAGAGCTGTGTTCCTGGAGTCTTTTTTATGTCCGCCACCATAGTATGTCTTGCCGTACGACCACGTTTTTCTCGAATGTGCCCGCACGGGGAATCTTGAGCATTCATGTTCACTGTATTGGCGCCACCGCGGACCCCGAGCCCTAAACGTAAGCTGTAACCAACCGTGTCGATGTGCTTTTAGGTGGATGGTAATAAACCACGAACGGTGGTCGTCGGAGCCTTGGTCAAAATTCTGCCGATGATCCCCTTGTCTGTTTACCAGGAAGGACGTTCCGGGACCTCTCCAGCTATAAAAGTACAAGTAAGAACCTTTTCCCACTGCTTTTATTACATGCCATACGGTAGTTTCAAACTACCGTATCCCCAAAATCATGAGCGGTCCCTGAAAAGGGGCTTCACCAAAGTTCTTTTTGCTCCCTTCCCTTTTTGATAAATGAATCACTCGGTAAATCAAAGCCCATAAACACCAGCATGTGTTTCTTATCTCCAAGTTTTTCACAGCCTTATTGGCAAGTCGTATAAATCTAACAAACGCGAAACGGGAGCCGGACTGGTTGAAGTCAGCAACAAACTGGAATTCACTGACCTCCTGACGCAAACATTCAAGGGCGATGTGGACGTCGAGATCACGCCCCATCGCAAGCTAAACCCCTCCCAGTGCGTGACATATGATCCGGATCTACTAAATGGAACCGAAGCTGATTGGTAGAGGCCTTTTGCATCAGGGCGTGACGGCAGTGACGTGGATTACCATACGCCGAAACGACTTAGAAACCCATACGAAACACCTAATCTTGACGTTTGCCCGCTCAACACTTCCTGAGTCAGTGAATGCAGGTGTCATTAGATATCCGGTCTGACCCTGCATACCGAATCCGCGCCGCTGATTCAAGTGCCAGCGATTCAGGCACGGCACAAATTTTTGGCGTGGCAGATTGACATTCGCGTAATGTGCAACACAAGACCACTCAACCATTTATTGCGAATCACAAAGCCTCACTTGCGCGATCTGCCAGGGTCCACACCCAGCCTATTCCAGGATTTTCGAAAAGTTCAAGCAAGAAAAACGATCATTACCATAAAATTCAATTAGAACATCACCTTCCTAGAGGCGCGGAAGAGGCTCGCCTATTTCCCCCTGGGGAGGTACGGAAACGTAGCTCACCGCTGGGCAGACTGACGTCTGGTTTTGGCGCGACCCAGGTCAGTGAAACCATGAGCGTTGGCAGGATTTCATCTTGAGCTGGCAAAGCTGTTGCACCACCGTGAGAGAAAAATAGTAAAAATGTAAGAAAAATTTCACAGCTTTGATTGATTGATTGATTGAAGGGATTAACGCGCCGACGCAACGCGGGCGATGAGGCGCGCCGTAGTGGAGGGAATCCGGATTAATTTTGGCCACCTGGCGATCTTTAACGAGCCCACAGCTATCTAAGGATTTAACAAAGAAACATCATTTTAAAGCAAAGCTTTCTGGCTCTACCAGCCAACGGTCCTTTCGAGGAGTGCGGGACAACAAACTCCCGAAGCGACGGAGGTGGCGGCGGGGGGAGAGAGGGGGGGGGGGGGATGGAGGGGTTTTGCTCACGGTGGCGCAGCCGGTTAGTTTTTGTTTAACTTGCGGTGACATGGCGTTGTCGTAGTGTGGCATGGCTGATCGATCAAACTAGTTGCGGCTCCGTGCTCGCTTTCGCCGTCGTTGCTTCGGAAGTGAAACCGTTGCATGTGGTGGGGAAGCGGGCGTAGTTCGTCTCGTCCGTTCGGCCCACATTCCTTGGCGTCGTAAAAATGAATTCATCGGTAAGGCATTCGATGCCTTCGTATGGATCGCGTTCATTCGTTGCCGTTCTTGCCGTGTCCGTGTCGCCGCTCAAGCTCTCATCTTTTGCCTGTTGTTTTGAGAATGCTAAAATCGGTATCTCTCCCGTACAAGCAGGCTCGAAAGCGTTCCATTCGTTCCGAGTCCGCTTGCTCGCGGTTGCGTCCTCTTGTACAAAATGGTGTGTGTCGGGTGAGCCTCGATCGGAGCAGCGGGTGCCGGGGATCTTTTTCGCGCCGGCTCGGACGTGCCGCAAGCGCTGACCGTGTCGTTGCTCGTTGACGGACCTATACCTGCACGGGTGTAATGTCGTTCGTTCGCTGGACTCGGGTTGGAGTAGCGGGTGCAGGAGAGCTCGAACGTTCCGTTAGGGTTGAACCGCGTGCGCTGGGTGTTCTGTTGCTTGTGGCAAGGGTGAGTTCTGCTGTTGTGACATTCGCTGGCCAAGTCAGGATAGCAGCAGCGGGAGCGGACGATGTCGCGAATAGCGGTTTCCTCCGTGTAATGTTGGCTTGGTCGCGTTCCGTGCGCTGTGCATTTCGTTCGCCGTGGTCAGCTCTACCGCTCCAAGTTGGATGTCGTTCGTCATCTCTGGTGCGTCACTGTTCGTGCGCTGTGCGTCTCGTTTGTCATGGGAAAATCCTCTAACACTGGTGTGCTGTCATTCGCCACGTATGGTGTGTTTAGTGCGCCGTGCGTCTCGCTCGTCGTGGCCATGTCCACCAATCCGGGTGCGATGTTGTTGGTTGCGTGGACCGTAGCCGTGACAGCACGTGTGAAAAATGTCGTATGCACTGGCTCTGTTGCGTTCCGGGCTTTGAGTTTCGTTCGTGTAGGTCCGGATCGGAAGAGCGGGTGCCAGGCACGTGCTGCGATCTGGCTCATGCGCGCTGCGTACGTTGCGCGTGTCGTTGCTTGTGTCTGGAAAAACCTGCGCGTGGGTGATATAGCACGTCGGTTGGCTTGGTGTCAGAGCAGCGGGTTCTTCGGTACTTCACTAAAACGGTACTTCAATGAAATGAAAGTAACTTAATGGCAACAAGCAGGCAATTGGTCAGCACAAAAACTGTCCGCGAATGTGCTCATTGAAATGTCATCGAAAGACGATAGTCTTCTGTAGCCCCTGCCGCGTAATGCTCCTCACGATGCACAAGTGCTCGTGCGCCTCATTAAGCGCCCCTGGCATCATCTAGGCTTACGCGTGGGCTTGCGCCCCGTGAGGGGCTCGTAATAAATACAAAGAAAAAATGACGAGCGCGCTCGAGCTTGCGCCTCGTGAGGAGAGCCCGACACCGGGCAGATCGACCTTCGAAAACACTGTCCAGTGTTCAGGGCGTCATCTCTCGCGTGCTGTTCTCCTTGCCAGTTCACGTGCGTTCGCGTCTGATGTGGGGAGCAAAGACGCCGAGTTCGCGCTACAAATGCCGAATTCGCGAATCCGGTTGCCGTGGGTGCTAGACCGTGCTACCGCGCTCCACTTCGGGAGATCTGTGAAAGGCTGCAGACAAAACGGTCCGGGCCTGCCAGTAATGGAGAACGTTCTGCGGGAAGTTCTAAAATACTTGTGAGGTGCAAAAGCCGGGCCTCCGACGAACGGAGACGGATGCCAGCTCTGCTGTTTCTCCAACCTTGCACCACTAGTGCAAGTTGCGCGAATTTTTTGTGTTTATTGGTGAAATATATGGTTCTAACGCGTTTCTTTTTTTTTTTTTTTTTTGCGATCGGAAAAATTACACCCACGTCTATTCTTCATGAAAGGAACAGTGCGAATGTCACTTTCGTATCTATGTTTAGGTTCAAATATCCCCAATGTTTTATTTTTGTTGAATAATGCTCACAAACAGGAAGTATGGTACCCGATTTAGTAGCTAGGGAATATTTTGCCGATATGAAGCTCGCGAGGAATAATTCTTTTAACTTTTGGCCGAGCGGCTGAATCGCGGAGCAGAAAGTTATCCAATTGTGCACATTATGTACATAAAGCTACTTCGCCGCAACCCCTGTACATACCACGTATACTGCGGGGCCTGATATTAGGCTGCCATAATAAATTATCTTTACGACAGCCACACACACAGACAGACAGACAGACAGACAGACAGACAGACAGACAGACAGACAGACAGACAGAGCAACATTGTCGCGTTTGAGTAGCCAAAGAAAGGCTATCGTCTTTAAAGCCAGCTGCAAAGAGATGCTTCCGCCCCTGTCCGCATGCTGAGAAAATTGCGCAACCGTACCCCTCGTCACCGCCGCCAGCCCGCAAAGTAATAGATAAACACAAAGACAAAAACCGGCTAGCGCGCGCGAAGCCAGAGGGAGGTCCCACCACGAGAAAGGGACAGGACAGGGGCGCAACGCGTCGGTAATCTTATTTCCGTTAAGAGCCCGGGCAAAATCCATACGTGTCTGACCTTAACCACTCCTTTTTGTATGCGTGTTTGTGCGCTTGTGCCAGAGCACCCGACACAAATCCCCTGCACTTGGCGACGTGACGACGGCGGGCCCAATTGGCGAGTTACCGTATTTTCGCGATTCTAAGCACCGCCCCATTCTAAGCACCATCCCCAACTTTCGGAAAAAAATTTGGAAAACAAGCTTGCATGCGAATCTAGGTACCCCCTTTTCTAAGCAACAATAGCAAGGTGGATTTCAGACGCGTGGTAACGGGGCCGAGTTGACGTTGTGGCCAGGTCATTTATGAAGTTTTCAGTTAAGAAACACTTGACGGAACTGAAGACGACCCCCTAGGGGATACTGAGAGCTGGCCCAAGCGGCACAACGGACTCGAATAGGGTGACTGAGTATCGTAAGCGGTGGTTCATTGTCTGTACGTATTTTCCTTTAGAAAGTTGGCCAAATGAAACTTTCATCACTGCGCCCGTCTCGTCGATACACGGCCGCGAAAAAAGTGGCGGTGGGGGGGGCGGGGGGGGGGATAATTTAGCCTTTTCAAATCTAAGCACTCCCCTCACTTTGGGCATCGCGATGGTGGAAAAAAAAGGTGGTGCTTAGAATCGAGTAAATACGGTACTTCAAACCGCCCGCAGCAGACGTGCTGCAATTTTCCGGCAACGGCGCCGCCGAGTCTGCTCACCTTTTCCCATCGCGACGGCTGTACCGAATCATGCCTGGCACGAACGGCGCGTGTGGCAGACACGCAGCGAGTCGCGCCTGGAGACGGCGCCGCTGAGTCGCCTTCCCTTTTTCTGCCGTGGCGGCTCGGCGGACGCAATCGCTTCACCTGTATCCGCCGGATTCAAACTGCGGCCAGTGAACTTAGTCTGATTGGAGGTATTCGAAGTGCACGCGGCTGCAACGGAACCCCGAGGGTATTCTCGGCGAGATCGACATGTAGGTGGCGACACCATCGCGCTGCTAGTGTGGATCCTCCGCTGAGAGGCCCGGGAGAATGCACACTGTGGGCGCGCTTCGTCCCTTTCTCGCGCCGTATGTGCGCACTAAAGGCGCAGACAAGAGTGGTATGCTGTAGTTCGGTTCCTCAACGTTCAATGTATAGCATGGAAGCGGCAGTCAGTTTTCATTACTACGCCAAAAAAGCGGCGACCCATCGGGAACCTCAGAACGGCCGCAATAATGGCATTGAACTTGGTACGCCGTGGCTCGTAGCAAGCTCGATCTTTCCGGACTATGGCTTTGAGCCTACAATAAAATCATAAATACAAACAAATCAGGAAGCCTAGATCTCCGGAATTAAGTTTACAACAGCACAACAGCAGTTTCAATCGCTGTCACTGGTAGCATGGCGCATTCTTGCATTTGTGGGATGCCGTGAAATGGTAACACCACTTAACTGATCCGACATTTTTTCTAAGAGCTTACGATATTTTTTCTGTGTTCGAAGGGCGACATAAAATGACTGAATTCCAACCAGTGCAGAAATATAAATGCAACCCTTCTAACAGGTCGTTTGCGTGCAGCTTTAGTTAAATGAAATTTTAGCGACTCTGAAGGCAGGTTTGATGAATAACGGTGTCGGATCGCTTATTTAAGGCTTTCCTCGCAAGTGAACTTGCGAGTTAAATTGCTAACGCTCCCAGTACAATCAACATCTCATGTTTAGCTAGACTTGGAAAATGGCAAGCAGGTTTACAGTGGGTAAATCAACCTTCTGGGACCTCACAGTGAGCACAGAGTTTCTGTTACGGGTGCACTGTTGACCATTTTCGTTCCTTTTAAAATCTAACAGGTGCCTGCAACAGCGAGATGTATTTGCATTCTTGCGTAATGTCGCTTACCAACCACAAAGATGACAAATGAAGTTGCCCTGTTGCAGATGCATTAAAGCATTTCCTTTTTATTTCTCGTTACGAAACAGCGCAACGGGTTCCCGGTAACTACTTTGTGTAATAAACGGAACCTCGCTTTTGTTGTCTTGACGTTTAATTCTTGAGGATTGGATAAAAGTTTTCTGTGCATTTTGGTTTTTTTTTCGTTTTTTTTTTCTGAAGAGGGAAGGGGGGGGGGGAGGGAGGGAGTTCTGCCAACGTTCCAAGCGCAGCGAGAAGAGAATGCATGTAACGCGAAAAGCCAAACGTTGGTTATCAGTATTACTTAATTGCAATTGAAAGTACGCTCGGCGTCGTGTTCCGTAGCGATGAAAAAGCAGTACTTCAACGAGTAGACGACGGTATTTTCATAACTTGTTATTCCCATTCTTGCCGGAGATTGTCCAGGAATTGTGGCTCGCCTTTTTCAGAATTGTATTGAACGCGAGCATTGTGGTACAAATAAAAAAAATCCAGCGAGTCACGGCACACACCCTCCACACATGTGGGCAACAACGTGAAATATATTACCCGATTTTTTCTCCTTCTTTAATAGGTCCACCTTAAGAGGTTAAGACGTGACCATATTAGGCATTTGCTTATGCTGAGTGAAACACATTTCTGGACAAGCTGATTTATGTCGGGATTTGAAAATGGGGTAATATGGAAAGGGCACACGAAATGTCACAGGACACGAGCAAACTGAAAAAGGCCTAATTTGACCGAGAAATCCCCCCGAAATATTCTGGAGCATCCACAGACGTGTTTCAAATAATACGTAAAATTAGCAACACAGTATAAGCAATGACTGTCCGAAAATGGTATTGATTTTCGAAAAGGTATGGGAAGAATTCGAGTACACAGGCGTTTGCAGGTGTGAAATACGTCCCCGGTAATGTACTGGCGATAACGCACGGCTCCTGCGCGGTGTAATTGATTTTGTTTTTTTCTTCTTCCGTTAAGGACAGAGCACAATTTTGCAAGGGTGTGGCAATTGCGCGGGTACGCACAGGTCTTCTCGCTCCTTACCCGTTTCGTGTATTAAACTTTTATCCTTAAATAACCACATCGCCACCTTCAAAAATCACCATTTGCCGTTTCCGAAACGGCAGACGACTGCACTTATCAATAACAAAAGTGCGATGTGTTGAAGCAATGTTTATAACACGCGTCACCCGTATAACATGCTTGACCACGGCAAAGATGTTTCGTGGAATTGAAGCAGCGATTAACCCGCAACGGCCGCTGATTATTGTGTCTCTAGAGGGAATGCGCAAGCAGAGGTAACTATGTCATTGCTTACTGCCAAACAAGTACACATACCGGTTGTTTTATCGCGTGAAGCACGAGTCTTGCGCCGCGGCAACGTGAACGAGCAGACGACGCGAGAGCGCCATCCACACCAACGTTACTATCCACACTAGGAGCGGTTCGGCCCGCCGCCACCAGCGGCCGACTGCATACGATCCCGGGGCGCGAGTTTGGCGACATGCAGAGCCCCCTCGTGTCCAACGCGTCTTGGTAGTACCAGAGTCTTCTGGTAGTACGAAAGCAGACAACCCTCACCGCCCTCCATGTGTTTTCAATCACGAACCAGGACGAAAGTTGGTTGTAATTATTTTAATCACTTTGTGGCACGTTTAAATGACTGCATAGTAAATGAAATAGCCCTTAAAGTAGTTGCAGAGGCTAATCAAAATAATATACCCCACAATGAGCCCCCACATCGCCAATATTCCAATAATAGCCCCCACATCGGCGTTTTTCTTTTTCTTTTCTTTTTTTTTTTTTTTTTGAGCGAGCTGTCGTGATCGTCGCGGCGTGGGGATCGCCAGATCGGGTGGTGTAACTTTTTGACGATATTTATCGTTCGTTCTTGCGTGCGGTCGACAAAGGAAAGTTCACAAGTAGCATAAACAGAACGTTGTTAAGCCTGAGGTGCTTCAGCGGGAGCATGCCAGCAGACACGAAAAGCGCAGCCGATTCAGCTGACGCTGATGGCCTGGCACCGCCTTGAAAACGAGTGGAAAATTTGTGTTGTATTTCCCAAACGCAATGATAATTGCTTAAAATTTTACGCCACACGGTTTACGAATGGCAGGGTACACGTATACTAGCAAGTAGGTGAGGCAATACCGTCAAATAAACAAATTGAGATCAATTAGTGTACGTGAATCAAGCACCGAATCACAAGTCCGTTGGCTGCTTAGTTGTGTACTGTTATATTTATATAACATAACGCAGCCGCATATAATGTGCGTGGCCCAAAATTCTTACACACGATCGTCACTGACTGAGTTGGTTATCTTGTAGTGCAGGGGTCGTCGTTAACAATATGAACGACGACACGCCAGGTTTGCCCTCAAATGGGGTTAGACGGCGAGACAAGAACAGAGAATTCATCGCTTCCAGTTGCATTGTCCCCCATGTTCACATTTCACCAGATTATTTTCAAATATTATTGGCAATCCGCTTAATTTTTTCTCTTTGCCTTCAACGCCACCCTCCCCCTCCGAGCCGATTTGGCGTCCAGCCCTCCGCCGTGTCGACTCAATTTAACTGCGAACTGGGAATATATGATGCAAGAGCGTAATTAAATAAAGTCAGATCAAGGAAACAGAACGGCCACTCAGAGCGCCCGACCACTTTGTTTTGCGGCAACTACTTTCGGAATCACAAACATATTTCACGCTTCTGACGCTCGCTGTATTTTGTGACTGAACCACGGTAAAAACGCAAGCTAGCGCTCCAATATTATTATTCGTAACGATGACGCAAACCAGCAGTGTTTATTGAAACTGCACGCATACGCATAAGTGCGCAGGTGCGCAAAAGCACGTGCGTCTCACCGGAGCGGACGAGCCTGCAGTCTGCGAGACTCGCTGGCTTTTAAGTGCGATCATCGCCGATTGCGTTACTATTGTTGTTTGATCGGCTATTGTTGAAAAGTCCTTGTCACAATGTGTATCTCAATACCGTGAAAAGACGAGAAAATAACGTTACCATCCCTTCGTAAAGAAAGTCGAGAGAATCGCGAAAGCACTCTCGCACAAGACTGCGTCAAAAGTGCGTCAAAACCTGCAACTGCGTCCAACTTTGGCTGAAAGTACGTCCAATGGATCGTCAGACCTTCAAAGACCCAAATCGCATACTAAGAACGAATTCCGAGCGAAAATTTTTCGCGCGCTAAGTCGAACACGCATCTACGAACGATCTCAATGTACACCCATATGTGGTTTATGAGATAAAGATATACTACTGTACTCCTTCTTCATGATCGACGCGTGTATTGTCTTATCGAGAACCGCTCCTTTTTGGCGATTTTTAGGTAACCGTTCTGACACAATGGACGCCCATGTTCACGTACGCGCCGTATGTCCAGAGATCTTATCAATGCTTTTCGGTCGACCAACCGGGGTCTACGGGGAAATGCATCAGTTCTTTGACAGAACGCCACCGGTCCCACTAAGAAAGCTGTCGCTTTAAAAATTCAGTCGACATTACGGCTTCTCGAACGCACGGATTTAGACACAGTAACATTTTTGCGCCCAGTATGTTCTAATTACGGATGCCACACCAAGCGTATCATGCTTTATAGGGCTGTGATAACTGGCATTATAAGATATAACTTCATGACCATAAAAGTTGCAGTTACAAGGAAAGTTTGGGTAAAAGCCTCCTGACTCGACGAGCGGGTTCAGGGTTGGTCACAAATGACAGTTAGGTGCTTCTGCCGGGAATGTAACCTGCTCTTTTTCCCCTCCCTCCGTCCTCCCCAACCGCACCATTAAGAAAAGCGCCGTTGATGTGCTAACCACGGGCCAGGCGCGTATGTTTATATATTAGATGCGACGCTCAGAGCATCTCTTGTCGGCGGCCCTGTCCTTCCTGCGTGCGTCCGTTGTTGTCCGCGCGCGTCCGTTGTTGTACGCAGCCACTCTACCCCTCTCCTCTCCGATAGCGAACACTCACTCGCGAGGGGCATTGAATTGGATTGGATTCGATTGAATTAAACTGGCTTGGCTTGGCTTGACTTGGATTTGATTGGATTAAAGTGGATTGTGTTGGATTGTGTTGCGTCATAGCCGCGGCACTCTCTCCGCGGTCTCCTCTCCTTCGGGCGCGCTGCGCGTATAACCGGTGTGCCGCTCTCCGGCTGCCTTTCGGTCGACGGTTGCTCTCCGCTTGCGCTGAAACCCCCCTCAGCGTCGCATCACACCAGGGTTCCCGCGAGGGGAGGTGGGCGTAATTTTTTAATTATGCGTCTTTCTGAACACAATTCTTGAGACACACTAATATGCCGAAGGAAAGCTTGCGCGCGAAACGGTAAATTGTGCTTAAAATTTGACTTTAGGATATCCGCGCTGAGAATAAGCGCGCGAGCGCTTCCCTGTTGGGCTGTCCCAGTTCCCAAAATTGCCTTTAGCTACGCGTATTGCCCTGATATTTGGTTTCTTTATGGGGTGTGGGCGAGCTTCATTTTCGTGAGCGCACTGAAAAACGGCCGCTACGCTGTGAGGTGTACGAGAGTTTATCGCTTGAATTGCTACCATATGCGCTCACGCAATCGAAATAATGAATGAGAGGAGAGAAATTAAGATGTCCTTTCGCGCGGGAGTTGGAGCGTGTGTTGGTACTAGCCACCACCATTGCGTCGTCATTACAAAAACTATATATAAATGACGCACCGAAACGACCCCGCTATCGCTCTTGATGTTTTTTCTGGTCGTCCGCACATATATTTTTCGTCCACTGCATAACCCCGTTTTTAAAACTCTGTTATTTGCACCGTCGTCAGCATTGTGTAAGTTTTATAAATCACGTCTGCCGTTGGAGAATTCTACCAGCTGTTTCCCACGAATAAAGTACAGATCGGACGCGGGTTCGATTTCCGGCCGCGGCGGCCGCTTTTATGATGGAGGCGAAAAGCAAAAACGCCCGTGTGTGCGAGATTTCGGCGCACTTTAAAGGAGCCATGAAGAGAAAACACAAGTTTGGTTCATTCAAAAGATTGTCTCGTTAGAATCATACTGACACCACTTTTAACGTAAACTTCGCTCAAATAAGCTACATAATTAGGAAAAACGGGAATGGTCATGCGACCCACCAGCTCATTTCCCGCAACAGAACCTGTGATGTCACATGGGCTAAGCTCTGCGATTGGCGGAGGCTGGCAGAAGCAGACGCAAATTAGGTAGAGCTTACAAACTAGACGAACGAGCGATTTGCGCTTAAATTTAGGGCACATTCTTTACAAAGCAATAGGAATGATGGGACAAACAGTGGAAGTTACGAAAGCACATGTAAACATAGAAGTACTGATGCGTTCTGCTGTTCGTACTGCGCACATCATGCGTTGGTTTAGCTGCACAGCACTACGGGGCTTGGGGTTGTCTCAGACGACACTGGCCGATTGACGCAAGCAACGGTGTCTTACGTGACCCCATTTGTCGAGCGAGCACTGTTTCAGGGAACGAATATTTTCTCCCAGAACAAAAACAAGCCAGGTTTAAATGCGGGCAAAAACAAACCAAACGCTTGCCACGGTATGGTGGCGCCATCTAGGTTACGGAACGTAAAGAAACGCGGGAACAAACCAACACCGCTACAGGGTGGAGACAACCTTTGAACGGTCCCGTGCCGCCACAATTGGGCCAACGGGCTCAACGCGTTATTCTTTTCGTTTCCCACGAGACCTAGAAACACAAAACAGACAATATGATTCAAACTTCTTCAGTAAACCGCGTTGCGGCGATAATTTTAGCGCGGTTTTGACACAATGACTTGCTTCGGCGGCCAGCGAGCAACCGAACATGGCGGCGCCAGCGTTACGTGTCTCTACCCTGTACGGCGGATGCGTGAATGAAGGTATTCTAGGCTGCAGAGCGGTCGGTTCCCGTGATGTCACTTGGGACCACGAAAACGCACGATTGAGCGGGAAAATCAAAATTTTAACCTAAATTGTTTAATTTCTCAGTGAATAAAGCACCGTTTGTATCCGGACAAGCGCTGGGGGCACTATAAAACACGAAATCTTTCGAATAAAACCAACTTGCATTTTCTCTTCATGGCTCCTCTAAAGATCCCCAGGTGGTCAAAATTAATCCGGAGCCCTCCACTACGGCACGCCTCATCGCCTGTGTGGCAGATGAGGTCAAGATTGTGGGGGAAAATTGGTCGCAGTTCGCCTAGGACCGGGATAATTGGGGATCTATGGGAGAGGACTTTGCCCTGCAGTGGGTGTAGACAGGCGGGTGGTGATGATGATGATGATCCCCGCACTTGGCCAGGGGTAGAACAAAGGCTGTTGTCGTCGTTGTTCCTTTCTTGGGCGCACATGCCCACTCGGGGGATGGCCAGGGACGGGACGATTTGAGGCGCATATATATTGCCGCTTCAAAACATTCGGAAAACTACCAACTGGAAACGTAAACTTGTAGAATGGTGCGTGCCGCGTGATACAGGAACATGATGGCATGTGAGTAGAAGTGCAACTATGTAGCCTGTTTGATTAATTTGCGCCAAAAGACGACGAAACTAAAGCCAAGCGACGCAAATACGATGTAGAACTGAAGAAGTCGTTGATGAATACCACCAGCATTTCGCCTTCACTGAACGTAAGCAGTCTTAAGTGCCTTGAAATATTTTTATTCGAGGTAAAAAATCTGGGCTTAAAGGATTAACGACGGCGGCGGTGCGGTCAATTCCGCCGGTTGCGCGTGGAGGCTTGGATAAGAAGAAGAAAAAGAAGAAGAAGAAGAAGAAGGGGGCTCTGATTGGACTGCGTTGCATCCTAGCTGCGTCGCCACCAGATAGTATTGCATTCCTAGTAGAACTTTGTCACCAAAAATACCGTTTATTAGGTTCTAGCGAGCTTCACCAACGCGCTATATCTCTGAATTCAGCCATGGAGTACTCCGTCCTCCTCTCGAAAGTTGTTCGAGTCGGCATAGCTGCCTGTCCGCTGAGAGGTGCCTTCGAGAGCGACGGGCGAAAGGTCGACGGAGACAGTTCCGCCATGCCATCGGGGCGCACCAACAGCCCTACTGCCACCGTAGCCAGCCGCTACCGCAAATGCTGGTCCTGTCAGTGCTCACGCCCTCCGCTCGGACCGTCTCTGTGTGTGCTCTCGCTGCCTGCGCTCCAACGAAGGGGACCACGTGACGCAGCCGGCATTCCCGTCGCCGTGTTCCTGCGCCAACCCGTTCCTGCATCGCTCGTGCACCCAGAACCGTCTGAGCAGGTTCCAAGGGCATGGCTGGTGTCCATCAGGCAAGGCGGGGTACCGCGGGCAGCGCCGCGCCAAGCCCAACCGGAAGTGGTTCTAGGAAAGCCGTCACGCGAGCAGCACTCGTTCCCATCCGCTCTGGTATTCAACGCGGATGTGCTGGCCTCGGCCGGGATGTCCCAGCTCCGACCGTCACCGAAAAGAAGAACATGAACAATTGAGTGGCAGCTAACCAGCATCTTTTTTTCCTGAAGACTAATAATTGTTATGAATATGTTATGTCTATAAAGATAAATGTCGGGCTGACTCACTGATTCATCAATGTTCAGCACAAACTGCTTGACGTAGATGCCAAAAATGCCGGTAGTACAGTAATATTATTTCGTAGGGGGCTCACTAAAGCTCTATTTTTGGAAATTGAACTCCTTGGTAGGAAAAGGAGGATACTATTTACCGAATTTCGCGAATGTCTCGTTCGCCAGGCGAGGTATCGAACACGGTTTTGCTGATATATGTAACCGGCGCAAATTAAAAAAAATTAGTTTCGCCGTTTATCCCTTAGAAACGCCGTATGGCGTGAACGTGGATTGAGGAGTAAATCGGGTGTTTTTACTAATTACCCCTTGATCATGACAAGTTGTTCTGATAGACAAATATTGAACATAAAGTTCCGCAGTTATATTGTCACGAAGCCAAAGACGACGTAATTGTCTTCAAGGAAAACAAGGTGATTTAAGCGAACTTGTGCTACCCTAACAACTCAAAGAATGCACAGGCGGCGAAGCAGCAGCCAACAAAGTGACGTGCGCAGGCGAGCGTCGGCGAGTCGAATACCGCGGCGTCTGCTATGCAGGCTTTTATCTTTCGGCGCGAGTACCTTGAACCGTCGATTTACGTCCAGAACATTGCAGATCAAAGAAGATTATTCTAGGTTGGTGACGTTAGTTCGATACACTCTCCCTATCAAAGGAGATAACACGTGCAGCAGAACGAATGGAAGGCGCGCTTCACTTGGCCCACGGATAACAGAGATAACACAGCCAGGCTCAGCCGGTCGGCAAAAGCATAAAACAAAGAACCAAATGCATGGTTCGCAGCATTACCCCCCCCCCTTCCCATAAGAGTGCATCGACCAGATGCTAAAATAAAGGACAGTCCGAACAAATTCCAAAAAAGTTCGTTATCTTGCGTCGCAAGGTTTCAGGCGAACCACGTGGACGACTTCAGGCCGCGTGCGTCGTTGTGATGTTCCGGAATCCCCATCGGGGATCACCTCGTAGGTAAGTTGGCCAACATGTTGTAGAATCCGGTAGCGTACGAAATACCGTCGCAGACGCTTTTTACTGAGTCCACGTTGTCGGATAGGAGTCCAAACCCACAAACGATCCCCTCGGTGGTACTTGGCGTCTCAGCGCCGGAGATTGTAGCGTCTGGCATCCACCAGCTGCTGGTCGTTTGTGCGAACTCGAACAAGCCAGCGGGTCTCCTCCACACTCTGAAGGCATCCTTGCACGTCGGCGTTGAGGTCGTCGTTGAGGTCGTCGTGAGGCGCTTTGCGCTGGACACATGTACGACTAGTGCACGCGATTCGCATGCGACTGATCGTTTCGATTGATCGTTAGGACCCGTTTTGGCGTCGATCGCTGGTCGGAGGAGGCTCACGACGTGCGACTGGCAAGCCAGATGCAGTCGTGCCATCGTTGAGATCGTCGTGAGGCCACAGCCACTGAGAGCCCGCTGAGCCCGCAACCGGCTTGCGTTGCTCGGGCGCTCAGGCCGGCTCGGGGGATGGGAACTTTAGGCTTAGCATCTTAGCGGATATTTGATCGCCGCTATCTGTGCAGCTGCGAATGACAATCTGTAACACAACTTTTCTCCACACTATCATCCCCTTTCTCGCATGTGGAACTTTATTTAAGGTATAACTGCCGTTTGAGCGATCGGTGACCAAGACATCTGCGTAGCCTGTTTCGATGCTTCCGCGCAGGTATTGCCATCTCTCGGCCGGTCGGCGCACCGCGCGCGCGCGCCGCTGCGACCGGTCAGCGTAGGGCATCGCGGCAGATATCTGATCGCCGCTTTTAAAATAAGCCCTGACAACAATCCCTAGCATAAATTTTCACCACACTAACACCTACTTTCTCGCATATAGAACTTCATTTGAACGATCAGATTGATTCAGAAGAGCAGCGACAAGCGGTTGCTACCGTCGTCTGCGCCGGTTCGAGCCGCTGAGTGTGCCGAGATGGCAGGCGCGGCCGGCGTGTGCGCGGACTGTTTCCGAAGGCAGAAAACGCTTCACGATTGCAATTTTTCACCACACTAACACCTACTTTCTCGCAAGTGGAACTTCATTTTAACGATGAGATTGATTCAGAAGAGCAGCGACAAGCGGGTGGTCTGCGCCGGTTCGAGCCGCTGAGTGTGCCGAGCTGGCAGGCGCGGCCGGCGTGTGCGCGGACTGTTTCCGAAGGGAGAAAACGCTTCACGATTGCCTGCTATCCATTTCTTGCGAACAAACTCGCGGAATATACAAATTCAGCTAAGCGATCCTCGTAGTTGACCATGGAGCAAAAACAGTGGGCGGAGCGACGCCGACGACGCATCGCATGTGCGCATCGGGCCATGTGTCTCAAATTCACGCGTACGACTAGTCGTGGCGACAGTCGTAACGATTAGTCGCATGCGAATCGCGTGTACCAATCGTACATGTGTCCAGCGCTTAATTTTTAGCTCGGGTCCTGTTGAGTGGCCGGGGGACTGTTGCTACGAGTTTCCTTGTAGATAGAGTTATTCCGTTCTGAGATTATTCCTTTCTGAGCCACAGCGGCTGGTCGTCGAGCGGCTGGAGCAACTCGTCAATAGACAGATTTAGTTCGGCGTTCCGGGCGTTACCGTATTGCTGGGCGTAGAGCGGGGCGTGCGCTCGTCGCGACGCTCCCATAAATAGTTTTAGTACAGCGTTTTCGTAGCGTGCGCTAACGCTTGCGGTAACCCAACGCTAAGTACCCAAATTTGACCCTTTTTACGTGGCTAATCAAGGCAAGTTGTAGCTAGAGGGTGTATTCTTTCAATGCGTTAACGCTGGTTTCGATTGTAAAAATCTTGCAAGTATGATAAAAAAATTAGTGCCTTTCCACTCTGTGAAGAAGGATGACCTGCAAAGCTGGACGCAATCCACGGAGCGCACGAAACAAAACACCTCTGTCGTAATTTGCGATGGAGCATATTTCCTAGCCATTAGCTGAATGACCCTTTGACGGATCCAAGCTTTGATCTTGCAGATAACCATGGAACTGCCTGTGTTCCTCCCGCGTCGTAAGCATCTTACTGTTTCTATAAGGCCGGGTTCAGACTGTTGCCGCAACTGTCGCAATGACTTAAAGAATGATGTTATTTCACGTCTCAGCTAACCGAATAGCGTGACATGGCATTTTTTACGTCCTTAGGACACGGTATGGGTTTTGCGTCGGTAATATGAACTTAGCCTAACACACAAACCCAATCCGCTCTACCACTAAGGAATTCGGACAGGACAGCTTCGCGTGCACGCCTCTCCTCCTCCCTCCCACTATTCTTCACTACAAACCTTCGCACAGATAAGGCGGCAACCGGTCATTCACGCGTGCTTAGAAGTGACATACGCCGCGACGGCGGGTTTCGGTCGCTTTATGGGGGCAGCCCTTTGGCAGCCATTACCTGGGCTTGGCGGGAGCGGCGTCTGTTTATGTCTGCGTAACCGAGTGAGCGAGCGCAGCAGCGACGAAAGAAAGAAAACGGAGGGGAGCGTCTATCGAAGGGTGAAGTGGAGTACGACACGTGCGGCTACGGCGTCATCTCTCTCACTGCCTTTCCCTCACACATGTTTCGTGTGTCGCCAGCAAGGAGCACCCTCCCCCTAACACTTTCCCCAGACGCTGTTCCATTCTCCGCTGATCCAAACCCCGTGACGTTTGCGTGGGAGGTTCCAACGCGATATGCAACAACATGCTCGCTGCGTCCTTGTGCGGGGCTAATGCGAACCACATGAAATTTGTGCGGGAGGTTCGAACAAGATTTGCAACATGCTGGCCGGCCGCGGCGGTGCACTGCAAGGTAGCAGCGGAGTAGCGCACGCCGTCGTACGTTCGCTGATCACGCGAATACTACCTTAGACGCAGTAGAAATGCGCCGTGACCGAAAAGACTGTACTTCCTGCTGCGCACAGTTTGTAGTAATCGTGTGTGTATTTTTTTACGCCCATCTATGCTTCAGTTTATTTTTCGCAATCATCTGATAGCCGCCTACAGCCGTTATCTGCCGCCTGCGGAACTTTACAATCTGGCTTCGGTGGAGGCGAGAAGGAAAATAGTTTTTAAAGAGGTGCCGACGTGGAGAGGAGGAGCCCCGGAACGGCGCTGAGTAAATTGATTGATTGTGGGGTTTAACGCGCCGACGCAACGCAGGCGATGAGGCGCGCCGTAGTGGAGGTCTCCGGATTAATTTTGAGCACCTGGGGATCTTTATCGTGCGCCGAAATCTCGTACACACGGGCGTTTTTGCTTTTCGCCTCCATCAGAAAAGCGACCGCCGCGGCCGGGAATCGAACCCGCGACCTCGTGCTCAGCAGCGCAACGCCTTAGCCACTGCGCTGAGTAAATTGATGACACCGGAATGAAAACTGGGGGGGGGGGGGGGGGGGGGGGGGGAGGGTTAGACATATACTGCTTTGCAGTAAAAGACCCTCTTACCTTGATTCAGTTTTAGGGAGAAATACGCTACACAAGTGGCGAGTGTTGTGCTCAACCGCGCAACGCCAAAGTTGTGAAGGAACACGCAGTGCTCAGTATACTCACTTTATTCAGCTCTGAAATATGGCAGGTCCATGCGACAAATGCAACCTGAGCATGGCATGCAGCGCTAATGCGACACGCAAAATGAAACAGCATGTAGGCTGGCACGGCGGTTTAGAGATACACATCACCCGGGTGTAGCAACTCAACAAAATATACAATGCATTCCTGTCACTCACTTCTTATTTGTGAAGTCCAACTACAGATCATTCACGTTTCACACGGGTAGCGCAACGTTCTCGGCTCGCACCAGAGGGTGCGACCCGACGGCGCAGGTGAAAATTCTTGAATGACCGAAATGGAGGCTGCCGATCCGTACCAACACTACGCGCATTCCACCGCCACGACCGCACACAAACACCGCCACCCGCTTCAGGAGCCATCCGCGTTGTCCTTGGTCGTTCATTTCTGGCTGGTATGCCTGTTGTACCTGTTGGAACTGAAACGCTGTCGCCCAATGAGAAAAAGACGCGACGGTCCGCGTTTTCAGTCGGGCAACACTATCTCTCGCCTCCAGCCTTCGACATCACCTAGGCAGCAGCCATTTTGGAAGCAAGGGGCTTTCCAGGAGGTCCGCAGCGCCCCGCAAGCGCCTGGCAACATGCGCTCCCAGCCGTTGCGTGCGCAGCACCGCATCGTCGGGGCGTTTACGTAGCGTAGTGCGCATGCGCAGTCCCGACCCGCCCCGCCGGGGCGTACGCTAGTCTGGGGTGCGTGCCCAACTAAATCTGCCTAATGTTTCA
>NW_027526361.1:103659934-103784931 GCF_048455015.1 Haemaphysalis longicornis | reverse complement strand
CCAGAAAAAAAACTTCTCACGCGCTGGAGCAAAATAATAAAAATTTGGGCATCAAAGGTCAGAGTAAAATTTTACCGAGAAAGCTTTCTGAACTGAGGACACCACCTACCTTTTTTTCTTTTTCTTTTTCTCTCGATTAAACGTTTTCCCTCCTCCTTTCCTCGTCGCTTCTACAGGCAAATTGAGTTTCGTAGTAGCACTGTACGGAGATGTGGTTCCCAACTTTGTGTCTTGCAGCTCTGATGCGTAACTAGAACTGGAATCCAACGGATCCCTCCCAAAGTGTTTTTGGGTCATTGGAAGCCCCGATACATATCGGCGAAAACAGCGCTGGGACTTGAACGAAAGAAAAATTACGCCCACCTCCCCTCGCGGGAACCCTGGTGTGATGCGACGCTGAGGGGGGTTCAAGCGCAAGCGGAGAGAAATTGTCGACCGAAAGGCCGCCGGAGAGCGGCTCACCGGTTATATGCGCAGCGCGTCCGAAGGAGAGGAGGCCGCGGAGAGAGAGAGTACTGCACATGCGCAGCCCCGCGCGCATCACCGCCCACCGGCGAAGTGAGAGCGCGCTGGGCCGCACACCCGCAGATGTTGAGAGAGTGTTCAGTTTCACCTGGGCACGCGCCGGCGCCAGTGCGTCTGCCGCGGCTATGATGCAACACAATCCAGTTTAATCCATTCCAATCCAAATCCAATCCAATCCAAGCCAAGCCAAGCCAAGCCAAGCCAATGGAATCCAATCCAGTTGTGCTCGCGAGAGAGTGTTCGCTATCGGAGAGGAGAGGGGGTGAGCGGAGGAGAGTGCGAACGCCGACAACGACGGACGCACGCAGCAAGGACAGGGCCGCCGACAAGAGATGCTCTCAGAGTCGCATCTAAAAAGACAGCAAAGGCGCAGACGAAAAACTGCATATTTTTTGCGGTTTTCAATGTGAACAAAAATCAAAGCCCCTTCTTAAAGAAAACATGCTTCAAATGCGAAGCTTTCTCCCATGCAAACCGCGCCAAAATCCAAAACTCTAAGTGTTTCGACTGTATCGGAATGGCGCCATCGGATAGACGCCGGTTTCACAACGCGAGGGTCCCAGGCGTTCTTTTAGGGATTAAGCCCTTTAGGGGCTGGAACTGTTGGCGTCTGCTGTCGTCGTCGTAATCGTCGTCTCGTGTAGTCACACTACTAAAACAGCGGAAAACTCGTTCACACCCCGCGCTGGGACGTAACGCCTTCTGAAAAAGTACCAGGGCACTCGTTTACGCGTCGCGCTAGAGAGATTCGGGCTTCAAAGACAAGAGACATTTACAGCAAACCTGGATACCTCTACCCCCCAACGGTTTCATCTCCGTTGGCAAAAACGCCAATGCTTCAAGAATACGCTTATACGCTGCATGCGTCACCCCTCACCAGGTTTCACGTTGGTGAAGGTGGTCGAGTTTTTTTTCAGGCGCTTCATATGCCTTCGCGTATCATCGTCATCACCATCATGATTGTCGTCATTTTGTAAAACCAGTGTGTAAAGTTAGCTTTCCTGCGGAGCGTATTTGTGACGGGACATTGTTATAGTTAAGCCAGAGGGTTGGGCTAGTTGGTTACTTACTGTTACGATAGACGTAGTGGCATTGCGACGACCATCTGCAATATTATGGGATTCAATCACCCAATCCTCCCGTCATCCGGTTTTAGAGGCTTTGTGCGCAAGGACGCCGGGCAGCTGTCTGGTACTGGACACAAGCCGCTTTCTGCGACTTCACGGTAACCCAAGCGCCCGCCGGCAAGAAAGTCACAATGGCGAGAATGTCGCAGGGAGTGATGGACAAGGCGTGCAGCATTGCTGTTTTGGCGACAATCTTCAGCTGCGAGCCGCGAGTCGTGGGGCCCCTTTGTTTTGAGTCCGAGACGCGGCTATTCAACGAGAGCTCGACGCCTGATTAACGACCGGGCCCAGGTGGCCTCCGGTTGCTTCAACCTGGGATGGTCCTAAGGGCTCGAGTTTAGGAAGGTTACACCACCGGAGTCAACCGGACGCTGACCTGTGCGAGAGAAAAAGTTCCTTCTCTTTGTGAGTGTGTGGACGTCAATTCCAGTGCCACGGATTTTCGTGATTGGTGCGTTGCTGACAGCAGCGGTAGAAAATGTGAAGGAGGCAGTCCCAAAATGGTTATTTATTCTCGCTCGCGCAGGCGCGCAAGATCCCTGTTCACTCAGTCAAATGCTGTTTAAATATCTGTACAAAAAGTTTCTTTGAAGAGGCAAATACACCAACCAAGGGCGTTTATTCAAAGCGGTCCCAACGTTCCGGAGCCAAATCGGCTCCTTCATCAGGGGTGACTGTGTACTACAAGAAGCAGCGGTTATATAGGTGTCTTCTTCTTTTTCTTTTTAAATGCGAATGCATTTATTAGTCGGGGGTTGCCTTGCGTCCATCGAGCGGCGTGCGCCTGCATTCCTCCAGCGCGAGCGCACGTGAGCGCGCGCCTCGTAGTTTTGCCTTCGTCGTCGTCGTCGTCGTAAATGCGAATGCATTTCTTAGTCGGGGGTTGTCGTGCTCCGTCGGCGTGCGCCCGCAGGTGTTATCTCTCCGCGCTCAATGCCGAACGCATGCGCTTGAAGCGAGCTGTACTAGTTTGCTCGAAGCGGCAAGGACGGCGAGTACTGCGGTGTTAGTCTCGTGTCTAACGTGTATGGGAACTTGATATCGCACGCCGTTGCCGCGTCCCCCGTTCGAGACACGTCTCCGTACAAGGACTTGTACACCCTTGCCTACACCGGAGACGGAGTTTTTGTGGTGACCGTGTACCTCGCGCCCAACCTCGCTCGAGACGCCGTTGCCGCGCAGCTGGACGCGGCTATGGAAAGTGTGCGCGTGCGCTCCAAACCCTCTGACCCCATAGTCTTGGTTGGCGACTTCAACGTTGACGTGCGCAAGAAGAGTGGCGAGTGGCTGGTCGAGTACATGCAGACCAGGCACTTTATGCATTGTCTCTCTGCCGGCTTCGACACGTGCCCCACAACCATTCACGGGAGTTGCATTGATCTGGTCTTTACGCGAAACTGTGACGCGCGTATGCTTCTCAAAGACCCTTTGACCGTGCACTTTAGCGATCACAAGGCAGTGATTGTGGCCGTCAGGTACAACGATAACACAAACAGGTGCTGATGAATAAATGATTACGTTCACACTCTCGTCATTAATTACGCCATTACTCGCAACACACTCATCGGTGCACCCAATGCATTCGCATTTCTGCACGATTCCCTTCGGGGATGTGCGGGGGAATTTTTTTCTTGCTGGAATCTTGCCCTTGCGCGTCGGAGGCCGTGGGCGTAGATGGTGGGAAGGGCTCCGAGGGATCTATTCAGGCCTTGCCGGTTCCCTTGTATGTGCCAGAACTCAAGGAGTAATCATTGTGAGTAATTGGTTTCGTTGCCAAACACCTGCGCGCCATCAAAGTTAATCCTGTGGTCAGCGTTTTCGCAGTGCTCAACAAATGCACTGCGCTGAGTGTCGGACCTGCGAACGTCGTTTTTGTGTTGGCGGAGGCGTTCCGGGCAGTTCATGGTCTCCCCAACCTAACTAGCGGGGCATTGTGCGCAAGCAATTTTGTTGACGACCCCTTGGGATTTTTCTTTCGGCGGCCGCTCTTTAGGTCGAGGTATGAGCCGTCCAAGAGTTGACACCGGCTTGTGGGAGATGACAATGCCTTCCTTGCGAAGAATGCGGGATAATGTTTCACTCGTTCCTTTAACATAGGAGAGGGAAATACGGGTGGGTCGGCGTGCGGACGGGGGGGGGGGGGGGAAGCAGATGGCGGAGACAGGAGGAGGGAACCGGCAAGGCCTGAATAGATCCCTGGTAGCCCTTCCCACCATCTACGCCCACGGCCTCCGACGCGCAAGGGCAAGATTCCAGTAAGAAAAAAGAAAAAGAAGAAGGCACCTATATAACCGCAGCTTCTTGTCGTACACAGTCACCCCTGATGAAGGAGCCGAGTTGGCTCCGAAACGTTGGGACCGCTTTGAATAAACGCCCTTAGTTGGTGTATTTGACTCTTCAAGTTTAACCCAACCAGACAAAGTTGTGTCGAAGATGTTCACAAATAAAGTTTCTTTCTTCGCCCTACTCGGCCCCACTCCGCGCAAACGGACGCCATCACCGGTCACGCTACCGGTTTACTGACTGACTGCAATTACTGACTGCACTTCACAAGTGAAAAAAGGGGTGAGGACGGAGAAGCACATCGGACGCTCGCTAGACGGTCGCCATCAGTAAGGCACAGAAAGCTTCGCTTCAAAAACCTGAATGACGTCACAACCGCGTCGCCGCGCTGTTTTCACCGATATACCATGCAACCAACTAGCCCAAACTCAAGCTTTAGTATGCGCCGCGACTCCTGTTACCCCTTACAAGCTTACGGAAACTACAAACTCTAAACAAGTTTCTGCACAATTAGGCAAGATATTTCTCGCGTAATTGCAGCAGAATTCTAGCCAGCCATTCGGCTTACTTCGTGCGAGGCTATTCGTTACACTAGGTTGTGCGTTGTGTGCGTTGTGTAAATGGATCCAGAGAGGGGTCCATTTAAACAAATGAAGTCCTTGCGAAGTATTTGTGGGCGGACACAGTGCATCCGCGTGAGGGCTCTCTCAAGTTGCCCGTCCTTCGCGACGTTAGCATAATTGCAGTGTCCTTCGCGCATATCGTCCGCGTCTCCCTCCCTATGTACGCGCATTGAAATTCAAGGATGCCCTGGGCCGCCGTGATATGCGTCCTTATGCATGACGTCAGCGTGCGGATGTCGATTTCGTCACTGGCTAAATTAATCTATTTTGTCTTGTTGGGTTCATCAGCGCGTCTTGATTGTGCGGCTATTATGCGTAGCGGAAGTTGTTGTCGTGCGTGTTTTGCTCGTGCGTGACGGTCATGTTATAACGTAAAACACGTCCTGGGTAATCTGGACCCGAAAGCGGAAATTGTCGTCCCCTGCAGCGCACCCACCGCGCTATGCTCTTCAGTCAGAACTTCTCCAAATCACACATTATGATGTCGGACTACACTGCCGTGGGTACACTTCCACTTGACGATACTGGCGCCACGCAGGCTGTAACCAGCTGCTGTTCTGGGGAGATAGAGAGAGAGAGAGCTAAAGCTCTTTATTGAAAAAACATATTGGTTGGCCGGCATTTACAGTCGCCTTCATGCTTCTCTGCTGTGGGTTGGCGAGGGGGAAGAAAAGGTCCAACAAAGACCTGGGCAAAAAAAAGAAAAAAAATGAAACGATAACGGACTTACATGCATTTGAATTTTGTTCTGAGCTTGGACCACATAATTTACTATTTTGAAATTAGGCCAATGTCATTCAAATAAGAGAAGAAACTTCGTAGAGCTTGGTGCTGCTTCGAGGGACAAATCTATGGTCCTAAAATAATCCTGAGAGTTATTGGTCCCTGGTCTAAACGCTCAATGTTTTCAAGGAAGTGGGATGTTCCATGTAGGCCGCACATTCTAATAAAATGTGTTCAACGGTTTCGACAGAAGCGAAATTATCACAGTGCGGATTTGTCGGCGCTCCAAGACGAAATAAATAACTATTTGGGTATGCACAGTTTAGCCGTAGACGATGGTATAACGTTTTCAGGCTACGAGGGAGCTGTCTCGGGAGTCACGACTTTAATTGGATGTCAATAGTGTGCAAAAAGCAGCGAGTATTTTGCAAGTTACTCTACAGATGCTTTCTTTCAGTCACTGCAATGTGATGAGCCATGGCAGAAGCTTCTGTTCTCGTGAAATCCACCTTGCGGTATTTCGGGTGCAGGCCTTTACGGGCGGCTTCGTCGGCTTTTTGGTTCCCTTTGACGCCGCTGTGTTCAGGTATCCACTGCAATTTAATGTTTTGTTCACTCGATTCAACGCATTGAACACCCAGTTCTCCCGAACCGTCCGCTAATTTAGAACATCGTGTTTTCTCCTGCCCCATTAAAATTCAGCTAGCCTCATTCTCCACACCCTTCTCCTGCAACATGTCGGGCTTGGATAGCCCTGCAGCGGATGATGGACCAGTTGGCTTTGGCGAACCTGGCCCGGGATAATTCCCTGTATTCTGTTACGGTATTTTCCCATTCCCTCTTTTTGATTAACGAACCAGTGAGGTTGCGGGACATGTCTGGAAGATGTAGACACTTAAGCGGAACAGGTGAAGTGAACTCAGTGGAACGGAGTTTCTTTCGACAAGCGATGAAGTAGCGTTTAAGAACGAAGCATTTATTGATTTGGTGTAATGAATTTGTTTCCAATAATTAACTATACTTAAGCTTCTACAATACCTTCTCTTCGACGTCTCAATTGTCGTTTTCTTTAATAGTATAAATATTGAAGTTTCCTTCTATGTTAACATTGAATGGTTATATTTATACAGGACCACTTTGTGATTTTTGTAAATAGATCGCTCTCATTTACCATGGTTTGTGTCACCTTCATCATGCGGTCACATAACAATATGACCTCAATTTTTCGGGGAAGTCGAATGAATTACCTTTAGGATGAATTTTTTCATTTGTGCAGGCAATCAAACTATACGAAAAACCTCGGGCACAAACAGGTTGTATCTCTTGAAAGTCACTGAATTTTTGTGGTACTTAAGTTTTCGGGGTGATCGAATGCTGTCATTTGGGCACCTATGGTTGGACGGGGGAAAATTTACATCAAGCGCACATAAAGCATGCCCTCAGGCGGCATTCATTGTCTTGCAAGATGAGTGGTAATGATGCTCGGCTGTGGCGTTTCTGAGGCTGGCAAGTTGCCCGCAAAGGCGCGCAGGGAGGCCGTAGGGTGCCCGTTCCCGCGTGGGTGCGTGGCCGGCCATTGTTGGCGGGCAATTCTCCATCACGTCTGCTCTGCATCACAATGGCAGCGAAAGGGGCATCGACGAATCCGAGTGCCTGACTTTGAAAGGTCGCGGCGCGGAGCACGAACGAACTCGTTTCGATCCACAGCGGCTAAGAAACGGGCCACACCAGGCGGACGGCAGGGGCATCCGACGGGAACGGTGGGGTGGTCGGTTTTCTTCACTCGCCTTCTTTCGGGCGCGATCTTATCTTGCGAGGTCTGTGACACTGCTTCCGCTTTCTGAATACTGTGAAATAATTCTGCGGGGCACGCACGGCCACGATGGCACACCACGAAAACGTACAAACGCAAGCACGAAAATTGTTTGCAAATATTTCAGCCCGAAACATGACATATGCCGGATACTGAACATAACGTGAATAAATATATGATTCTCTTAACAACAGAACATTGTTTAACAAATGGATTTTGTGGAATGATACACTAACGATATAGCTGCCTCCTTTTGAAAACACACAACCTTCGTCGCCTGCCTCCCAGCGGTTTTTCACTGTGGCATCAGTCACGAGAGAATGATACATTGTTGACGTCACGAGATGTGCTGGGGCCGAAAAAGTACTCTATAGCATTTCGGCGCCTCTCTTGCGGACTCGCGTGAGGCCCGTGCTCCCTCCCGTGAGCTTCTAGCAAAATGGCGGCACCTTCCCGCCGATGTTCCCGACGGCCTCATTTATCGGTGAAGATATCTTTGTTTAACTTAACCACGTACTGCGTATTCAGATATGGAAGCTCTTGGCCTCTCCTAGCGATGCATTTCCCCAGACTTGCGTATCTGTAATTCTCCTCGGAGCTTATTTTGGTTCCAACTTTCGCCGCTAGGGCGTTGCTGAGATGCAGCTAGCTCAGCTGCGGGCTTTCGCGAAACGTGTTCTTTGCTTCGCTCACTGTGGTCTACCACATGTAGCACCTTCGCCGTGTCCAGTGATTAGGCCTAGCAGCGGGCTGTCCATGCTCAACAATTTAAAGCTGCCGCTGGCGTACACAGTATCGACACAAATCTGGGATCCCAGTAAATTCCATACTGTTCTGCGGATTAAATACTCGGGGCATCGTTTGCGCTTAATCTCGTCGTCGACTACTAAGCTGCTTTTAACGCGTCGCAGCGCCGCTTCCCGTGTCACGCGAAACAGTAATCGGTCGGTCACGCAATTTCCCTGGCTGAACAGGCGTACTCTCGCCGACGAATTCTGGCTGGTCAATCATGACGGCATTGACAACGAGTGTCTTGTCCCCGTTCAACAGCTGCACTACACCTCCCGTTACGTTTTCCTGTACGGCGGCGTTAAGGGGCCTCGGAGATTTGGCCTACCACTGCCCCGTAGCCTTGTGGCCCTTTTAACGTGCATTGTTCTTGGGCTACTTCCCCTACTTTGGCGGGCAGTGCCGAAGCCGTGCTGTCGACCAACGACAATCATGCGTCCTTAGGTGTACGAAGTCAGAAAGACACTGCGCGAGATATGCAG
Organism: Haemaphysalis longicornis; assembly: GCF_048455015.1. Taxonomy (NCBI): domain Eukaryota; kingdom Metazoa; phylum Arthropoda; class Arachnida; order Ixodida; family Ixodidae; genus Haemaphysalis; species Haemaphysalis longicornis. The sequence continues at coordinate 103,776,566 of NW_027526361.1, read as the reverse complement.
AATTAGTGACAGAGCGCCGCCAGTGGTGCGGAGACGATGGAGATCCCCGTCGCGTCGCAAGACGTCTATTTAGGATATGTCGGCGGGGGCGCCACAGAGGAGGCAATTCGGTGAGGGATACTTGTCTACTCCCTGTGGGAATGCCCTAAGATCTAGTATGTAAATAGTGATGAGCAGTGGGAGCGTGCGCTGGGCAGCTCGGATCTGGGCGTGTAAACACTCCTGGTCACAAGAGCGGCCACCGTCGCCGCCATACTTCAACCGGTTGCCCCGACGCATTGCTAAACCACAGGACTCAATAAAAGTGTTTCTCTCTCTCTCTCTCCCTCTCGGATATCTCGGCATGACCGTGGCAGTATCAACCCGCCGCTCGCTCGGAAATGCTGGCGCTGCGAATGTTCGTTGTTTCGAAAACGCTACAGAGAATGAAGACAATTATATATTCCAAATGCTGAGGCCGTGTTTAGTATACGCATCGGCACTGCACTCACGCAAAATAAATCACTACGTGTTCAATGGAATTTGAGTTTGGTAGTACGAAGACATGTGAGAGCAACGTCGCCGGACACGGCAAAACGCTAAAAGGGCGGTGAAATGGATCCGCTACACTCGTGACTATTGAAGCTGAAACTCACGTGATGTCAAATCCAAACTTCGTAGTTTCGCATCCCTCGTTGAGACCGTTTCGATGCGACTATACGAGGCCACGCGGTGGCAGCGCTGGTGGGAAAAAAGTACCGTAGAAATATCGCACTGAGCCCTAATGCCCAAATGGGAGCAACCCACTCTTGTATATTTGACAGTGGTTGTTCTGGTTTTGTGAAAATATCGCGTATTGTTCTATCTGGAAATCGAGCAGACTGATTAAAAGGGGCAGCCTTCTACCAGCGCGAGAAGATAAAACCATTCCGGCAGCATTCCACGTGTGCTGCCACTCCTCTTCGGGGGGAAAACAAAGTCATCGGCCATCGCAACACCTCGGTTATCGGCTGCGGCGGCCGGAAACTCATGCAAATGCACAAAGCCTGTACGGGTCCGGATCAGCCACACCGCTGACGTGAACCGTATTGTACTTACGTCGGAAGCGGGATCACCTCGCGAGAAATATGCGCATATCTTACGCTCTTTGCTGCGAAATAAAACACCAAGTGGCTGTGGCACGGCCTCGCTTAGAAGCCCGTCGCTTGAGTTTGGCCCTTTCCTTGCTTCCCCAAGAGTTTCCGGCGTTCTGGATGGGGAAGCCCGGGTTAACTTCCAGGTCAGGCGCCGCATATATCCATCTTCGTTATTTCCTGTCGCTTTTAACTAGAAATTGATTACCAACCACCGCCAGGATAAAAAAAACTATAATTTGTTATCTTTAATCTGGCTATTGGGTTGGTGGGCGAAACGTCTTACATAATCTGTCATTCAAGCGACGCCACGCAAGAGAATTCGAATTCGATATTTGAAACAAAAATACGACAAAAGAAATCGGTACAAGCCAAGTTCTCTCTCTCCAGCAGGTTTGGGAATACTGATGACTTTCACGAAACGGCTTTTAGTTTCAAGCATGTATGCACATAAAGAGAGTAAACACATCTAGCTGATTGTACATGTATTATTCTGTCGTCTAGCAAAATTAATAAGTAAAATGAGTACTTCAAAGTAAAACGCATTTTATTTCAGACTTGGAGTGACACAGGAAAGGTCATGCGCTAAGCAAATATAAAGGATGTGCTGGGCAAAAGTAGACACCAGAGTTCATTGTAGCGTCAAACACAGCACTCGAGTATCGGTATTAAGAATCGGTCGCAAGCTGACCCGTAGTAGGAACTTGAAATGTTCGGCTAGCACGTTAAAGGTCACCAGGTGGTCATAATTAATCCGGAGCCGTCCACTACGGCGCGCCTCATCCCCTGCGCTGCGTCGGCGCGTAAAACCCTACAATCAAAATCAGAAATGTTCGGCTAAATGCAGTGGTGAGCGCCTTAATTCGGTGACTCGAAACGTTCAAAGAGGCCCTGACACACCTGTTTGTAACCCTCTGGAATGTATAGAGGTTATCAAAGCATGGTGTCAGAAATCGCTCCTAGAAAGAATTTTCGCAAAGCATTCGCAATATTACGTGAGTTAACTATAACCACAAACTTGCCTCGTCCTTCTGGTTCCCCACCTCCTTCCCGACATTGTTTAATTAGCCTTGTTCTCGACGTGTTATATTGGGCAATTGGCTATGACCGCGTAACCCAATTATTCCGGGACATAAATCATAATTTTCAAAACCCATTACACGTCGATATAAAAGAGAATTCCCGAGCAGTCGATAAAATTAAACTGCTCATTAATGACAGAAGCGGTAAATTTGAATTGTTCGATTTGCCTTTCTTTCTTGTATTAGTAAAGGAATCCCCTCGCAAAATGGGTGTGCGTACAATTTTGGATGTAGTTGGAGCTCCGCCCACTGACGACGCTTGGTGTGCGATATGCAGAGGGTCGGAGGCGGCACATCATGCTCCGTCGTTTACAGTACTGAAACAAAGCCTGGTCAGTTCAAAACAAAGCGTACAGTCGTCACAGAAACACTTGTAATGGGGATGCCATCACTTGGAATGGCTTGCCCCATGCACGATACAAGAACATTTAGAGTATTCACTGGCTCCTGAGTGAGAAAAAAAAATTAACTGGAAGAATGCGATCGCCGAATAAAGCAATTCCAGAAACTGTCCGAGTTAGACCGCTTGAAAGGACTGCATAGGTCACAATCACTCGCATCGAGCAGTTCAGTTTTGTTTCCTTCGCGTCGTTTTAAAGCGAAGTCTTCTCGGTCTCACTGATGGTGATGTCGTTACCAAGAACGGACTGCAGGAGAGCCAACGTGACATGATGGGAGGGAACAAGATGATGATTATGAAACAAGAAAAAAATACGCCTTCCGTAGTCGGACTCGGACCTGTATCCATCGCGTTTATGAATCCGACGTGTATCCGATAGCGTCATTCCGACACGGTAGCAGCAGTTTGGATCCTAAAACGGATTTGAACGTTTCACTTTGAACGAAGACGACGACGGGTGCGGAGGGAAGACGCCCAGCTTTGTCGTGAGAAATTCGTTTGCTCTCGTCTGATCTTGTACTTTGACTCGCAGGAAGTTCGCGCTTTCAGCGTTGATGCTTTACCTTTGATTGCAGCGACTTTGACTTTGGCACTTTTCCGTTTTACCGACTTCCGCACACATGAAAGCTTCGTCTTTCAACCGCCGTCGTTGTTAGACGAAGGGGCGTTCGATTTTTTTGCTCTTTTTTTGTTGCAACGATAGGCATGTCTGCTGGAGATTCGAGTGCGGAACACGCTATTTGATAAATATGCTGCATTATAAAAGAAAATTAACGCTTTTGGGGATGATATAAACAAGTTACGGAGCTCATGCATTGGGTGAGATAGAAGGGTGAACGCCTATTTCAAGGACAGATACTCTTTTTTCCCCAGTTTCCGTTTTTATCCGAGTTTGGCCGTAATGGGGGACATATTGGACCCACCTCGACTCCCGCCTCAGGCAATTTTGCTCTTTCTAGCACTCAGCGCGGTTGTTTATGACCTTACGCACCACCCTGTTTTCAGCAGCGCGAATGAAGTGCAATGGAATGCGGGTAGCATTTCTTTCCGAGCCTAGCAAGAGCACCTAAAGCATTTTTGGCTGCGTGGCGGGACCAAATAACGGAGATATATGAGTAGAGCTGTCGGAAGCCCCATCGCTGTTTCTCGTTTTATATTTACCTCCATTCACGCCTTTCCGACCCTTTTTTTAACTCACCACCTCTCGCCCTCCCCTTCTCTCTCTCACTCTTTTTCGTTATGTCGAAAATTGAGCCTCATAAATAACGTTAAAAATATGTAAGCTTAGCCACATACATGCACCTAGTGTGTCACCGTGGTCCCTTACCAGTGCGTAAAGTTGATGGTAAATGTTTTCGTGGGCTTCCTCCCGTGGCAGTAAATGTCCCTCCACATTACCCATTGCGCTCTCTCCTGACTGGGCTTGCTGTAAGAGAGTCGCACGCAGTCCCTTATCCGTGAGTGAGGATGACGATAGAAAGCGCGCCTAATGAGAGCTCGCGCGCGGGATATGACTCGGTCGCAACCACCTCCCTTCAGAAGAGCGAACCCGAGGCAGATCTCCGTGGCGATGAAGAGGTTACAGCGGGAAGAGAACGAACTGGGAGCGTCGGCAAACAAGGCGGCGGGGGCGGCTCCAATTCACTCTGATGGGAAAATAAAAGGAAGCGAGGGAGGAACGGCAGGACGGGCGCTTTCGCTTGGCTTGCCGCAGTTCGTTCCCTTTCGGGAGCGACTGTTCCCGTCTCAGGTTGGAGGTTGAGAGAGACGGGAAGAAATCACACAAGAGAGCGCTGTGTGAGACCTTGGTTTAAGGTCCCTGTATTTTTCTTGGGTAACCTCTCCTCCCGGTCGCTGTCGCTTTTGTTCGAAAAAGTTATGAAGAAAGCCCCTTAAAATTTTAGCAAACAAACAAACAAATAAACAAAAAATAAGTTATGGCAGAATTCCAGAATTCGAAGAGCCCGTTGCTGGAGCACAAATTTTTCATAAAGGTTTGGCCATGAGGCAACTGCAACTGCGGAGCGAACGTCGGAGAGTTTGACGGAGCCATAGCGCAAGATCGATTGCACCGAAACTTATTTCGGTGTGTGGTGGACTTTTGGACACAACGTGTGGGTTCGAGCGAGTTCGCAATCCGTGATCAACACCTTTAGGCGCGAAACATTTCAGCACAAGGATAGGCGGCATCCTTACAAGGCGTGCCTGTCTTCGCCCTCCACGTCCTACGTCTGAAATTTTTTACGCTTAAAGGGGCTGATTTTCGACACAATATTATGACGTAATGTAACGATAGCCGGTCAACTTTAATGGGTAGTTGACTCATTATTAAGCGGCGCCAGAGGATGACCTTGTGCGACAAGTTTCCCTTCGCGATAATGAAATCAGCACAGAGGAACAACTTGTTGAAGCATGGTCAACTAACACCTTGTAAATCCTCGTACAAGCCACATGTTGTTTCATAGACTCGTAAATGAAATACCAAATCTGACGCACGATTTCGGCTGCATCAGAATTTCTGGGTGGCGATTTGTTTTTTTTTTAAATAATATTTTCTGCGTCTGAAGCCACCCTGCAGGACACTTTGAGAAGTGCAAATAAACCAGCACGACGTTTAGATTACGCTGCCCGAAATACCTGAGCCAAATATTACACGTGCACTTGAAGCGGTAAACTTGCAAATTGTTGTGAAAAATGCGGAAAAATTAACCGCGCTCTCTTTATTTTCCCTCATTATGCACCGCTTTAATTACGTGATTAAAGCGGCGACTGGCCTATGATCTGTTGGTGGTCAACGTCACGGTTTATTTCTCGTATTTCCAATGACGATCCGCTGTCGACGGCTCTGTGCACCAACCTCTTCTGTATGCCTTTAACACCATTATCAGTGCCTTGTAGGTGAGAGTTAACCACACTTTTCTTTTCTATTGCCCGACTACAGATCACAGCGCCGATTGAAGGTTAATACGGGTTAAAACGTGAACCACATGTTTCCGTTTCCGCTTCTTCTAAATTTTAGCGACTGAAATGGGAAAAAGGTAAGGATAGTCAAGTGACCTTCTATGCCAATCAGCTTTGTTACTGCTGGCCTCAGCTGTGCATCCTGCTTACTGTAAACGACAAAAATGCGTGGCCATTGCGTACAATTCCTGTGGTGGATAGTTTATAAAGGAAAACCTTTTAGATGCGACGCTGAGAGGAGTATTTCTTGCCGGCAGCCCTGTCCTGCGTCCGTCGTCGTTGTCCGCGCCCGCACAGCTGCGTCTCTCCTCCGCTCACCCCCTCTCCTCTCTCCGATAGCGAACACTCTCGCCCAACATCTGCGGGCGCGTGGCGCAGCGCACTCTCACTCCGCCGGTGGGCGGCTCTGCGCGCTGTGCGCATGTGCAGTACTCTCTCTCTCCGTGGTCTCCTCTCCTTCGGGTGCACTGCGCATATAAGCGGAGTGCCGCGCTCCGGCCGGTCTCTCAGTCGACGGTCGCCCGCGCTTGCGCTTGCACTTTTCACGGACCATAAAGCCATCGTTCTTGTGTGTAATAAAGCCTCCGTCTGAACGACAAGAACAATGTCTCTAATTATGATCAAAATTACGCCGGCATCCCCTCGCGTGGAACCCAACGATGTGATTGAAACGCAATTCACGTTCACTACGCGTTTCACGCAATTCGACTAATCCACCGAACGGAAACACCCAACGGAACCCCCTTCAGCGTCGCATCACACCAGGGTTCCCGCGAGGGGAGGTGGGCGTAATTTGTTTCCTCTCTTCCCCTTATTTTTCATGGTGGGGCGCTATTACTATTAAATTTCGCACTATTGGGACAAAATGTTCAATATGTGTTGCTGAATTCACTTGGTTTACTTCTCACGCAACAGAAACTAATGCTGCACTTGACAACAAGAAAGCGACTACACTGCAATGACCTGAGTGATTCTTCATTACAATAATTAATACTGGCTGTTGATATAACGGTTACTTTAGTCCAAATTAACTCTGGCAGCTCAACTTGCATGTACAGTCTCGTCTCTGTCATGCCAGTCATGCCAGAAATGTAGTCATTGTATTCCTGGAATTGTTAGGCCACGAAGAATTCAAATTACAACCTTTATCCCCAGTCAGACCGTACAGTTTTATGTCAGAAAGGTTGCGAAAGCACCTTTTTTTGTTATTCGCGATAACATTCTCATTGTGATAAAAACATATATACAGATACAGATAGGCACCCGTCTCTCGGAGGAAGGCACGAAGATGGTGGGGTCCCCAAAGCCACCGCTGGAGATCGGGCGGTCTTCCAGGACGGAGGCCTGTGCCTCTGAGGTGTCGACTTCATGGCGAGTCCAGGCAAGGACGCGCCCATATTAGATGATCCGCGTTCGCATGTTCGACAGGAGCTGTGCAGAAGGGGCAGGTGTCATCGAACGGGGCATGGTAGCGGGGTGGCCACGCCCGGGTCACAGCAGGTGATAGCTCCCCTCCAACGCGAAGTCTGCGCAGCAAAACCTCTTTTCAGCGAGCAAGTCTACTGGAGCAGTCAGTCCGTTCCACAAGGTGGGATGTGGGCGGCACGTGTGGCGCGCCGCAGATTGTCCTTCCGTTGGAGAAAGTTTTCTATGGGGCCGGTTGTTAACATTGGCAGCGGCCGAGATTAGACGTCGAGTTACAAGCTCTATCCGCTGCAATGTGGGCGGGGAGCGTATTCCGCCGAACCCAGAACAGCCGGAAAGGGCAGGGTGCGTGTTTAGTAGTGTGTGGATGTCTCTTGAAAAATAGTGCAATTGCTGGATACTCGGTGTAAATCCCGTATCGCCGCCGTGGAGTCCGCATAAAAATGCAGGATGGAACCCGCTGGGCGTGCTGTAGGGCCGGCGTTAGTGCCTGTAGGCCATCCCGTATGGCTGTGAGCTCCGCCAGTAGAGATGGCAGGGTGCGGATGGTTTGGTAGAGACAGGTTTGAGAGGCGTCTAGGTAGACTGGCCACTGCATCGCCGGAGACAAAACGGCATTCTGGTCCCCAGCGTCCACGACGACTCTGCTTTGAATCCATTGCAGCCGAGAAGGTGTTCGAGTGGGCCAGAAAATGTTGGTAAAGACTGTACATGTCATTCCAATTGCACGCACCCATTGCAATTAAAATTACGGTCGGCATTGTTTAGTGCTGCAATTTCGTGTTTATCTAGTGGTGTAGAAGTATATTAGTTGGTGTAAGATTAATATTAAGCATAATTTTGCTAATAGGAGCTCGCCTTTGGTTTATTGGGCAAGGTTTTCAAAAACTTCGTAATAGGCGCCAGCGGAGCAGTAATGTACGGTTCTGTTGATATTCGCAACCGCCGCGGTGGCTCACTGGCAACGGCGTTGTGCCGCTGTGCCCGAGGACGCGGGTTGGATCCCGGCCACGGCGGCCGTGTTCCTGATGGAGGCGAAAAGCCAGAGCGCCCCCATGTATCGAAATGTAGCTTCGGTGCGTTAAACACCACGATCGATCAATCAATCAATCAATCAATCAATCAATCAATCAATCAATCAATCAATCAATCAATCAATCAATCAATCAATCAATCAATCAATCAATCAATCAATCAATCTGTTTATACTTGCTCTGCAGTCTAAGACAAAGAAAAAAAAATTGCGCCCACCTCCCCGCGAGGGGATCCCTGTGTAGACGCGACGCATAGTGGGGTTCACTTGGTGTTTCCGTTGGATTAATTCTGAAATCGCGTGAAACGTGTCGGGAACGCGTATGATTATTATGTTTTATGATTATTATTATGTTTTATTGGCCAAGCTTGGTCAATCTCTCTAAGTGGTATGCTTGGGGCTTCGCTGTCGCAATGACCTTTACTCCATCATTGTTGCTGTAAGTGGGAGCTTCTTTTCTTTTATTGCAAGCGTTAATCATTGCCCCATCATGCGTTGTATCAGTAGCTTCTTGACGTAGTTCGAATGAGTCAAGGATATAAGGCACGTTCGTAGCATTCGATTCTGTTTCGGTTTTGTGGCGCAGTGGGATGAACACCATGTACCTCGCGTTCCGCCCACAGGGTCGTGGGATCGAAACCGGGCGCCGCTAACTATTATTTTTTTATAGTGTAGGGGGAGGGGTGTGGACGAGAGAGGGGCATTGGATAGGAGAGGGGGGTGAGCGGCGGAGAGCGCAGCTCGCGCGGCCAGGAGAATGGGGGAGGGGCGGAGGACAACAATGCCGACGCTGCATGGACAAGGCGAGTGAATGAGATGCAGTCGTATCTAAAACATTACGAGAAATTCGGGTATCATGTCATGAAGTGAACCAGAATTTCGCGCAGTGCTTTTTTCTCACTTTTCAGATTTATCATTTTTAATTTCACTATTCAAAGTGGGGCATGTGTAATCTCGCGTAAGAACTCGCGCAAATGTTACAACGGACCAGAAATCTAATTTTCACAATCCCAGCGTTGCACAGTCCAACTTTGGTGAACAACGGCTTGGGCATTCGTTAACGCGTTTCCGTCGTCGCGTTTTCGAGCGCGACCCGCATGCGGGCAACATCCACGCTTAGCGCTTTATGCAGATAGAACCGACAACTAGGTTTTTAGCGGAACACGACCCCCCTATAACGACAGTTGGCGCGTTGGCTTATACCCGTAGCGTCCTTGCCCGCATTTGTAATGAAGCAAGCTTTGAAACCGTCCATGCAGGCCGATTCAGAACCACCGATCCCTGCACCGATGCAGAACCACCTCCCTTCGCCATTTGCACCTTCGCGAGCATTTTTCCACCTATGATACCGTGTTAGTAAATGCATTACGGCTCCTAAACATCGTAGTGCCTGACCCCCCCCCCCTCCCCCCTCTCTTCCCTTCGCACAGCGTTGCGGGATCAGTTGACTCCCCAATTGTCGCGAGTGTTACCATTCTTTATCCCAGTTCAGTGCAACAGCGTGGCGTGGCACCGGTGCATCTATTTGTTTTTGCAGCTACGCATTCCCGGATGTGAGCATAGGCAGTAGAATGTGCGCTTTTAACGCACTTCCACTCCGTTGCAAGGATTGTACCACCGGTCACGCAGTGCTCTGCTGGTGGCTACGGTAGCGTGAACGGGGAGCGCGGGTCTTGCATACAAATCGGCGGCGTTTAGCTGGCGGGACCCTTCGACCAATGAAATTGGGTGCAACGGGAGACGGGATTGTATCACAGTTGCTGTTTCACTTCCGTGGGCAACGTTATTTTGAACACGTTCTTTTGTTCTTTTGAACACACCACCCTTCGTCGCCGCTTTCACTGTCCTGCAAATTTACCGAACTGTGAACAGCGCAGTGAAGAGTGGGGAGGTATTTGAACGGCTACCACAGCGTAAATGAACTTGCAGCGTCCTCGTTCACAATAATCAGAGGATTTTTTTTTCTTTTTTCATGAAGTCAGCGGACTGTCTCAACGAACTGTAGAACTACTGAAATATCAGTAAACCTGAATGCACACCCACCGGGCGTCAGAGGAAGCGGACAGACAGATCCGGGGTGGCTCCAAGACATCAGCTTCCATCATCCCATCCCACGAACATCTCAACTATACACTCACACTCGCCTACTACCGCACACAAAGACAAACACTACCTCCACCCCACCACTCCCTATCCCGCGCCGACGCCACGTCATGGCGGCAGCTCCAGACACACACGTTCCCAAACTTACACCACAAACACCTCTTCTACCCCACCCAATACGCTGACAACTGCCCGGCTTGCCAGAGCCCCACTCCCACCCTCTACCACTCTGTATGGGAGTGTCCGCGTCCACCAGACGGGCTGACCCCTATACGCATCCCCACCCTCTCCTCTTGGGAGGCTGCTCTGTCCAGCACTGCCCCGCAAGACCAACGGCTGATCGAGCGGGCCCGCCGGATAGCGTCCGCCATTGGAGTCCTGGACTGAGGACCCCACTCATAGAGGCTCTCTTCGGCTAACAAATGATCAATAAATGTTTTCACCACCACCACCACCGTTGTGAAGTGTGGTGTAGCTTATGACACACCTTATAACACACTTTGTCAGTCAACGGTGTATTTTTTAGATCGCTTGTGTTCGTGCGTATGAGTGAGTGAGTGAGTGAGTGAGTGAGTGAGTGAGTGAGTGAGTGAGTGAGTGAGTGAGAGTGAGTGAGAGTGAGTGAGTGAGTGAGTGAGTGAGTGAGTGAGTGAGTGAGTGAGTGAGTGAGTGAGTGAGTGAGTGAGTGAGTGTTGTATCTGTGTAACTATCTCAAGGGATATTATTCTTGTAAGTTTCGTTTTTTTTCTATTCTGAGAGACGCGTGATTCGCGTTCCTGCTGCCAGCCTGTCCTGTTCCGCGTAGCTATTTCAAAAAAGCGTCCTCTGAAGCTGAACAGATGGCTACGCATAAGCTCGGCTTCTTGGGACATTATTAAGGAAACTTTTGATTTGCAAACGTTTCTTACCTTAACTCTGCAAAAATGCCTTATTCATAGCTAGAATGTTTTTGTGCGGCCAGGCAGTGCTTGACTGCGGTTGTCGCCAGGCCAGTTAGTTTGGCGGCCAACATAGAAAGGGCCTTCTCTATTCGTCAAAATTGGGTGGGGGGGCCCTCTCTGGGATCGAGAGGTGGAACTGGGGAGGTGTTTACTTACTCCGAAGGCGGAGGGGAAGGCCCCTTTGATTGGCCGTAAGAAGGGGCCATCTCCTCGAAGAATAAGGAGCAGAGGTCGGGGTGTCTCCCCGTGGTTCACGCTTCATGAGAGGAGTGGGCACAGCGGCGAGAACGACGTCGACATAAAAGGAAGCTTCTCCTTCAGCAAGACCCGTGGGCAAAGAGAGAGGGAGTCTGAGCTACGACTTTGCGGTTTCTTTTGTTTTTTTGTTTTCGCCTTTTCTTTCCTCGCTTTTGGGCTTCCACTGGGAATCGGAACAATTTCTCTGACTCCGGAGCACACCGCCGTCTATTTCGTGCGAGCTTCGCGCAATCAGCATTCATTTGATCTTGCTCTTGTTAAATTTGGAGCCCTTGACCACACAGAGAACTCGAGTTTCGGCTAAGCGACTGTTTAACTTCTTTTTCATCTCTCTTTGTCCTAGTTTTAGGCCGAGCTCCACCACAACCATGACGCTTGGAATTCGTCCAAAACTTTGTATTGCGGTTGAGTGGGTGAGCCAGCTCCCAAAAAGCCACGCGCTGTCACGAAACGTGGCATGGTTTGGAACTTGGGGCACATTGTGTTAACGTCTCCGGATCCCGTTGGCGGATACTAAAGGGGCTCAGGTGGATGGATTTTAAGCTAAAGGGTAGAGAGATTAATTATTTGCGCACGCAGAGCAGTGCATTGCCGCGTTGAAAAAGTCCGAGGGCACCTTAAGCAATTCTTGTGGGTTGTGAATGAGAAAGCATGAATGCGCATTTGAACGCGTAGGACGCCTTACTTCCTCCTCGCGTTGTCCAAAGGCATTCTAATCTTGACGTTTGAGGTGCTTTGCTTTGGAATCCACCTCAGCGCTTTCGAGTGGCTTCCATCTGTTTCCTGCGCGTTGCGCCGCTGCTCGTTTCTGCCGCCGTTACACGGCGGCAGAAGTTCAGTTTATCTGCTTTCAGTTCAGTTTATCTGCTATCCTGCACGCCCTTTCGGCTGCGTTCTTCCGCTGTCTCCATCCGCCGAGTACTGGCGTGGACACCATCTCTCGCTACCACTCACGCTGTGTAACTCTTCGGACTATGGAACGCTTCGCAAGGAGCCTCCTCCCGGTGCTGCTGAGATTAGGCTCACCCTATGGTATGGTACGTTGCCGAAGGAACCGTTTCGGTTACGGACTACGGACGTGTGTTTATTTTCTTGTCAATAGCCTATTTAACGCTTTTGTCCTGAAAATTTTGCAGCAGCCTACTAAGGAACAGTTCGCCCGGCTTTTGGCTATGGCTACAACCAGGGTAATGCAATGCGCAGGATATTCAAACGTAGTCGGAAGGAAGGGGGGAGGGCAATTTTTTTTCGTGGAGATGGACTGCCTCACACTGTTTAACATCTATATATAACATTGCATATATAACTTTACGAGAGCAAGAATTTGCTACCAAGCATATTACCGCAATACCGAGGTTAACCACAAAGTGGCGTAACTGGAGGTACTGCGCCGTCAGGATCCGGCAGAGCACGCTGGAGAGTTAGATGAGTTAGAGAGAGAACGAGCGTGGTATCTCCGGCAGAAAGAAGAAGCCACCGCTCTCGGTGCATTGTTTTAACGTCAACTTCGGCACGATCAATTCGCTGTAGTTTTCCAAGGAAGGAAGGAAGGATGTAGAAGAAAGGCGGGAACGTTAACCTGGCTAGAGCCTAGTTTGCTATCCGGCACGTGGGAAAGGGAAAACAGGCAAAAAAGAGAAAGGGTAGAATGAAGAAAAGTTCGAGACGACGCATATGCCCAGCGCTGAAGCACTAACACTGATTGACACTGGAGGATTTCAGTATATAGTCTGGTGTTTACGCTCGTGGCACGTAGGATTTTGCTTTAGAAAAGGCGCATCTCTCGTGCCACCGACTACAATACCTCTACTGGGAAATGTGTAAGTCAGTGCGGCAACTGTACACCGTCCTCAGTGCAAGATTGGCACGTCATGGTTTTTTTATCTTACTCTGCATGTCGCGTTACCTTCGCCGGATCGTGATCAGACTGTTTAAAAAATGGTTATCATTGAGATGTCTCTAGATGGTAATCCACGTGGCATTGGGTGAATAACTCTGTACTGTTCGAAATACAGCAATACCTGTTTTTCGCGAGAGTTAATAGAGAGCAATGGAGCCAACGTGCTATCAGGTTTGCCATCGTATGCTTACGGGAACCTCACCACAGTGGCGCAACTGAGACTCCTAATTAGCTCTATCCAATCTTGCTTAGTTAGGTACGGTGATTCGATGTTTGTTTCGCTTAGTCTAGACTAACCGAACCGAACCGAACGCATAACAAGGCACCCGAGATTTTCACTCCCCCAAGCGAAGGCCCAATGGGCTACGTCAGCTGTGAAGAGGTTCTGGCTGGACAACGTCCATCCATCACTGGGCTGCCAAAGCCCTAGGCGTACGAGCGAGCCAAGGTCGTCCCCCGACGCAATTGATGGTCATCGGGGGCTACAGGACGGAACGCTGTCCCAATTCCCTTTCCGCCTGCTTTCGTGGACGTCGGCGCTGACAACAACGGGACGCCCCGCACACGACAACGCCGGCCGCCGTGAGGGAATAAACAGACAGCGGATGCAGCGTGGCCTCCGGAAGAAGCAATCTACAGGGGAGACGCGGCGACCAGTCGAACAAGCGGAAACAATTTGTGGGCTGCGTGTTCGCGCTACCATGTCTCCTGTACCTTCGTCTTTCTTCTTGCTTGCTTTTTCCTGGTTTTCTGCCTCTTCGCTTGCCCCACTCTGGTACTTCCTCTCGAGGAGCGACGGCGGCTCGCTCCGCGTGACGCGAACGAAAGCCGAGGAGACTAGTCGTGAGTACGGGAGAGTGAATGTGGTGAGACGATGCAGGGGAGCCACAACTTCACCCTTCGATTAGGTAATTTACGAAAGCGTTCGCGTTTGTCGCTGCCTACGCAGAGTAGGCTTCACTGCGTCACGCTTATTCTTTCCCATTCTGGAACAACAGTACAAAGCAAGAAAAAAATACCGTCCTTCTGCGTGGTGAATTCGCAATTTGCGCGAGAGCAGGGATGTTGCGGCTTGCAGACTGTCGGTTATTATTTGTTTAGCAAGGTTAAATGTAATTATTAAATGTTAAATGTGTTTATGAATACATCTTTAAGTGTGATTATGCATGCATGAGTTAGCAAATATATTCGCACAGCACGTTCCAGGTTAAGATGCACATACGCGCACTCACTCACTCACTCACTCACTCACTCACTCACTCACTCACTCACTCACTCACTCACTCACTCACTCACTGTTTTTCTTTCTGTCTCCAACACTTTTACCCTTCTTCCCGTTGTGAATGAGCAGCTATAGACTAAAAAAATACGGTCAATACGCGAAGATGTTACCGTGGAAAGACAGAAACACGACAGTATTTCGATTGCCTTATTTTTTAAACAGTGAAACTGTTTAGCAAATCGAATTTTCCGTGTCCGCAGTTAAAAATACCAAGGAATTTTTGAGTGCGTGCATGTGAGCACGGGCCTCGCTCCGACCACTCGGCCGTTAACAAAACCAAGAAAAGTCACAGCTCGTGTATGCGTCCCTCGCGGCGACCGCCCAGCCTCCCGGCGCACGTTTGCCAAGCGAAGCCTACCCTCTTAGGAAGATTGGTCAAGACTGGCCAGAAAAAACTCCACCGTTCGCCCTAATCATAGCAACACTTGCTCGGTGCGAAAAAGACTACAGTGTTCGCAGTAATTGTGGGAACTTTTGCTCAGAACGGGAAAGACGCATCATAGCGTACATCCCTCCAAGGTGATGTCCTATGTTAGCACTTCAAAAAGAAAAATGAAAGAAGCTCACACTTATAGCAACAATCATGGAGTAAAGGTCATTGCGGCAGCGAAAAAAGATGCAAATCGGCTGCAATCGTGGAATTAAACCTTCGTGATGGTGGTGAAGATTGCGTACACCTTCGCTGCCTTCATGTCTTACGCGTTAGTGTGAGCTGCCTTCATTTTTTCCCGAGTTGCTGAGGGGCGTATAACAGCGATACGAGATCCAAAAATACATAAACAAAACTGTTTGTGCCTGAAACCAAGCGTGTGGTATACACGAGACACTGCATGCTTCTGAAATATTCACGAAGAACTTGAATCGAAGCTGAATTTCCCTTGAGTGCAGTTAAAGTTTGATTTCGGCACCCTTTCTCTCTTCTCTTCTCCTCTTCTTTCCTTTGTTTCTTTTATTTGTTTTATTCACTTTTTCCCTCCCAATATGCTGCTACAGCGACGGCAGTTGTACATGACAGGACTAACACGATGGCGCTAACGCACGTGTGCGCGCGTTCGCTTCAAAGGACGACACTCCGTGGAAAATGATGAATGGCAGGGGCGTTACGCTGCTTGTATCGCAACCGCGGAGCATTGGAGGATACCGACGCGAGGCAGCGTCATCACTCACGATGGAGGAAGTTTCCGCCGAGGCGTGCGGACGCTTCCCTGGGCGTGTGAAGCTTCGCCGCGAGCGGAGCAACCCGGCCGTCTATACTTAGTTGCTGGTGTCGTGCACAGCACTAGAAAGCATTGTCGGGGTCCCTTGGCGCGTAAACTTGAGCTACGCTCTGCGAAACCGAAAGTTCGTTCATTCCATTCTTCTGGCGTTTTTTTTTTTTCTTTCAGGGAATTTCCGCTCATTTCTCGCAACTGTGCTTCTATAGTGCGAAGAATCACGAGTCAAGCTGAACGGAAGATGACCCAAACTTTCAACGACTTCCTATGTAGACCTCCTGAATCGCTAATACTGTCTTTGTAAAGGTTCGCGCAAGACGTTAAAAGTCTGATGTACGGCGTCCATGGTGCGTGTTCCTTCATCCGGTAGCTTGTCAGACAGCTTTTATAACTTACTGTAAGCTCCGTGAGCAAGTAAACTGCCTGCAACATCCGCGTACGGCGAAATTTGCTTGAGGGGGGAGGTTGGGTCACCCCAGATTAACCCAGGCAACATGAGCAAGACCAACTTTCTTGACATTGGGCGAGTCGAGTATGGACGCTTCGTGAAGAAATAGCCTGGCCTTTGCACGAAAAAAAGCGATAGTGGATAGCCGAACCGGAAAATAAAGTAAACTTTTTGTTTAGCTCTATTGTGCGTCCGTTCAGCGGCCTAAAAGCAGGGACACCTATAAAAAAAGTAGATTAACTCCATAAAGAACGCCACTTAGCGTATCCCGTGACGCCAAAAATGTACCAGGCCATCGTCTTGCAAAAATAAAAGGACCATCTGGCACCAGAGGGGACGGAGGAACATCGCAAGGAAAGCAAAGGAGCAATTTTTGCGGTCAGAACACATCGGCTCGCATGACGAGTGGATGTGGCTCTTTTTGGGAATGCCGAGACTTGTTTTTTGCCCAAGCACCTATTCAGCGTAAACCTCTTCTTGTCGTGTGTCTTGTTTCGTCATCGTGTTTGTAACTTACTCCGGGACGGCGGACGCATCCCCGTGGATTGCCGCGTGTATCGGGACGTCCTCGCTCGCAAATTAAGTGCCAGTCCAGCGCTTGTCCAGCCTCTTGTCTCTCGCCGCGCGTAGCCTTTTCGCCATCTTGTACGACAAACTGGCCACTTGTACATATAAGACAGTTATAATGTAGTCTTGATCGCTGTTAAGACTACCGACGGTTTTGTGTGCAAAATCAATCAATCAATCAATCAATCAATCAATCAATCAATCAATCAATCAATCAATCAATCAATCAATCAATCAATCAATCAAAAAGTTTATTAATTTGCTTAGGCCGACTCTCTGTAGACGAACCCGCAAAGTGGGAACAACTATGCTCAAAACGGACAGCACATTACGCAAACAGCAAGGCAACACATGAGTCATCCAGCGAAACATCAGGCGAGCGATACTCTCGGAAAACTAAAAAATTGAATTCGGACCAATTTACACGTAAATAACAATAATAATTAGAGCAACCTACAAACAAGTGACGAACTTCTTTAAACTGTTTCCGTAAATAAATTCATTCGCTTTTACAGTCATTGTTCAGTGTTCCTAAAAGAACGATACGCTTTAAAGGCCTGTACGTTCAGCGCCTATCGCTTGCAGGGGATGGGCCGTGAGCCCTGGCAACCAAGCAGCTCGATGTTCTTCGTGGCAGGCTCAAAAGCGAGGAACATAACGTTTTGGCAAGATGCCCGGGAAATGGGACGTCGGCTCCAGCGTTGTCTCAGCGGCCTTTACTAATTGAGAAGAAAAAAATGGAGGAACAAGAACAAAACAAATGGTTTTGCGTACTACCCAAGTATGACGGGAAACTGCCAAGTGTATGGCAAATGAAAGAACAATGTTCACAGCCGACATCAGAAACGAAGGATGAGGAACCGACTAACCGAAAGAAGCTTTAAGGGAAAAGCGGCAAACAAGGAAGATGCGCATTCGCCTAAGCGTCTCGCAGCTGGGAACGCCCTTAAACACTGGCTGCACTAATAGCATTAATTGAGCGCGGAACGTGGCCTTCATTCCTCGTTACGCCTTCTAGCGTGGATAATTGTGGTGGTTGTACAATTGCTCGCACTAGAATAAAACGGGCTGCAATATCGCAGATCTGGAATATTGATTTATTTATTTGTTTCTATTATCGTACGTGTCCTTTAAAACTTTGCAACTTTTCTTGTTTTTAATATGAAATGGCTTTATTTTACTAATTATTGAGTCATGTTTTCTTCTCTCTTTTTTTTGCTGGTTCATTCCTCAGCCTGTGGGACTTTTCCCGGAATACCGGTGTAGCCCCCTATACCTTAGTAATAAAGCTTATTTAATTAATCTGTTGGTAATGTTGTAAGTAGAAATAAATGTCATTTACTTGAGCTTAACGTGCGAAAGTATCATTTTCAAGAATGCCCAATCTCTTGTGTTTAGAATGAAAAGCGGCCCTGACCTCTGATGTCGACCCATAC
The DNA here is from genome assembly GCF_048455015.1 of Haemaphysalis longicornis. Taxonomy (NCBI): domain Eukaryota; kingdom Metazoa; phylum Arthropoda; class Arachnida; order Ixodida; family Ixodidae; genus Haemaphysalis; species Haemaphysalis longicornis. The sequence continues at coordinate 103,758,404 of NW_027526361.1, read as the reverse complement.
GTTAAAAAAATTCTGGAATTTCATTTGTACTAGCCTGCACTAGCGGTACAAGGCTGGAGAAACAGAAGAGCTGGCGACCCCTCTTCCTTCGTCGGAGAACCGGCTGTTCCACCTCTGATGGATTTGATAACTCGACGCTGAAAGGTTCTCCATGACTGTGATGCTCGGATCGTTTTGTGCGTGGGCTTTCGTATCTCTCACAAAGTGGACCGCGTTAGCACTAGAACCAGCGGCAACTGGGTTTGCGAACTAGGCGCCTGTAGTGCGAACTTGGCGTCTGTGCTTGCCACTTCAGCCGCAACGCACGTGAACTGGCGAGTACAAGAGCACGACAATGATCGCGCCACGGACGCTAGAAATGTTATGGACGGCCGAGTTGCACGATTCCAGGCGCTGGTCACAAGGCGCACGCTCACGATGGTTCCGTATTTGGTCTTGATGTTTTTTTAGGCGAACGCCGACGGAGCAAGCTTAAAGGAGCCATGAAGAGAAAATACAACTTCGTGTAATTTGAAAGAAGTAGGATTCAGTATCTCACTAAGCTCCATTACAGCCCAAAAGATGTTTTTAACGAAAAAAAGCAAGAAGTATTTAAAAACTTCCAATCTGTGCGCCACAGTGACGTGTTATGAGCAAGAATGACGTCATACGGACCAACAATAAAACATAATTTTCGGTGTGTTAACTACACGTTAGCATTCAAGTGATGCGGTAAAATGGAACTAGAGGCCCCATTACAGACGTCCAGTCATGTGTCGTCGCGACAGGTCAGTTAGGCGCCCGCCAATCGCACAAACAAGGTTCCTGACGTCATAGAAAAGTTGCGGGAAATTGGCTAGGGGGTCTCGACTGCTTCACACGTTTTCTTCAATATCTCCGTTATTTGTTCGAAGATTGCGATGATATTGGTATCATTGGTATCGGGACTAAGCAGTCTTTGTAATAAACCCAACCTGTATTTTGTCTTCATGGCTTTTTTAAGCTTAGATAGGTCTGCCGTTAAAATATGTGCGTAAAATGTTTAGATGCGAAGCATCTCATGGTCGGGGCTATGTCCCTCCCTCGTCGTTGTCGTTGTTGTTCCGCCGTCCACACCCCCACTGCGCATGCTCGCCTTGCTGAACGCCCAGTCCCTTCTATGGCTCCTGGAGCGACAGTGTTGCCGGTGTCTTGCTGGACCGGCACGAGACGAGCACGCTTCACACGCCTTCGATGTTTCATCGTCGTCGGCAGCGGCGTGCGTCGGCGAGTCTCGGCGGGCCGTGATTACACGCAGCCCACAACCATCTGGGGAACGTGCATCGACCTCATCTTCAGCAACTTTAGGGTTCATCCATTACAACAGCCCTTGACTTTACATTTCACAGACTATAAGGCGGTCATAATCAAAGCGAAACGCAAACCACAGCTCGACATCACCTACGTTGAACATGATGATGATAATGCTTAAATAAAGACAAACTGATACCACGTATAACGTCACTCTCTCTCTCTCTCTCTCTCTCTCTCTCTCTCTCTCTCTCTCTCTCTCTCTCTCTCTCTCTCTATCTATCTTTAATGCCTCTCCACTCTAACACCCCCCACCCCTCCCAATAAAATTACACCATCTTCCCGTAGGGGAACCCTGAGTAGTATGCGAAACAGACATGGGGTGAACGCGATTTCCCATTTCGTAGTTCCGGTAAGTGAAAAGTGTGGTAGTTACCATGGAAACCAAATGGTAAATATAACGGTAGCTACGTACCTCAACCCACGCGGAAACGACCAACTGAAAACTAATGGGCACTTGAATCGACCCCATGCCTGCTTCGCATACTACTCAGGGTTCCCCTACGGGGAGATGGTTTAGTTCTTATTTTTTATTTTTCTCGCCAGCTGATGAACTGTGTAATAAAAATACCCCGTGGTGAAACGAGCAGCAATAATAATTCGTTATTGTCTGCAATGTTGCCCACCTACATGGTGCTTAATCACCACGTAGAAACGTCAAGTCCGCCCAATTATGAAGCGCTTTTAAGATCGACGGTCCTTATTGTATCTGGCCCTGTTCAGAGTGGCAGCAATGCGTATTTCAAAATGCCAGCGCATTTTTTGAGTTACTCTAATACTGTTTGAAGCCTGCAGTCTACAATCACTAATAAACAGGGAGTAAAAATTTTCAACGCACCGAAAAATAAGGTGTAGACGCGAAATTCAGAAATAAATAAATTTAGAAATAATTATTAATTGTCATAGGTATATACGGCAGCATGAAACAGATATTGTTCATTATCCAGTGCCAGCAAACACCACCATCAATGATCTCGAAAAATGCGTTTGGCTGGTGCCGACCTTCACAGGCGAGTGAGTGATGTCTCCCGTATCCTATTTATTCCTTACTCTTTATACAGCATCGTGTACTTAGGCGGCCGGTTTAAGTACGTCAATTATACCTACTGGCGCTCTGTCATCGACTCAACACGTTGTCCAACTAACTGCGCTAATCGTGCTTGAAAATATACTTGCGGCGCATTTTTTTTTTCTGGCACCTCCTGTCTCTCAAGTTTACTGCGACAGCATGCCAATGCACTTTAACGGAGTACCTTCAGGCCATCTTTCGACCCATTGCAAAGATTGCGGTTGCACACCATTCTTGTTTGATACCACAGTACTGTTTCGGCGTGGTGACCAAAATGCGAATAAGGTTGTGAAAGCCAATAAATTCGGAAAATGTCTGACTCGTGGGTTAGCGCTCCATCTTTGTTTACTCTCGTCGGCAAACTGGCGTATCTAGATGAAAGTCGTGCATGAGAACGTGCGCCTGAGGAGATGCATTTATCGGGTTTATTTTTCATTTTTAATTTTATTTTATTCCCTCGCTGGCTTTATATTTGTGTTTCTTCAATAAAAGTTTAGTTGCGGTTCCGCGCTTGTCCTCTGTCTTTTCCCTGTCCTTGTCCCATTCCTTTTGCGCTTTTAAGACGAACTTGTATCAACTAGCCTAGGTTTTCTAGACGTTACTACAACATGCCTTTGGCGAAACAAATCGCTAGATGCCCATACACACAGGAGACCCCACCCACAAATGGCAAGGCCAATACCTCACTGGGTTTACCTGGACATACGCTCACGTATCCCATTCTTACGTTCCGGGTTCTTTTTCACTATTTATTATAGCGCCAACTTTAGGACGAACCGTATGGAACATTGGTATTGGAGGATCAGCATGATGACGTCAGTAGCTATCACAGTGGGTCGTATGAGCTTCGGGAGGGATCGTCAGTGCTTTTTTCTCTGCTGTCAAGCACCTAATCGAACAGCGTGTCATGGGTTCTATAGTTAAGTAATACGAACTGTCTTAGGTGACAGGGGTCAGCTTCAATTTTTCAATACATTAAAAAATGCACGAAAGAGGCTGTGTAACCGTAATACCAGTCCTTAAGGAGCATACATTCGATAAAGTTGTGCTGTCTGTAACGTAGGGAAAATGGTAATATATGCTTGTAAAATGGCAAACATGTTTTTAGTTTGCTTATGAAAACAGTTCAGACAACTGATTGATTGATTGATTGTAGGGTTTAACGCGCCGACGCAACGCAGGCGATTAGGCGCGCCGTAGTGGAGGGCTCCGGATTAATTTTGACCACCTGGGGATCTTTAACGTGCGCCGAAATCTCGTACACATGGGCGTTTTAGTGCAGACAATTCCTCGCACTTGCTCTAGAGTGGAGCGACTCTCCAAAAAGGTCTCTATAGGAACAGCGGAACATTTTGTGGAAGTTATAGTAAACACGCATCATCACAAAATTCCCTCCATTGATCTGCGCAGGCCTGCGTCCTCCGAGGAAAAAAAATGGCCGCGTATGTGCTCCTTCCGTTGCAAATGTCCTCAAAAGACGATAGTCTTAATCGGCTTTTGCCAAGTAAATACCTCCCTTCGCTTTCCCGCTCACCTCTCATGTTGTTCCCCTTGCGTCGCGCTCCTCCCAAGGTAAAGACGCCAAAGGTTTCCTTAAATCATTTTAAATTTCCCGCGTTCCACTAGTCCACACCGGGTATCTCGATGCCAGCGCTGCGGTACGGCGAAGACGCGCGTGAATCGAGGCGCCCTACTTCAACTTTTATAGAACCGCGTTTCCCTACTCCACGTGCGTCGCAAGCAGAACGTGGAACCTATCTAGTTGAACCTTTCGTAACTGCTGCCGGTTCATTTCTTAAAATGGCGCCAGAAGCTATAGTGGCGCGGGCGACAGCAGGCGACGCCGAAGTGATTTTTTTTTTCTGCAGTTGATGAAATATTTAATTTCTCAAACGTCAAGCATGTATAATTTTTTATAAAGGAACTCTGCAAATATCACTTCTTTATTAATTTGTTGCCTTATATTTGCGTAATGTTTTGTTCTTCTTCGATAATGTTGACAAGTATGATCATTACACCTGACTTAAAGGGGTAGATTTAGCTGTGACTATAAAAGACTATAGCGCAGGCATTGTTTTACTTTGGCCGGGTGGCTGAATCGAGTCACACACAGACAGGCGGACAGACAGACATACAGACAGACTAAATTTCTGGGTTTAGGTAGCCCAAGAAAGACTATCGTCTTTAAAAAGAGAGGAGTATATCCAGAGCGCCGGAACGCTCAGAGCAGCGTAGGGCTTGAGGGGGTTCTGTTTATAAGCTGTCTTCCCCGAACAAGTCGTCTCTCACCGGCAAATGTTTGCTGTTAAAAACAACTAACTCTTGAAACAGTTCGGCACACTTAAAAGCTTGAAACGTCCAGGAACAGAGGGGAATTTTCCCAACTTTTCCCAGAGCTCGTCGCAATCCTCCAGTAAACAGAGCATTGCCTGTTTGCTTATTCTTTTTTTACCAACTGCCCTTAAGTGTGTCTCCACGACACTTTCGTAGTGTCACCACTCTTCGTGTACCGTGCGCGAGTTCTCTCCCTTGCCCTAACCTCCTGTGCGTCCTAAGCGGAACAACACAAAGAAAGTTGAGATGAGGTAGTGTTCAGCGTTCCAGTCTGCCACTCAGGGGCCATGAGGACAAAATACGACTTTGCTCAGAGTGAAAGCTCTATCCTCTGGTAACTCAGACAGCTCAATTTAAGACGCGACAGAGGTATTTTTAACCGAAAAAGAAAACGCGAGAAATATTAATAAACTGTCGCATTTCATGCTTCAGTGACGTATTGTTGGCGGGAGTGACGTAATATGACCACCATTGAAAACATAGTTGTCAGCGTGTTAATGCGCGTTATCATTCAAGTGATACGATCAAAGGGAACTATAGGTCCCACTACTATCGGCCAGCCCTGTTTCCTCACGGTGGCTTAGGCCGGCGGTCGTCATTCTGTGACGTCATTCTGTGATGTCATAGAAAAAAAATGTTGCCCGAAAGTGGCCGGGAAGTCGCCACTGGTTCATTTGCTTCCTCTAATATCTCCATTAGTTGCTCATGTTTCCGATAAAAATGGTATGGCTATCACCAAGACAAAAGTTTTTTTTTTTTTCAATTAAACAAACTCGTACTTAGTCTTCATGGCCTCTTTAAGAGTCCGGGCTTCTTAACGTCCCGAGTCGCCCTCTCCTTTCTGCGTTGTGAGCTTTCGTATTCAGCATACATTCCTCTCCAACTCTTCTTGCGGACAAGTCCAGCCTTTTCGCGGTGAATAACAGCCACGGAAGTGCCTCCTTTCTGGCCGCTTCTTTTCACAAGAGAAACAAATGCCTCACATCGCTCTAATCCTTCTGAAAGTGTCGTTCTTCCTCACCTTTCCTTTTCATTGGCTAAGAGCTCACTCCGCAAAAGCCAATAGCTCAAAGAAGTTGCTGAGCTAAAGAACGATGCCTGATGACGCGTGCACGCAGGCCTCCTATCTGGAAGGTGTGGGTGCTGCGCGTAAGCGGTTACATAACAACGGGTGACCCCATGGGGCACGCGGTTTTATATTCGGCGGACGCGGTGTAAGGAGGCCACTTCTCTCAGCGGGCGATTCCACAATAGCGAACAATGGATCCGTGTTTGTTCAAGCCTATTCACTAAATGCCTTCGCATGTGCCCGGTCCATCTACGTTTCGTGGCCCGCTTTTCGAGTCTCGCCGGACGCATACTGCCGTGACCAGGTGTCCGCGTTCTGAGCCAGGCACTGCTCTATGCCTTCGCATGGTCCGACTACGTAATCGTTCTGTCCCCGACATATAGGAGGGAGAGGAAACGATAGTGTTCCGTCTTACTCGTATGCACCGCGTCCGCATTATTATACGGGCCCCGTCGCGGACGGTTGTGCTCGTGCGCACTCTTGCAATGAAGGAAAAATTAATGCACCGAGAACCTTCATACGGTTTTCTGGTCGGCGCACGACCTTAGACGTGGTGAGCCGATGAGGGTTTTAAGGCGAAAGCTTTCTCAGTGGGACTTATGGCGTCCTGTAAGAAAACTAATGCATTTCCCCGTAGACCGGTTGGTCGACCGAAAAGCTGTGATAAGATATTTGGACACACGGCGCATGCGTCAAGCCGGGCTTCCATCGTATCAAAACGGCTACTTAAAGTTCGCGCATCGCTCGTGAAGAAGGGGCACAATAGGATACTTTTATCCCGTAGACTACATATCGGTATATACACTCAGATCTTTCATGGATGTGTTTACTATGTGCGCGAGAAAATGTCGCGTGGGTTTCTTCTTCGGTGGCGATTTGGGTCTTTGAAGTTTTGACGATAGATCGGACGCACTTCTAGCGTATGTTTTGACGCACTTTTGACGCAGTTTTGATGCGAGATATTTTCCGTACCTCTCTCAGCTTTCTTTACGAAATGATGTTAAAGTTTTTTTCCTTCTTCTTTGAAGATAGCTGAAAAAGTACAAAAGAATGACATGCAGGTTCGAGCGGTTTTATAAGTTTGCTAATAAAAAACATCCAACATCCATCATTTCTTAGTTTTTAATTTCTTTGCATATTGAACGGCGTCGTATATTCCGCAAAGAGCAAACGCCCTAATTTTTCTTCCTCCCTGTGTGCTTCCTCCCTGTTTGGTGAAAAATAAAACAACACAACTAAACTGTAACTTCTGCCCTCGTGTTTGCAATGTCTGAAAACGTGCTATGTGAAGCGTACAAGAAATGCCTATTCCCCAGAATTTCAACCACGTCCGAAGTCCTTTCCTACGTATCGAAAAGCGAAAAACGCTCGTGTGTTCGAGATTTCGGCGCATCTTAAAGATCCCCAGGCGGTCAAAATTAATCGGGAGCCCTCCACTACGGCGCGCCTCATCGCCTGTGTAGCGTCGGCATGTAAAACCTTAATCAATCAATCCTTTCCTACGTACTCATTTGTGAACAGATCTAAACAAGTTTTTCCTTTCCCGCCAAGCAACCCCATATCGGCGTTGTACAGCTGCCGTGGTAATAAGTAACTTGTGCTTTTTGTAATGGTCTCTGCGCCGTCAGTTGCTGATCCCATATTCCCTAGAGGCCCTCGTCTATGCAGAGGACACTGCATTTCCCGCCATCCCCAGCGGCGGCTCGCTGAGGCTTAGAACGTCGTAGCCAGAACGGGAGATCCTGCCGTGCAAAAGCAGTACCCGCTACGCCGCGGCGGGGGATAACAATCCTATGCGTATACGCGATCCTTGCTCATTTCCTAGCTGTCATCTGCAGCGCTCTCCGGCGTGCGCTTTTGTCCCCTTCAGATATGCTGGCGACAGCGCTTGCCGGAAAGTGAAGTGTGTCGGGGAAGGGGCCGTTCGGTCTCCATGCCTGACTCGAAATCCGCCAGCTACTTTCCTGGCGTCCATCCACCGAAGGGGCTGTTGTTAACGCGGCACGCAGGCTGAAGATTGTCATGAACTTCTTGGGGAAGCAACGATCGTTGGCCCTAAGAACACGCGAAGGGTCGTTGTGCCCTCTTTATTCGGAAGCTTTTCTGGACCAGTGCGACAAAGCGAACTTTTCTTAACTTGGAATATGGCAGTTAGGTGCGGTAACGTCAATGTTAACGTGCGCTGGGTGAGTTAACATGTATGCAATAGAAACGTGCTACGGAGGTCTGTCAGGTGTATACGTGCAGGAATAAATCCGTAAGGAGTGTCGCTGCGGAGGTATTCGATTCGTAATTGGTTCGTTAATTGATTTATTGATTGATTCATTAATTCATTGATTGATTCATGGCAATCATCGGGTGCTGATTTTAGAGCCGCCTTGCGGTGAAAAGTGTCCTTAATCCGGGATACCCATGCCCTCGACACGTTAACCTTTAAAGGCATATGCCTTGTGTGTCTACCTAGTGAAGGTGAAGACCCGTTCCTCTGCCACGAGTTCATTCATGGGAGGCAAGCCTGGCCATAATGCTTCCACGCCTCTGACAGTGCTAAACTTATTCATAGGTCCAAGTTTGAAAGGGACCGCGAGCCAGTTTTGGTCGATCATATGTTCTCCATCTCAAATGAAAGGGCACCACTTAAAACACCTTCAACCGAGACGGCTTTTGTGATAACACCTTAGAACAGCGGTTCCAAAATTGGGGTCCGTGGAGGCACTTCAGGGGGTCCGCGAGCCCCTCAACTCTTTTTCTCGTTTTTGCGAGACCTTGCCTCCGACACATAAATGTTGTCTTTGCCGCATGAACTACATGTTTTCTGTTTAGGAGGGGCGTAAAGTCGGCTTTTTGTGGAACTTTGCGATTATGTGACCAAGACAGACGCACAGAAGGCGGACATAAAAATAGGTGTGTGGTCGAATTCAGCTGCGAGTGTAAACAGTTTGATATTATGACACTTACGAATAGACTTCATATCCTGGGGTCCCCCCCCTCACTTGTGAATGCCCAGATGGCGTCGCCGGCATGCTCAGGGTTGAAAAGCACTGCTCGAAAACGTTTGAAAACGAATTCCTAAGTGCAGAGCACTTGAGGGGCATGGCTTGTCGTCCTTGCTTTCTCTGTAGCCACGCTATCGAGCCCCCACAGTCACTCGGCGTAACGCAACCAAACAGAATTCCGCGGCGTCACGCGCCCAAACAGACTTCGAAGCGATACCCGCTTATCCCTCGATTCAGCTTTCCCGCCATAGTTCTAGAGGATACTTGAGGATACTTGAACCGTTCGGAGATCCCAGAATCACTGGCACTAGTCATACATGTCCCCACCATTATTTAGAGAAAATTAAACTACGGATACATTTAAGGCGAAGTATATGCACGTAACCGGCAGTCCCCGCATTCATTTAGCAAAGGATGCTGGTAGGGTTTCTTTCTACGATAGTAAGCGAAAAAAAGTGGTCGTGGAAGAAAAAAAAACGACGCGTTCAAAATTGCGGCAAAAGGCAGCATGTGTGAGATGAAAGCAAGCACAAAAAAAAACACAGAACTCCCACTCGTTGTGTTCCAGGCAGAACATGAAACAAAATATAAAGAAAAGGGTGCGAGCTGTCCCAGGAGAAGGCGTGCGAGCACTGCGAAGGCGGGAAAATTCAATTGCATTGAACAAAGCTCAAGGAAAAAACCAGTGAAAAAACACGCTACACACGAGCAGAGGCAAGAAAAGGACAATCACTGGATTTACAACAAAAGTTTATTGGAAGAAATCCCATATATACTAAAAAACTACGCACGCGCAGATCGGTGACCCTTTCATCCCTTTAAACACCCAAAATCACCACAGAACTCTCTCTCAAACCTTTGTCACATTAGGCAGCATAAAGAAACGCAACCTCTTTATCAGTTAATGCCACGGAGGACTCACTAACACAATTCTCTCCTCCTTTCTTGATCATGAAGGCCTCTACCAGTTCTCGCTCAATCTTTGAAGTACTCCGCCCCACAATGGAAACTTCTTCCAAACGGAAGAAAGCTCCGTTCAATCCACCAGGAGAGGTGTGAGACGGAGATGGGAAGAACGTGAGGGGTGGTAGCAAACAGCGGAGAACAGCTACACAGCCCAATTGGCGAATCACTGCTGTGCACTTCCGAAAGCTATTGCGTTGAGGGGAACTGTTGTAAATTTTTTAGATCTAAAAAGCATCACTTGAGTTAAGTATGCTGACAAAACGGATGATGGCCACCTCGAAACGAACCACACTGGGGCTTGCGTTTATCTGCAGACCAGTGTTAAAAATACGGTTTAAAGCAAGTTTGAAACATATAAACTGACGGATGATACATAAAATGACATTTCCCACAATTTCAGGAACGCTCCAGCGACACCCCTCACCGATTTAACGCACTCAGGATGCCGTTAACAAAAAAAAAACAAGTTACTTCGGAACTGACGTGCCGTACCATGGCGCAAGAAGTATTCTGCTCATAACGAAATGCGTCCGTCATGTGCCTCTCGCTGCGTAGATCAAGAAACCTATCGTTTTGATTTCGTAATACCAGGCCGCTTTTGTAGTTGGCTAATGCATTTTACGCCACCAACTTCGCCGGAGGCCGAAACACGAAAATTGAGGCATTTCGCTGCAAACGGGAGGGTCCTTGTGTTCACGAAAGCACACCGTACGTGAAACGTAATGAAAAACTGCACAAACAACTTCGCAATGTCAGCGAGGCAAGCATTCTAGAAGTTACGGCAAACAGGCTTCCGCAAAACCCCATTCCACAAATTGGGAACACGTGATTCTCTCTTTCTGTCGGTCGCGACAATTTTCACGGGCGCAGGCAGCGTCGCTTAATAGATTCCGTGACACCAGAGAAAGCCTGCACTCGTGGTTCCCGCCGCCGTGTTTCGGTTGCCAGAGTCTTCGTATCCCTGTATTGAGCAGCTATGGTTGTCTCTGTACGTACATACATGTGCGGGTTAAATGAAAAGAACAGTGGATAAGCCGTGTCATCTTCACTCTCCTGATGTCCAATCGTTCACCCCACTTCTGTCGTCGACAGGAATAGCAGGAGCAAAGGGAAGTGGCAGAGCCGCGAACGACTTTTCATGGTAATTCATCTTTCTGTTTTGTTTCTGCTTTCCGAAAGGATAAAAGACGGAGGTGTTCTGTGACATAACTGATGAAGCGTCAGTGCACAAGCGCAACGGACATACAAACCTGCACATACCGGTAACAAACGATGAGGCACAACGCCCTTCGTGACCCACTGGTGTTGCACGACGAAAGTGCATTTTGCTCGCAAGCGTGTTCGTGGTATGTGCCTTGTTCTTTGTCGGCAGCGGTGGGCGATCTGGCGTGGTTGCATGCGACTTTCGGGTGCGGCGCCGCCGAGCCGCACAATGGGACGACATTGCTACCGACACAGGGGTGTTGCACAGGGCGCTGCGCCACGCCCGCGCTCTGCGCGGCAATCGTCGGGGAGAGCTTAGGAACGCCCGAAAATCCGGCTTAAACGACGTATGAGCTGCGGTGACCTGAGAAATCGCCTGGTATACCTTGCCTACACTCCACCGAGAAGCCGTGACCCGCGCATGTGTTCCTAGTTTGTGAAGGCAGTGGTTTGGCTGTTTTGTAATGTCACCGACCTCTCGCAATTCTAGACTGGATGGATGACTAAGTTACTGGGCAGCCCACTGCGCGTGCGATCAAGGAGTAGGCATCAATGCTTGACCTGACCGTTCTTGTATTTTCGTAGCTTTCGACTTCGCTATTTTACCTTGCCCGGATATAACTTCGGGCTGCTGCCTCCCAGTCTTCTGAAATTTGGAGATACAATAACCACAGCGCGTAGCGGGGCTGTGATCCGAAGAAGGGTGAAGACTAAAGCTATTCTTTTTCGCCCAAAAAACAAAAATGTATCTACGTTCGATAGTATTAACTACAACAATGCAGCGATAGAGATATTTACTGCATATAAAACACTCGGGGTTATCTTCACAGAAAAAATGACTTGGGACGAGCATATATAGCAACCATATAAAATCCAAATTATCGAGAATAGTTGGATTAGCTTTCATTTACCAGGCCGTACTGCCAACTGAAGCTAAAATAATTCTGCATAATTCGTTGTTTTACTCGTATATTAACTATTACCATCTTGTGCGGGGTATTACTACAATCGCAAATTTACAAACAATTCATGCCTTGCAAAAAAAGATTTGAGAAATATCTCTGATGTCTCTTTTGATTATCCCTCCGGTGATATCTTTCTTAAGCATAATATAATGAAAATCTATCACTTGTATTCCTATCGCTTAGCCTTAAGTAATAAAAAAGAACTTAAACAACAAAGAAACTTTCTCACACAGTCGTCCTCTCTCACCATAAAAATTGGCCCATATCTAACTCGAACAAATGAAATTTGGAAAATTGGTGTCAGCAGAACAAACTATGGAACCGAAAAGTTGAAACACAAACTTCCAGAATTGCTAAAGTTTTGCCATACAAACACCATTGTTATCGGAAGGACAACGAACAAGGAATTGCGTGCCTTCTTTAACCTACAAGCCAAGTGGTTGCTACTGATTTCAATTCATGTATTTTCCTGCGCCTACCCTTTGTAACAGTATATACTCTTCTTTCTGTACACAACTGTTCTTTTATTCCGTACTTGTTTCTTTCTTCCGTATTATGTAAAAAAAAAAAAAACGAGTGCAACCGGAATTGTTGCGCGCTTTATGTTATTGCAAAGACTGCTGATTGTTTCACTTTTTTTTCCCTTTTTGTTTTCTCTTTTCTTTTGCCGGTTTTGCCGGTGTGTTCATTGTACGCTGTACGCTGCTTAAAATTGAACATGTTATATTGTATTTCATGTGAGGGGGGTGGGTGGGAGCAAGTTAAGCAGATTGTACAGCTTTTTTTTTCTTGCTTCCCCCATCTCCAAGGATGGAAAATAAATAAAGGTTCGTAGGGAGATCTTTCTGCGACCTTCGAGGGTCGCTTATATGTAGCTGTCAGATGGAGGCCAAAAGCGAAAACGCCCGTGTGCTGATATTTCAGCATACGTTAATTATTTGCAGGTGGTCAAAAATATTCCGGAGCCTTCCACTACACCACGCCTGATAACGCTCATTTAGCTGCGACGTGATAAACCCCATAATCTCAATCTATTATACGTAGCTCTGCATGTCGCTTAATGACTTCCGCGCTTAATGAGATTACCTGAAAACCTTCAGCGTTCACCTACGTCTCGTACGCACGGACGATGGTGTTCTTCGCGTTCACCAGCAGTGGAGAAAATGCACGTTGTTGTACCACGTTGTAGAGGTCACTATGCTCTCTGCTGATACCTAATATGAACCCTCGCACAGAGCCCGTTTATCTGTTTTTTTCTTTAAACTACATTTTGTTCGTTTGTATTTTGTGTTCATTCTGACAAGGATTTGAATACAAACCACTTTTCCAGTTTAGAAGAAAGAAACAGAATAAAAATGTCGATATTTTATCGTAAATGTGCTCCGGATTTAAGCACACGTTGCCACCCTGAGCCCCGTTGTTTAGATAAAGGTGGATGGAAGACTAAAAAAAAATGCGATGGATGGAAGACTCGAGGAAATGCGGTATTTGAAAATCTATTTACATTGCTTTCCGGAGTCTCTATGGACACTTTCGGTTATTTTTCCTTTTTACTGGGGAGGTCTCTTCTAATTTTTTTTTTCTCTGGTCACTCAGTTTGTATCTGCTTTCCGTTTTCTTCTTTTGCGGAAAGCTGGCGGTATGCCAAGATGGATTGGGTAACTGCCCCCGGAGAATACGCGAACGTAACGGCTTCGTTTTGTGCTTGACTTATGTTGATACATGTGCCCTCGACGAGAGGGCTTGGTCTTTTCGCCTTGCGCCTCACTTGAAGAATCATACCCCTGGGCGTCGGTCAACCTAACTCCGAGTTCATGACGAAACTGGAAGCGATGAGAAGACACAATGCTCTCTATTGCATCAATCTAGGACTAGCTTCGTCTTCAGCTTCATCCCACAATGTACTTGATTAACCAATCCATGAAGCGAGGAATGACATTTCTGTGAACGACGATGCCTAGCGTACGATCTGACTCAGAAGTTCGTTATGTAAAAATGCAATGCAAGTACGACGTTATTCATTGTGCAGTACCGTGGCATAAGTCACAGTTCTCAGCCAGGTTGTAGCTCCCTGTCTCGTGCATGTCATGGAGGCAGGCGCGAATTGTCTCATTTTCTGGGGCCCTGGGCTAGTAGTAATGATACTACCTTGCGAACTAGAGCTCCACTCCGCTTCCTTCGAGACTTCAAACTGGATAAATCTATTTAGATCGTAATTAGTGCAAGTGTCCCGAAATATGTACTATTTGGGCTGTGGCGCCTACCTATTTCTTTTTCGTCGATTGGTGTTCCCCCTTTTTTTGCCCCGCTTACTTCGTAATTTGCCTCAGAGTGTACCTTAAAGGGACCCAGAAAAGCCTTCTGTAAAAGTTACAAAAGGCCTGTATTGTCACGTAGCACCAATATAGCGATGCAATGCCGTTGGAATTATTGATCTACATTCAGTATTAGCTGCGCCAGAAGCAATTAAATGCACCTCTCCCCACTTGCCGATCGACTCCTCCTCCCTCTCTGCCTCCTTCAAAGCAGCTAGCTCCATTCCTGCGCCTAGGCTCGCGTCAATCACTGCGGACCCGCCTTTGCCGCCTTTGCCTTGGGATCGCGCAGGAAGGAGGAAGAGCAGCCGGAAGCCAATGACAGTGACGCCGCCGGCAGCCGACCTTGCCGGCGATTGGGCGAATCAGGGGGCGCCTTCGCCGTTGCGTCAGCAGCGATCTCCGTTGCGTCACCCGCGGTCGCCGTTGCGTCACCCGCGGTCGGCTCGCTGCGGCGTCGCGCTCATCGGCTGAGAAAGGCGATCTTCAAAAATTGTTTACAAATTATCTGTACAACGTATGGGGCCCACACTTGGCTCAAAAATCCCCCGTTATGTGTTCTACCACCTGAATGCATTTGATTGACACCTTCACAAAGCTTTCAGGGGCCCCTTTAACGATTTTCTTTTCGAATTTGATTTCTGTTCGAACTCTGCTAGCAGCATTTCCTCGTATCCAGTTTTCAACGTTTTCTCTTTGCCCTCTGGTTGTTGTACCCGTAATATCAAATGTTCACCACTCATCACTGCAGTCATCCCCCATCTGGTGTCACTACCAAAGCTGACCTCACCAGTTCCTCATTAAGGAGCTCTCTCTCTCTCTCTCTCTCTCTCTCTCTCTCTCTCTCTCTCTCTCTCTCTCTCTCTCGTTCACTCGCTTGCTTGCTCTCTTTCCAGTGGTACGCGTGTTGCTGTTAATCGCCGATGCTTATTGGCGGCATGGATTCGTTGCTGGAGTGCCTTGGGTTGAAGCTTAACCACGAGATTGATACTGTCGCAGTGCTTAAAACCTCGCATTCCGATCGCCGCGCCTGTGAAGTGTGATTGTTTCCTCCCAAATTATAATGCCCCACCCCCCGCAAAAAAAACATACCTGGCTTACTTGGCAGTCTTGACGTCATGATGCTTGAGATTCGGTCGGAGTGGCTTGTGCTAACTCCGGTTGGACCACATTCGTGCGAGTCTGTTTCAAAAGCTGCCCGCTACTGTCAACGCAGTTTTGCGGTAGGGGAACAAAATATAATCTCACTTGTTTTCTGGCCTCGACTTTAGTGGGAAGTTCTGTGACTGCAAATGTTCACGAAAGTGCATAAATTTGTGGAAGAACTGTAGTGATTCTGACTCTGTTGTCTGATTGTAATGCCGTTTACTCTTTTAAGGGTAGAGCACTTTAGGGTCCCGCCTTGTCGTCGTAGCTGGTTTGCTGTCACGCTGTATAGCCACCACCGCAATCAGGTGGCGTAGCGACGTGACGGACCCAAACGGGGACTTCTAATACCCCTGTCACACGGCAAATCTAATGTCATTCAAACTGAATGACATTAGCTGTAAATGACATTCGGCTCGGCCGTGCGGGTCTACACGGCGGAACAAATGTCATTTGATTGTGATAGCGGTGACGATTAGCGATCTCACAAAACCGCAAAATTACATTTCAAGCGCATATAGAATGTTTTCACACGTAATATTTAAAAAAAAAAAAACGTAACAAAGGAATATTTTTTAAAATAAAAACGAGAAAACCACCGATTTAGGTGACATCAGTAGACATCACAAGCTGAGACAAGTCTGCAAAAAATCCGGATTAGGGTAGCGCGCGCACTGGGGACGAGATTTTCTTTTTTGTTAGTACTTGCTGGTCTTTCTTTATTACAACAACAATACAAAAAAGAAAATATAAGTTTACTGACAGTTTTTAGAAACAGTATTCTTTGGTTTGTTACCGAATTTTCCTGTCTAGGTACGCGCTACTGCTATCGAGGCTACTCATTCGGCCGCCAACTGAGGTGTAACTGAGGTCCGGGACCTCAGTTAGCCGGTTAATGTCATTCGCCTTGAATGTCATTCGGTATTCTCGTGTAGCGCCTTATTAATGACATTTAGAGCGAATGACATTTGCTGTAAATGACATTAGATCTGCCGTGTGACAGGGGTATTAAAGCAAGCGGTCATAACCATTCACAAGTCCAGAACCACTGGCGCTTGCCATACGAGTAACTGGTCATACATCTCCCCGTTGTTTAGTGCAAAAAAAAAAAAAAAAACAGCTGGTACTTTTGAGGCAAAATCTGTGTAAATATCTGGCAGCCCCCGCGTTCGTTTAGTTAGGAACGCCTGTTGGGTTGGTTTTTATGATAGTGAGCGAAAAATGTGACCGCCAAAAACGACGCGTTCCAAACTGCATGGTAAGGCTCCGGCACGTGCGAAATGTGAAACAAGCACAAAAAAAAATTACACCATCTTCCCGTAGGGGACCCCTGACTAGTATGCAAAGCAGTCATGGGGTCGATTCAAGTGCCCATTAGTTTTCAGTTCGTCGTTTTCGTTAGGTTGAGGTACGTAGCTACCGTTATATTTACAGTTTGGTTTCCATGGTAACTACCACACGTTTCACTTACCGGAACTACGAAATGGGAAATTGCGTTGAGCCCATGGCTGTTTCGCACACTACTCAGGGTTCCCCTACGGGAAGATGGCGTAATTTTATTAGATGCGACGGGGCTATATCCCTCCCTTGTCGTTGTTGCGCCGTCCACACCCCCACTGCGCACGCTCGGCTTGCTGAACGCCCGCTGGTGTCTTACCCTTTAATGGCTCCTGGAGCGACCGTGTTACCGGTGTCTTCCTGGGCCGGCCCGAGATGAGCCGAGCATGCGCAGTTGGGGGTGTGGACCGCGCCACAACAAGGGAGGGACATAGCTCCGACCATGAGATGCTGGAGCGGCAGTGTTGCCGGTGTCTTCCTGGGCCGGCACGAGACGAGCACGCTTCCCCTTAAAGGGCTCCTGGAGTGGCATTGTTGCCGGTGTCTTCCTGGGCCAGTGGATGGACAGACGACGGACGACGGACGACGGAGCCGAGAGCAAGAGATGCTTTGCATCTAAAACAGAACTCCCGTTCGTGCTGTTCCGGGGAGATGGCGCGCCAGAACTGCGAGGAAGGCAAATTTGAAATGCACTGGACAAAATCACTGCTCAATTCATCAAGAGAAGAGTGTGGCAGGGAGGGGAGGAGCGTGAGGGGCGGTATCAATGAGCGGATAACGGCCGCACAGCCCCTCTGGCGGATTAATCACTGCTCTGCTCGTTCTACCGCTTTCACGCTGAATGGAACTGCGTTAATTATTCTGTGCACCTCTTTTCTTCTCGGGTGTCCTGACCCTTAGCTGTGTTCCTGTAAGTTTCTTACCACTTTTTGTGCTACGGCTCGTTTGCACTACTGACATATTCCCTTCTCTGTTTGTTCCACTTTTACAGGTGACTTGAAACGACTTCGCAAAGCGTGGTGTGGTGCGTTACAGGTCCTAATGGATATGAGTGCCTATAACGTGGAGCGATATTTCTCTTCCGTGAAATTTTTTTACTCTAGTTCTGTTTTGGTTTTACCATCCGGCAGCGCCCGGCTGTATTATCAGGGATTTAAGCAAAGTGCATGTATCCTTTCAATTCTTTTGAATGCCGCACGGGCTATCTTATTTTGATAGGGAGAGTGTTTGGCCCGGACGTCACTAGCCTAGAATGATCTTCTTTGACCTCCAGTGTCCTCGTTGTAATTCGACTTTTCGAGAAACAATGGCGTCGAAAGATAAGTACTCCCAGGGCAGCCGCCGCGGAATTCGATTCGCCGACACTCGCCAGCGCACATCACTTTGTTGACTGTGGCTTCGGCGCCTGTAGTAGTAGTAGTAGTAGTATGAAACTTTAATGAGCCTTATAAAGTAGGAGTGGTTCCCTAGTCCGGGAATCCAAGTGATGACCGGGCGACCGACGCCCTAGATGCCAGTAGTTGCTGGACGTCCAGGTGGTCGCCGGTGATCAGGCTCTCCCACAGCTCATGGAGGGGAGGGGGGAAGGAAAGGGGGGAGGTGAGGGTTATGCGTACACTCTAATAAAATGTGGACAAGTGTGCCAGGCTTAGAGCAAAAAGTTCGTTGGGCGGGAAATTGAGGGGGAAACATGCGGTGTAAGCGAATTGGATGGACGAAGGTATTGGTTTGGATGCGACGAAGAGTCGTTTCTTCTGATTTGGACAGCTTGGAGTGAGGCTGAGGGAACTGTTGTCTGTCGAGTCGATAATACTGCGTAATGTCCAGAAATGTAACCAATGGTGTGGACTCTGCTTGTTCTTCTGGGGCCTGGGAGGAGAGTGCGCAGGCTTGATGATAGGCAAAATTATTGCCCGTCAATGTACAGTGGGCGGGTGTCCAGACGAGGGCGACGATTGTTTGTGGCTGATGCTGCGAGAGGAGGCGGAAAGTTGGTGGGGCCGCCCTCCCCGCCAAGAAGCTCCGACAGGCAGCTTGGGAGTCGGTTAAGATGACCGCGCTCTTGGTGTCATGTGTATTGTTTGACCTGTTATGGGACAAGTTCGCTTGAGTAAACTAGCTTTTCATTCAAGACAGCTGCGTCGGCTTCGGCAACGTTACAATATATATAGGCCATTGAAACGTGAAGTATTACCGGTACCCGAATTGCCATTAAAAGTTTGTTATTATGGGAACAAAGGGAGATAGAGGTAAAGAGGAAAAAAATCTGACGTAAAAATCCCAAGTTCAGGTTCCGTACTTCTAGTATCAGAGTTCTGATGTATTTTGGCCCGTAGTCAAGTGACGCCGCTCACTATCAATTTATCAATTTGCTACTGTTTTCTGCGCAATTTCTGCCCCCGTTCAATCAGCCCTCTTAACCCTTGCGAAATTTATAGGGTGCCTTTATTTTTTCACACGGTCTAATAGCGAAAATAAAAAGCAGCTTTTTGTTTGCGACACAGCAGATGACTTGTGTGTCAACTGTGGTCGGGAACGTCACCACATTTGGTCTTCTTGCCTGCGAGAAGTTACCCAGGTGAACTCCGGGGTAAATCACTGCTAAAAAGGTGAGGAAAAGTTTTTTTTTTTTTTTTCTGAAGCCTTCTAAATTTCTTCTGGGCTTCGATGTTCCGTCGGTACACTCAAGCCTAGCGCTAAGGATGCGTTGAATTGTGTACCGGGTTTACATTTGACTCTAACTTAGCCATCAAGCCATATAGCTGATGAAAGTATTCTAATATCCGTATGCGGCCAAATGTTCCATCCCGCAGGGCGATATGACCAAAAGGCTTGAAGCCGTGTTGTCATTCCCATTAACGATAAGACACCTGTCAAACGTACTTCCACGATAGATATCAATTTCTTTAGAAGGGGCATTGCGATAGTATTTCAAAGAACTTACTTTTATCATCAAAACGGTGCCCAGTGTTTTTTCACAGACCAGGGCTCCCTTCCCATTATATCTCGCTGTGTAGCAAACTACCCAGAAACGCCCGTCTAGTGTGTTCATAGAGGGGCTACGACAGAGGGTTTTCCAACCGTGGAGTCACCATTTACACTATTCAATGCCCGTTGCAGCGCTTGAGGTCAGAAAGTTTAGTGCACGCTCCAAAAGATGCAGGTTTTAAAAGTGTATACGCGCAAACTTTATTTTTTTTACCATGTGCGGTAAAAGTCTAGTTGCTTTTTTTTTTCGTTTATTTGTTAGTCTCCTTCAGGATTCCCGTAACGGCGCCCTACCCACGCCCCTATCCTGACCGGCTGTAAACTGCGCCCGGGACGAGATTACGGCGCGCGCCTGCCGATCCGGTCGTAACTTGCTGACCAGCTTCGCCAACAATAACTGCCCTCGCAGAGCAGCAAACAACAACGACAACGACAACAACGGGAGAGTGCGGAAATATAAGTCGCCCAGTGATCCCGCCGGGGCGCAAATGTTTAATGCCCTTTTCGCGCACGAGTTCGAATTTGTTTTACGGAGAGGGCGGGTGGATGCCCGCGGGCCGGATTGGCCGGCGCTATCGCACGCCTGTATTCTCCTCGAGAGGCCGGCTGCGGAAGCAGCGGATCGGTCGCGAACTATAAAGAGCACCTGCGCGCTGTTTCGCAACAAATTCGCGTGGCTGCTCTCAACGCACGCTGAACGCTTTACGGCAGAATGTCACAATTTCTTCTGGAGGGGATTGAAAAATATATTATGGTCGCCTACCTCAGTTTGGTTATAGGGTGCTTGAAAGTTTGCGGTGTGTGTATGTAACGCCTCCAAGGCTGTTAGAAGGAATACCGAGACGGGGAATTAAGATTGAGATTGGGGGGATTCTTACAGAGGAGGTGTTATGGACCAACCCCGCGTTTTTTTTTTAAACGTGCGTGAACCAAAAAAGGCCCTCCTTTCCTCCTCACTTGGGCGCACTCTCTCCCTACGGGCACCTATTCGCTTCCGGCGCTTCACATTTCGGTTAAGATGGCGTATGTTGCCCTGAAAAAATGACTTCCTAGCAATGCATTGTTTTATATTTAATTTTTTTTTGTTCCCAATACCCCTACAGGCCCCAGTGAAGGGGTATTGCATGGGGGGATTACATTTGCACAAATATTGCATTAGCGTAACGAAAAACGAAAAAAAAGAAAAAAGCAAAACGGCAATATTCAAACTCAGAACGCAAATATATGCACACTGTAACGTTGAAAAGAACGATAAGGCAGTATTTCATACATAATAACAATGTAAGAGACACGAATACAATACAAATGGTTCAACTTCTAACGCGAACACGATGCACAACCGATCAGCGCAACAAACAGGCAACGGAAAATACAGGACAAAAAAAAAAAAAGAAATTAGCGCACGTTTTGGACCAACCCCGCGAAGCCAAGTTTAGGGGTATTGGTGTAATCTTGGTCTTTGTAAGCTGGCTTTCCACATTGCGTGGTAAAGAGAAATCATGGATAATAATAATAATAATAATAATAATAATAATAATAATAATAATAATAATAATAATAATAATAAAAACAGGTGGCAAACGATCGAACGCGGGGCCGGGAGACCACGGGTGATGATGGTGACGGGTGGCGGGTGGACGCCAAGCGTAAATACTGTGCCCGTCGGAACCCCGAGTAACCGCGAGAGTGAAAACGCGGTTTGTGCGGGGGTTTGTGGCCAAGCAATGCTGACAAGCTGCTCCGCTGGTCTTCCACGTTCACAGAGTAGACTGGCACTGGGTATTTTACACTGGGTGGCACCCCCTCCCACCGACCTCCCTTCTCTCGGCGAATCTTGCAAGCGAGCAGTCTTGATTTTTACGTGGCCCGCATAACTGCTACCGCTCGTTGAATAGCTAGAGTCAGTGTTAATGAAATAAAAAAAAGCCAACGCCAGAAATAATAGCTAACAATTAAAAGTTATTCTGTCTAGCCAGCGTCAGTGACCGGTATTGCTTTCGTTGGTTGTGTAAAAATCAAGATAGGTTGCATGTTTGCTCTATAATTGGCGCATGCGCAAAGAGCAGGGAGATTAAAATCAGAGCAAAACATTTTCCGGACAATAATATACAGGATTTATTTCAACACACAGGAACACAAGGACAAAGTTTACTTATATTTTTACCCTATTTTGGTCATTGCGGGTGTCGGATCACCAATCATCGTTGCTATGTGACACAGCTGCACCCGCTTTTATGGGAAACTAGTCGACGCGGCGAACGGACTTCTGATCGCTTGGCCCCGTTGATCTCCGAACGTGATCGGCCTCCTCGCACGAAGCCCCATCAGAAATCGAACGAGTAGTTTGGCGGGCCTTGTTCCCGGTATTAGGGGAAGTATCTAAGCTCGTCAGCCGGGTCTGTGTACCGAAAGCGCTTGTAAACAGCCCGCATTTCCGTTTCTCGACGTCTATCCCCATGTAGCCAGCCTGGACGCGGAGTTTCGCACGTGGCGCGCGAGTGCCAGCGTGCTTGCTTCTGGGCCGGCCGGCGTGAGGCGTCATCCCCTTCCTCCTTCATTATGCAATCAATAGACAATTACGAGGCCAGCGTGGCAACCCGTACGCTGCCCATTGCAGGTTAAGCAGGCGCCAATTCCTTAGACGTGAACTCGGTGCATCGTAATTACAGCACCACCTGTAACCCTAACGTGCACCAACACAGCAATCGATTCTGTACGCGTATAATTACCGGGGAGGTGGATAGATGGGGGAGGGCCTGTATGGCTTCTAAAAGGCGGAGCACGTTCCCCTGACATCGACGGTTGACATACGAAATGTAACGATACGGGATGTAACCATTCGGCCGTTGCGGGAGCTGCCTAGTCCGGAACTTGAGATATAATACAATCGTAAATTATCTCGTACGAAAGATGATATCCTTTCACATGTCCACCTCAACAGTTACTCGAGTAAGAAATCTTCGATGCTAGAATATAAGCGTCACACTAACAAATTTCACGATTGCCATTGGCGGCCGTGTCGAATTGTGACTGTTATCTCAGACAGCGACCAACCAAAACGCGCACTCTACATATGGGCATAGCGTGTATCATTGTGTGCGCAGTCCTCTAAATCGAGTCCATGTTTCTATGATGTGACTGCCTGGCTGTCTTAATTTACATTCTGGAAAAGAATGCACAGGACTTGAAGCACTTAATGATGCTTAGCATTTACAAGTGATAAAAAAATCACGCCATGTCCACGGAATGAATGATTATAAGTGGGGCGAAGCTCGAGAGGGTGAGATCATCGGTAACCGTAACTCTCCCGTTAAAGTTCGCCCAGTACATCATTAAGAAAGACGTAAGACTGTGTGCGTACATTGTACAAATCAACTTTTATTTTCGGAGTCAATGCTCCCAGGCCCAGACCTGGTGAAAGACCCCGCGCCATCGAGGACTACCCCGCACCTCCACCACAATTTGTCACGTAGGATGGGACAGAACGGTAAAGAAAGAACTTTTACTTAGGGCGAACTTGCGTCCGAACAAGACGAGAGGAAACGAGCAAAGGTCCTTGCGTCTCATTCGATCTCCGAGAACGACTGCCTGCGTTCGTGGCGTGATCTCTTGCGTGATCTCCCCCTCGCAGTGCACGTGCGCTCGCGCCTCCGTTGGCGAACACAGACAAGCTCGCGCTCCCGGTGCCGAGTTTGCGCTGCCGGTTGCAGCCGGTTCTTGCGCGTGCAACGCGGTCCACTTTGCGACATCTCCGAAAGCATGCGGCGGTCACGTACCACGAGACACAAGGGATGGACAGACCCATGACTTAAGGAGCTTCGCCCCTAAAACACATTCTTGCAGTCTGGTTACAGGCTTTTATGGAAGGCAGACGAACTCATCAGTGACAGCAAAAGACCAAGGTTAGCGTAGCAACCCTGTGATTACTTCATAATGATTGATCAGCTGTAATATCTGAGATACCGATAGGTAATACCCCGGCCAGAATGCATTTGTAATTATATTACCCTTTGTTTGCCGTAAATGCTAACAAGGCATTTAAATCTTACTTTGTAATATGCAGTCAGCCATACTGTACTAACTAGAATGCGTTATGCTACACAATACTGTACTATGCTACACTATACTATACTACACTATACAGTCAAACCCGTTTATAGCGAACTGCAAAATGCACCGTGATTAGTTCGATATATCCAATAGTTCAATATAGCGGAGCCCGCCTATAACGAGCTTATTGTTACGAGTTCGCAATCCGCGGGAGCCTCCCCGCCTCGGTCTCCTCCTCACCAACTCCGCCTTTCGCGTATGCAGAATGCAACACAGTACAGTAGCCATTACCATACCAAAATAATCCATTTATTGCAAGTAATAAAGCTACTTTCCGCCTTAACTGCCCAAGTTGCAAAAAAAGCGCGATTTTTGTTTTCACTTTCGTTTTGCCGGCTACAACTAGCTTAGCATTCTCTACACGAAACATTGTTTGCACCAGTTCGAGTCCGCGTCCTCAAAAATCTAAGATGCATTGGCGGAGCACATCGACTGCCGAAAGCGCTTCATTATAGGCGTCGGACGGCTTTCACTCGCCACATCATTGGGAACGCTGGTGAGCTCTTCCCACAGTTCACCGATGCTGCTGTCTTGGTCCGAAATCGCTGACAGGGCGGGTTCCGTCGCGTGTCCCACGCGTCGGAAACAGTTATGGAAAGTATTGGGCGTCACGTCACTCCGTGCGAGGCGCAATGTCTCAGTCGCGGCTCTTGCTTCGTGGTTGCGGCCAATCCACATCTCAATCGCGGCTCCGAGATCATGCATTTCGGCGGCCATTCTAGGCGCCCAGAGTTCGATATATCGGATGTGAACTTCGTTATAAGGAATATGTTTCCCATGTATTTCCGTAAGTGAAATATTTTTGTTCGATATATACCATAATTCGCTCTATCCGGGTTCGTTATAGCCGGGTTTGACTGTACTATACTGTAATGTACTATGTTATACTGTGCAGTCCTATATTACACAATAATAAACTGTGATATAACTATCTTATACTATACTATGGTATGCTATTTATACAATAGTATGCAATAGTACAATAAACTATACTCTACTAAACTATACTGTACTGTACTGTACGGTACTGTACTGTACTTCACCGTCGTACTCACAGCACAAAGATGCAAAAGGAAACGGAGTGATATTTCTGCCCTACCGGTAACCAGGGGCTCCGATAAAAGTGGATACCCATAGTTGGCAAATACGCATGCCATAGCTTCGGCAAGCTCCTAGCTCCACGAACATGCGGTTAAGCGCATATCTCCGTTATCCGCCGCATATAGGAAACAAAGAAGCACTGCGCCATGTTTGATGCAAGGTTTAAAATGTGCTCAAAACAAGTAAACAAAAAAGACGCGATTTTTGTTGTTGCTCAATCGGCCCTGTCGCACGAAAATGGGTTTCTCAGCATTTCGCGATGAACAAACAAAATATTTCTGTCCGTCCTCGGGGCGAAATAAAACCGCTCTGGCGTGTCGTCTTCGAGAGAGTGTATACTTCTATAGCAGTGGTGCCGTAAAAGCGGGCGCCGTGTAACGGTCCTCGTCGTTGGTTGCGACAAAAGTCGTGTAGAACTCTGGACCATTGCACGAAGCCAGTACATCAACTATTCACGGAGGCCGTTATGGTAGCGTGCTCTTTTCAGAGCTTCGTTCCTTCCCTTTATGTGGGCATAAATGCGCCCGTAGATGTTTTCACCGAAACTAAAGCTGCAAATGCACGGACGCGATCTTTCGCCGTCGAGCGGTTCCACTCAAATCTGGTTGCGGACGGTACTCGTCGCCGGAATTCCCCGATAAGTTTATAGCTCAGAAAAAAAAAAAAAAAAAAAACATCGCTGCCGCTACAATAAAGAATGTTATTAATGCGCGGGCGTTCAGCGTTGCTTTTCACAGCAGTAGCCGCCGTTCGCGCTAAAGCATGAGATGAAGACGTGGAACGCCGTTCAGACGCAAAGCGTTTGAATGAACTCGCAACAGGACAGCTATAAAGAGGGCATGATGACAAAATACAACTTTATTTCCGGCCACTTTCCACCTCCTTTCCAGCCACGAAAGATGTTTTTTAACTGAAAATAGGCAAGGAGAATAGCAAAATTTTCAAATTTTGTGCTACACTGACGTGTTATGGGAAGGAGTGACGTCATATAGGCCAGCTCTGAAACATGAATATCGGTGCGTGAACTGCACGTTACCATTCGGGTGACGTGATCAAACGGAACTACAGGCCATACTACAACCGTCAAGTCATGTGTCCTGGCGATGGTTTGAACAGCAGCCACCAATGGCACAAAGAAGATTCTGTGACGTCACAGAAAAGTTGCCGGAAAAAGGCTGGGGAGTCGCCACTGGCTCATATCTTTTCTTTAATATGTCCATGATTTTTGTGAAGATTGCGATAAAAATGGCACCGTTGTTATTGATGCAAAGAAGTCTTTTTAATGGACCATATTTTTATTTTATCATATTGCCCCTTTAAAGGGACCCTGCAACACCTTCGAAAAGCGCTTTCACGTTTTCCTTCGCATCTGGTACAACTGAGAAAACTATAGTTATCGCCAGCACGGAGCGACACTGCGGAATTTACTCGTTGCACCAGATACGACTTCCATTTCTGCTTTGTTTTTATTACTTTATTTTTAAAGTTGCTTTCAAAAAGCGTTCACTGCTCCAACTGTAGGAAAAGCGGCCAACAGCCGCCACATGACCTTAATGACGAAACAGGAGCCGTCGAATAACTTCAATACCGGGAAAGAGAAAAAATCTTTTGAGCGAGTTTCCAAGTTATCTGATGTGCATAGAGCGGTAATTTGTAGCTGAAGTGCTTTGCAACCCCCTAATCTAAATACTCGGTGTGTTGGGTGACCACGTTATGCAAGCAATTGAAACTTCAAAAAAAGTTGAAAAACGTATTGCCGGCCCCCTTTAAGAACGAAATATCACGCGGATGCCTTACCTACCCACGTCGACAGGATTTAAGAACGAAGTGAGTGCGGTAGGCAATGGCTGAGTAGGTGCAAATGTCATGGTTCGAGAGCGGTTCGTTTACCGCCTAGCAAGCCTGACCGGTGAGTGGATAGGGCAACGAGTGGAGGGATGCTTTTGGGAAACGGTATTGTGAAACAAGGTGGCGATGATCGATTGACTTCGTGGCGAAGCTGAGAGCCTAGCCCTGCAGCCGGTGATAAAATAGAGCACGCGAACTATAGATCGGCTGTAGGAATATGCATAATTGAGATTCGTACTAACTGGTATGAAAATGTGCGCTATAGATTGAAGTCGGATGCTTTCTGTCGTTCGCGTTCTCTTGGCGGAACTGCGGCTCTAGTGTTTCCGGCGCTACAACTTGTTTTGTCGGAAACTGCTTGGTGTTTGTTACTCTTTGCCACACAAGCACTCTTGAAGGCTCTGGTCACGAAACAAAGTTGAAGATCTTATGGTGGTTCTTTAGAAAAAATGCTTGAAACACAATTCCATTTCCTTCGCGAACGTGAGGATCGGCCCTATGCTCCCCCCAGCGCTGGCTTTCGAAACAAGCAACATGACGTTTCCCGCACGCCCTCGCAAGCGGTGCCAACCGCGCTTTGCGTTTTAACTGTCTGAGTCGTCACGTGCTCGTTCTTTAGCCGCAGAATTGGGGGCCTGTCGTTGCGTGTTGTTGTCCACCACTATCTGCATTTCGTCGCTATCACTCCCATTCGAGCCTGTTTTGCCGCCTCCTGGGCCATGCACTCGCGTCACGCTGCATTCTGCAACGCGTGCAAGCAGTGATGGGTGCGTCGGACAGAGGCATGGTGGGAACGCAGCGCCACAGCAGCCACATCCGCCGCCGGGTCGAGGCTCGGCTTGACGTCCGCCTCTCCTCACGCGCTCTGTTTATCTCTGTTCTTTTGGCGCTTTGTGTTCACGAATCGACGGTGGAAATTATTCTCCATATGCTCCCATTTTTCTCACGAAATAAGAAATGTTTCTCGGTGATGAAACAACTAGTCTTGGAACACACTCAGAGTTAGGGCGTTGGGCGGGGCAAAATCCTCAATGTAAGCAGGTGGTTGCATATAGCTTGCAACAAGTCAGCTTTGCGGGGAAAGGTGGGTGTAGAGGGACCAGATAAAGCATGTCATCCGGCGAGGTACGAGGGATTTACTTAAAGAAAACGCCAGCGCGGCCGGATTCACGTGAGGGATCCGGATAAACGACGTTTCATAAAGTTGTGAACTCTTTCGTTTAAGATCACATATTCGGAAATATAATGCTGTTACTTCCGCGTGGTGTAAAAAAGTGTGCGCCTAATTACAAGCACCGTGTAAATAGGGAAGGATCAACACCGCAGGATAAAATGTTTTTTCGTTCCTTTGGTGCTTGAACAAGGGCGAAGCAGTACTCTATTTAAATCGAAAGAAAAAAACTGAGTTGTGATGGTGGGGTCGTAGGCACAGGCATCGAGGTGCAGTGACCCACGGCCGCTTGTACCTCCAAAGAGGCCGCAAACACAAACGCCGGCAGACGGACGCCAAATTTGACGAATCCGCGTTACGGCCAGTAATCGCGGAGTATTGTGTGACCACACGTTTCCGAGCTGCAGGCGAGTGGAGCTTCTTCAAGCAGGTTCCTTCCTTCACGCATCGGAGATGGCCTCCGCGACCCGCTGCATTGCGCGTTTGGCTCAAGTCAGGCTCTGATCGACGTCCCGAACCCGAGGACCTCAGATGGCCTGCGTTCTTACCTGAGGCGCCGGGTGCCAAGCGCCCTCGCCGTTCCAGCGCTGACCTCTAGCCGCCGTCTGCTGACCTTCGGGCTGGTCGAACCAGTCCTAGATTGCACCCCGTTTTCCCCTCTTGGCCCCGTCTAGTTTTTACTGTTATTATTATTCACCAAGAACCTGTCGCTGCTGCGCTACAGACAATGCAGTGCACTGCACGACAACCTCTGTCGGTGGCGTCCCGATGGCGGCGGCGGCGTTGACTGTGCATCGACTGACGGCGCCCGCCGTGACGCTGACCGCCGCTACGAACCGCGCCAAGGCGTGCAGATGAGCGCCGTCGTTGGTCAAGAGAACCTGCACGAAGTGAACCCCGACCCCCTGCGTCATCATTAGAGGTGCGATAGCCAGAGATTGCGTCGTTGTGATTGGCAGAGTCATGACAACGCCAGCAATAGACGCGTGAAGTAGGCGATGGTGTAGAGGCAGATTCGAGGATTTTCCAGGTACTACGGCGTGTGTGCATCGCGATCCGCGTTCAGAGTACCTGTATCGGCGGCCTGCTACCGCGGCGTCCTCCTCGAGCCGCTGCCGTAGACTTGTTTCGTGACTCTGTCTGCTAGACTGCAAATAACGGGGCCACTTTGTGGCCACATTCCCTGGCGATATTCAGTGCCGTATGAGAGGGCCGTATGAACTGCTACGGCATGTGCTTCTCGCGCAAAGCACTGCCGGAGGGAACAAGAAATCGGTCATCTTTTAGCCGGACGAGATTCTTCGGGAGACTTAGACGGCACGACTGAGGTGTGTGGGAGGGAAAGGCGAAATGGCGCTTGGCTTTGTCCATTCCATTTGTCTCTTGTTTATTAAAGCGACACTTTATTGTCCTCACTTATGCCGTTGTACGCCATTAGGTCGTGCAGAAAAGCCAACTTTCTCGGACGATTTTGATGAATGATCGTGAGTGAAGTGAAAGAAAAAAAAAACGCTTCCTGTGGCCGCAATTCAGCTTGGGTCCCTCGCGTTAACAAGCCGCACCCATACGCTTCGTCTGGTGTTGCTGTCTTTCTTTTCCTTGTTAATATTCACAGAATAAGCGCTTTCCATTCCAGCTGTGCAGCACCAACAAGCCATTAGAGATGCCCTGTTAACGTTAATCTATCCGATGGGTCCATTTCGACATGGTCCAAGCGAACGCCAAACAGCAGGTACCGGTTCGCGCCGTATATCCCAAATCCAAACATTAGTTCTACGGAGTGCACACCTGAGAGCTACTGTGGGTTTGTAAAACAGTGGTGCGTGCTTCCAGATGAGCACATACTCGCAATGTGGGATAAACCAACCGAAGAATCCATCACGACAAAGCTTCGCGTTCAACCAACGTTGTCGTTAGACGGAGGGGTGCATGATTTTGTTTTCGTTTGCGGTCTCTAACGACGCTCCTTGTCCGTTTTGCATGCTGCGTTGGTATTACTCTTTGCAGTGCCCGCACGGCATTGGCGAACTGTCCTTGTTGAACGGCTTGAGTTGTGCGTAAAGTTGGCCTTCTTGCGATTGCACAGTGAAGTTGACGGGCTCTGTTGTTTCTTAATCGGGAGTTGCGAAATACGCTTAGGGCTTCTGGGGCCGCACTTTGTATGCTTTACTGTATACAAAAGAAACCATTGCAGCGTAGAGACTGCTCTCTTTGTGTTGAAACCATGATGGTCGTGCTACTGCAGTTTGGTCTTTTTCTGCGATGGCGATCGTCATTTTCGTGTGTCCTCCGTACCTTTGGTCGCCTTTTTTGTGAAACTTTGTGAGAGGTTTTACGTTGATAAGTACAAAGCCTGAGCAGTAGATCGAATCTGGACACCGTCCGTGCAGCCAGGATTGGTAGAACACCGTAATATCGAAATCAATGCACTAGGCTAACGGGCGAATGACGCACAGGGCTTTTGCACTTGTGCACAGCTTTCGAAACTAGCATAGTGGCCTCACGTGCGAAGAAGTGAGGGGAGATTCTTTTCATTACTTGCGCAAATACTAATACCTTCATGGCCACTGCAGAGGACGGTGTAAACACAAACACAGTAAGGCCTCATTCACACAGCCGTCACGTTCTCCGTCACGGCACAGTCACGCCAAAAAACCGCGACGGAGACGTAACGGAGTAGCGGGCGTACTGGAGCTCTCCGTCAGAGTACAGGGTCGTTTGCCTAATGATCACTTTAGCCTAGAATTGAGCATGCTTAATCTCAAAAGTAAAGAAAATGTCGTGATATATACTATACAAGGTGATTAGTTGGCTGTAATGCAAAAACAAATAGCGGCTTAGATTTTTACTTTGCCATCCCAGCTTTCTCACTCAAAATTCCGACCTCTCAGGAACCTAGAAAAACCACTGCAGGAAAGAGTATTTGGCATAACGCAAGACGTCAACGTGAATATGACAATTCTAAAAGTTCTTTCAAAGATTCTGAATATTTGTTGTGTAATTCCCTGTCAAATCATACTCACCAATGCATTTGTATGGTATAGTTTTCATGGCTCTGGAACTTTGTCGCGCAAAGTGCAAGGCTTGAAAGTATGCACAAATCAAGTTTTCACCCCCAATATTAGCTGCGCGAAAATTATTTACGTTTAGCTAAATAACTACAGAGTAATCACTGTTGAAAGCACTGCCATGAGCGGGAAAGCTCTACATGAACCTTGTGCTTACTTTTCGCTAAATGTATCTGGTTTATCGCGGGGCGTGGTCTCGTCGGGTTGACGGAACGGAAACGTTTAGCTAAGCTTCCCGTCGCCATCGCACCGTCCTCGGCGAGAAATCGCCCGAGAAACTGTCGCCCATGACGGAGGACGGTGACGTGATGGTGACGTGACGGGGTGAAAAACGGTTGTGTGAATGATGCCTTATACAGTAGAACATTCTTGAAGATCTGTGTATTCACCCGTGTACGCCTGGCACATACTAAAAATGCGCGCAGTTGCCGCTTGTAAATATGTGCTGTCGGGGGCTTGACGGAACCCAACAAAGGTCGCTTTTTTTTTTGCGTGTGTGTATAACCTCTCCCCGGTCGTGATACCACAACCGCATTCTATGTTTTGCTCGCCGGGAACTTATCCTCTCCCCGTAAGTCTCTCCCTGTGTTGTCTTCTTTTTATTAAGTTTTTTTGCGTTCCCGTTCTACGCGTCTCGCTGAGTGCCCTCCTAAGCAACCTGTCTTATTAACGCGTCCGTTCGACCGAGACGAAAGTGTTTTTCAACGGATACTGCGGTGCACATTATGTCATATTCCCCTCGAAAGGTCGCCAAACACTGCTTTATACGCCTTCAGTGACCTTCCCTGTGCCAAACTTGACACGAATAAACGGTCCACGAATAGAGCAGGAGCCGCAGCAAAATTCCGCAAGTGGGGCAGTCCTCTCGCCGAAGTGGTCTCTGATGGACCCTAGTTGTGCCTCCTTTCATTAGCGGCTTCGTGGAGGTCGGAATTATGCCCTCGAGCTCCGCAACCTTGCTGCACGTCTATGAGGTTTAGATCACTTGGTACGTCTGAACAGAGGGGCTCCCTTGTGGGAGGCCCTAGCTATCAAGAACTGTGGTTAATTCCTCAGTCACAGCTATCGCTAAAACCAGAAAGTGAAATGTACAGCGAAATCTGCAGCTCAGCATGATTTGCGGGTCGGCGGCTGTCTTGTGGGTGTGCTTAACGAGTGACGTCCTGCTGGCGGCTCGCTTCGGCAAAGGTGTACTGTCCTCATTTCCGTGACGGACATGACGTCACTGAAATCTTGGTGTACCCCGGCATAAAGCACTTTCGTGCTAAAATATAAAACCCGAAAACGAACAACCCTAAGTATAATGTACTGTGTAGTACCAAAGTTTGTTTCCCCGCAAGAAGACTTTGTGTGAAATGTTGCACCTTTTACAGGCCACTTGCTTCCTTGTACTGGCGTCATTTCCGTGATGGATGTGACGTCAGTGAAATCTTAGTGTATCCGGGAATAAAACACTTTTGTGTTAAAAACGTGCGCTTCCCCGCCAAAAACAGGCCCACAAACACGAAGACCATCACGCTCGGGAGGGCTTGTACGAGGAAGTCCCTAATGTTAGCACTGAACGAGGAAACACTCCACAAAGGGCACTGTTTGAGGTTCGTGTCGAAACGCGGTTTTCTATCGGTGGCAGATCATTTCCTCCGGCTTTGTGGCTCCTAAATGTGCAGCCAATATTGATAACACGTGGCCCTAACAACAATGTCTGGGTTTCTGCGTAGACGTCAGGCCTCGAACGCCATCGTTCGTTTCCCGGTCGGCTAATAGGGCCGGACGCGCCTCAATTGGCTGGAAGCTAGTGCAGTGAAATTGCACACCTTAACTTCGTAAAGCTGCTAGGAGAGCAGGTCTGTCTTACCGCTATAAAAGCTACTTTGTCTTAAAAAGCACACTCACAGGGACAACACGGCTCTGTTACGAATTTCAGCGTCAATTTTACTGTTGATTGAATTTTGGGTTGGATATAATCGACTGATTGATGTCATTTCTTACTAAATAATTTAGAAAGCCTTGGCCAATCCGTTCCCTCGCTAGGTATGCCCTACTGATGTCGGTGCGTAGGTATTTTTTGCCGCTCCCAACTCGGACACAGGTTATGACATATATTATCCGCTCCGGTCCTCACAGCTCTCAGTCAGAACCTGCTACAAAACGAAGTTTTGCACTGTCCTCCCCCTGACCAGCTCTACCCCTGTGCACTGTACAAAAGCGCCGCACAACAGGCATCAGCCAGCAAGCACTTGTAAAACTCACCCTTCTGCGTGGCTCCTCACGCGCCTCTTCTGAGTCGCCGCTGCAACGAAGCCAATGAAACACTCCCGAGGTCAGCGCTTTTACTTTTAATGCCAATGCTCCCCTTCTTCCGCATTTTTTCGTCACTCTATTCCGCACTTCCGGTGGTCGGCCCAGCCGGCTGTTCTTTGCAGCACCGGCGCTGCTAAGAACATTCTCCCTCCTCGCCAGGCACGCTAAGTTCACAGTCCGGGCCAGGCGGCTGTGGCTAATTTGACCTGTCCAGCCTTCTTCGCCGCACAGACCCCGTCTACATCTCACGGTGTGTTTCTGCCAGCTGCGACTAAGACGAGCGCTCCCCACGCGGCTTTTTCCTCAAGGGAGAAACGGTTGGGTGACCTCGGGCATGCGTGCGTGTGTGTGTTTGTGCGTTTGTGTTTGTTTGGGTGATGGGTGGGTGGGTGCGCGCGTGCGTATCGGCTGTCATCTGGCTTGCTTCCGAGTTAGCGACTAATCCGAGGTAGCCAGAGACTTTGCTTCCTGGAAAGTCCGCTCCACCGTGAAGAGTCGCAACTTTTGTGGTAACGGGAGCGTCACTGCATAACTTATAACTGAACTTTGAAGCTGTAAACTTGGCTTGGCCTGAAGTGCGTGTAAGGTACCCGTGAACTACATGACCGTAGAAGAACAGCAAACTGAGCGGCTTTGTATCGCTTCATCGGGAAAAACTGTAGAAAATATAAACGCTTGTGCATGCACCCGCTCTAATATAAAGTGGATGCACCCGTTCCAGACACGTGACCATGTTGGTTAACTTTACAGAAAAGTTAACTGCAGCTACTAACTCAGATTTGTAATGTATTCAATTGTTCTATACACACACACCGGCACCATACATGCACCGTATACACGCACGCATAGCTTCAAGGATGATGGTGAAGCGCCCCCTTCAATATTTCACTGCTAAATACGATTGAGCAGCGTATGGTCGTAAGTGGCATTAGTCAAGTTATCCGTAAGCTCTACGGTTGCCTGCTTCGTACTTCGCTTTAATTGTGCTCTATTTTTTCAAAGTGGTGTCTAGTGTAGCTGAAAGTAATGTCACAATAAATTTTTGCCTAGCTTGTCAAACCCGTTTCTGCTAAACCATATCAGTTAGGCCATTTTCTTTAACAGCACTTACCTAGCTAACAAATCAAGTAGCCAATCAATTCACTAACTATATGCCTATTAAAGTAATCACGCTGTCAACAACTTACCGGAAACAAGATCACGGCGAACACCCAAATACCAAATTTATTTAAGGGTGTCCTCTTTACACGACAGAAACATTTACGGCGTTGTACGCTGCACGCTTCAGTGGCTAAGCTTACGGTAACGCCTTCTGGTGATTTATAGAGGTTACGATAAGATATAACGTCACAGAAGCCGTCGCCCGCGGGATACAGTTTCGTACACCGCAGCGTGGCTCTTGGCAGTTCGTAGCGTGAGGACACAAATCACGTTATTTCGCCGTTTACTTAGACGCCCTTACACAGCCAAACCAGGTTATAGCGAACTGCAATATGCGCCACGATTAGTTCGATATATCCAATAGTTCGAAATAACCGAACCCGCCCATAACGAGATTTTTGTTACGAGTTCGCAGAACGCGGGACCCCCCGACCACCGCCCCCTCCTCCTGCCATTCCCGCATGCAGGAACGAACATAAAAAGTATGCCATTACCATACAGAAAACCACCTTTATTGCAAGCAATAAAGCCACTTTCCGCATTAACTACCTACTTTACCAAAAAGCGGTGATTCTTGTTTTCACCTCTGTTTTGCGGCGTCAACTAGCACAACATTCTCTACATGAGACATCATTAGCATCAGTTGCAGCCCGTGTCCTTCAATATCGAAGCAATATTGGTGGAGCACATTCACTGCTGAAAGGGCTTCATTAAGCATCGGACGGCTTCCGATGCTCCCTCCTCCCCCCCCCCCTCCACCCCCCCATCCCCCCTCTTCGGTACTTCCAGCAGCGCCAGCAGCCATGACATCTGCGATGGTGTCGAGGTCCGAGGGGCTCACAATGAGGGCAACGTCGTCGTCGACACTCATGCAATCCTCGCAGGGCCGACTTCGATGTCTCAGATGTGAACTTCGTTATAAGGAATATGTTTCGCGTGTATTTTCGTAACTGATCTTTCTATGTTCGATATATAGCATAATTCGCTCTATCCGGTTTCGTTATGATCGGGTTTGACTGTAAATGCAGGCCTCACGTAGTTTACAGATATGTTACTTAACCTGTCAGCTGATACCATACCATGTCGCAAATGTTGTGTGGAGGTAACGTATTTCTCAAATAGAACGCATGGCACCCTCTTTCTGAGAATGAACAAACAGAAATCCGAGAAGGAGTAAGCACTTCTTATGAGTTGCGAATGCGAAACCCGTAATGCTGAAATGGCGAACGAATTTGCCGGAACTATCGAAGACGCCGTGTTCATCGGCGCTGAGAGGAGCACGAGCGGCTGCGACACCGGCAAAGGGTGAGGCAGAGCCTCCCCCGTCTAAAATCGCAACCGGAATACCACAAAACTTAACGAGAATTCCTGTCGTATGACAAAGAAAATTGTTGTGACAACAGAAGTTGTTCTTACGACAAAGACATCTCTTTTTACGACATCCATACATTTCTATCGTAACGACAGAATCACTTTTCTCACCGACAAACATTCCTGCAGTCACAACACAACGGCCATTTACACTACTATTCAGCACGGGCAATAACATTCAAACCATGTGCAGCTTCTGCTGGAACATCAGGATCACGACAACACAGGAATACGGCACGACGGAACATCAAAATCAGGACATGAATACGACACACGACACTACAACACGCAAAAATACGACAAACTACAGCAATTTTTCTTGTATTTTTCGACAGGGTCCTGACTATCTGGTGACTGCTGCGCCAACGAATTAGGCAGTGGAATGAGTCCGTATCTTGGGACGCTGCGTTTTCAAATCACGTTCCCTATAAGCATGGCCATCGTCGTCACTATCGCCATCGTCGTCGTCGGAGGCGCCCTTGTTGGGAGTTTATTGTTAAGGTAAGGTAGCCTCAACGTTGAGCCTGACGCTCCATGCAACGTCTACGTAATTGTATGTCGAGCTACTGGCACTGGTAGACAACGTTGAACTCTGTGGCTTGCGCACACACGTTGCCTCCCTCCTTTACGCCACCAGTGGTTCAGTTGGAGCTCTAGCAACGATGACACCGTTGCTAAGACCAGCCATCTTTTTTTCTACCACCTCCCCGCTACAAACACCGCCACCGGCTTCACCGCTCAGTCATTCACTTAATGCTTTCATACTAAGCAAAAACGCCTCGATACACACACTCCAGTACCTGCTTTCATCGCAGCGTTAAACATCTCAGGCATTACCGCCGGCATCGATCTACGCCGGGTCATCAAGGATAATCGAAGAGCAATGACTCTGCCTGGCAATGCCCGGCGGTTCTCGAACAATCCGAGAGGCACTTCATCGCCGGCGCGCCTCCGTCTGGGCCTCCCACCAAGAAAAAGACCACCGCTCGATCGAGCCAAACGATGTCGTTTGATCATCTGGCCAAAGTGCAAGACCGATGGACTCCCCGCTGAGCTGCAGCTTTCCGGTGCGGACGCAACATCGACGAAACGTGAGCACCGCTTCGCAAAAGCAAAAGATGAAGATTAATGCACGGTGGTCTGTAGAAACGGAGAAGAACGCGCTGGCTTGAGCCAGAGGACGACGCAAGCTTACATAGCAGGCAGACAGCACTGGCCGCATCGTCCACGCTGGGCTGGCACTTCCGGCAGCGAGGCTTCCGGTTCCTGGGGCGTCGAAGGTAGATGACACGCTTGTAGGGGGATACCCGGAAAATGCATGGTCGAGGAATGTCTTTATAAATGTTCGGCAAGCCGGTCTGTCGTACCTTAATGGAAGTAGCTGAAACATGGGAATTTAAGCCTTTTTTGGCTGAACGAACTTGATGCGCTTGCCGTGCGAAGTCAGGAATTTAGTTTTTTGAACCACACGTGACAGGTTAGGCGTGCCGCCCATCACTATACTATATGCCAAAGCCGTGCGCAAAATCGCACGCAACATCGTGTTCCAGGTAGTTCAGGCGAAGAACATTGTCTGGCAATGCACTGCTATAGAACAAAAGTGATTATATTTACTCCCTTCCTCATACGCTTATCACATAAGCGAGGCAGATGAGTATTTCATCCAGATCCCTACTTCCATTTCCAGCATTTACCTAATAGTACAAATGAACTCGCGTGGATGTGTTTATATATATATATATATATATATATATATATATATATATATATATATATATTGTGGGATTTGAAGGGGCAAAAGAAGGTTATTTACTTACCCCTGTAATGCCAAAACCGGCGATGAGAACCAACGAACCAAGCCTTTGTCTTCTCGCTTCGGCCAGCCAGCAAGCTATCTCCCACCCCGAGGCTGGGCGCTGTACCGTGCCAGCCGCGGCGGGCCGTGCCGCAACGGAACAAAGGAAGTGTCAAGTGTTTGCGCTCATTGACATTTAATCATCATCATCATCATCATCATCACCAGCCTATCTGCGCCCACTGCAGGGCAAAGGCCTCTCCCATTATTCTCCAATTACCTCGGTCCTGTGCCAACTGTGACCAATTTATCCCCGCAAACTTCTTGATCCCATCTGCTCATCTAACTTTCTGCCGCCCCCTGCAACGCTTGCCTTCTCTAGGGATCCACTCTGTTACCCTTAATGAGCAGCGGCTATCTTGCCTTCGCATTACATGCCCTGCCCAAGTCCATTTCTTCTTCTTAATTTCTACTAATATGTCTTTAACACCAGTTTGCTCCCTGACCCATTCCGCTCTCTTCTTGTCCCTTAATGTTACACCTATCATTTTCCGCTCCATTGCCCGCTGAGTCGTTCTCAATTTAAGTTGAACCCTCTTAGTGAGCCTCCAAGTTTCTGCCCCGTAGGTGAGTATTTATCGTAGGTGAGTATGAGACATTTATTACTTGATAATAAATATGCAAAGAGCATGCCGGCTAGCTGGTTCACGGCGAGGATGTGGTTCCTCGCCCGGGCAATTTAAGGCAATCGAGAGATTCGACTCACCGCGACAACAGTCCTCTACGGGGCGCCTCAGCGCGCTCGCGTTTGCCTCGACGGGACGCTTCTTGCCCAATCGTCTAAAGGAGGTCACCAGGCGCGTCCTGCCGCCTCGCTTCCCGAGCTCCCACCTCTCACAGCTTGCATCCCGCGCGCGCTCGCCGGCCACAAGACACTCCTGCGGCGACGAGGTAGATCCCCCTCGCCGACGTTTCGCGAGGCAAGTTCCCGCGAGGAGCAAGCTGTGTGGTGAAGCCGAACGATAGGGAACGCGCTAAGATCGCGTTCCCACAATATATATATATATATATATATATATATATATATATATATATATATATATATATATATATATATATATATATATTTTTTTTTTTTTATTTGACTGTCGTTTTAAACCACTAAATGTTTGTTTTTTCAATTTCAGTGATGAAAACTTGAATTCATTGTAACCACTCCTGCATGGGCCCTGAAGGGCCTGCAGTATGTTGAAATAAATAAATAAATAAATAAATAAATAAATAAATAAATATATATATATATATATATATATATATATATATATATATATATATATATATATATATATATATATCTCAGGATGTCGAACCGAACCGAACCGAAAACCGGAAGTGAGCCGGTATTTTTGCTGGACCTGAACGCGAACCCGCCGTTATCTTTTGGGCACGCTGAACCCGAATCGGAACTGAACCGAAAAAATAAATAACGGTTACCGGTTCATGCCGAAACGTTTCGACCATCTGTTTTTCATATCGCACACTCAATGCAATTCAGGCCTTTTTTTTTCACGTAATATCAACTTCGTACCCGCTTGCGCACTTTCCCTTCAGACCATTGAACACTATCGATCACGCTCTATGTAACAACTGAGCAAATGAATGCGAACCAATGCAGCATTGATCTGTTGCTGCTGGAAGCGCCAGCGTAGTGCAAGCTGACCAAACGAAATGTCATTCTCAGCAGCTTGCACTTTGCCCTTCCCTAGCTGCGACTTTATTGGAGCAATCAGGCTGCAGGAGTGCTCCACTGCGCAACTGCGAAGGCCCACACCCGATGTGTACAAACTTTTTGCATTTCATCAGTTGTTTAAAAGGTCGGACACCTGCAAATTCTTAATACTTGACAAGTGTGACCGCAGGAGCTGCTCAGTGGCTAAGCCGTTTGCTGCTGACCACAAGTGGCCTCGATCTCCCTTCCACAAGACCGTTTTTCTGAAGTATATGGAAATCGATAGCGTTCGTGTATCGAGATTTTGATCCACATTTAATATCACCAGCTGGTTAAAATACTTCTGCCGGCCGGCAACATAAGCTGCGCCTCGGAGCAGAGATATATCACGGAGCATCAAATGCGCCAGTTTTTTTTAATTGTGTTTACACGGAAAACAACAAAAAAGAAAAGGCGGATCACGTTGTTTTAAAATATTACGCAAAAAGTAAGTAAAACTGAATAAGTAAAAAAAAAACACCAAAACGTAGATATTGCTGTATACTTTTCTTTGCCCTGCCCTTCACAACCAAACGTGTCATTAATGCGAAGGAAGTGAGTTCCGTGGACAGTTTTTGAGGACAGTATAGTAGATAAGTTCCGTTTTTTGCAGATACAAATAACAACAGATATGTCAGGGAAAACTGTTAAGGTGCGCACTTAATCCCTTGGCAAGAAACTGCAGCCCCCGACCTTGTCTTGGAAGCAGAAACAGTAATAAAGCAGATGACACGTGCAGAAAGGCAGGCCGGTACGTCACACTGTCCAATTCGCCCAGCGATCATCTTCTCTGCTTGTTCTGCAGTTTTTTCTCTTTCAGATCTGCTTTTATTTCGAAGGTGCACTTGTACTGACTGCCCAACTCACTACATTACTTCTACTGCTACTCGTTCCGGAGGGGAGTACTGCTGTGGACGAATTAAAGAGCGCCTACCCAAAAAAGTCCCATCTCATGCTCCGCGCGTCAAATTTCCCTTTCATTTTGTAACTGCGTAATCTGTTATAAGATTCCGGAATGTATCACACGGAACGATGGCTGGGGGTAAGGCGGTACGGTGACATACTGATTGTAACGCACACATCCGGTATAGCTATCGCAAAAGGAATTGCAGTGGTCACAGCAATAATGCAGTTTCTGAGCGTTAACTAAAGCTTACTTTTAACAAAAGTGTGGCTAACACATTCGATAAGGTGACAGCTAAAAAATTATTCAGGGTGACCAAATAATCTAATTCATTGGTAGTATTTATGTGCCTGTTGTAGAAATTTTCTGTGTTGTTACAAATATATAAAAATGTGCGCATTGGTATTAAGTGCAGGTGTTTGAACGCGCCAGTATGCAGGCCTAAATTTAAGGCTTCAAGGTTAGCGTGATGGACGTTTCCATAGCGACGATTGAGATTTCAACAAAAAAGGAAAGGGCAGAAAATATATCCCACCTTCATATATCTTGGCGGTGGCTTTATGAATAGTCGCTAGGACAACATAAAGTCTGGGCGAGAAAGTAGGTGGTAAATCGGCGCCACTTCATCTGTTTTTCTAATATCTCGTAATTGTTTAAAGTGTGGTTTGCAATTCTGTCACTGCGCTTGGGGAACAGCAGCATTTTGAATTTTTGTTTGTATTTTGATTTGACTGTCGTTTTAAACCACTAAATGTTTTTTTTTCAATTTCAGTTATAATTCAACTCATCGAACCGGTTCGCGAACCGGTTCAAGCTCCCGACCCGGTTCGTGAACTGGTTCGGTGCGTGATTTTGTCGAACCGGAACTGAACCGGAGCGAAATGATTTCGCCTGAATCAGAACCGTAACCAAACCGGTATTTTTTGCGGTTCGACACACTGATATATATATATATATATATATATATATATATATATAGCAATAAGAGTTGGCAGTCAAAAAAACCTCGGAAAGCAAAGGGGAGGATGTGGTAGCAGGTCATTGAAACAGATAAAGACTTTGGAAAGAAAGAAAGACAGTGAAGAAAAAATGCCCGCCAGGTGGGATCCGAACCCACGACCTCCGGAATACCGGTCTGGTGCGATAACCACTACGCTAACGGCGGGGCGAGTTTATGCTTCACTTTCTGGGGTATTTATATTTAGTTATTTTTGTTTCCTGTGCTTGGGGGTGGTAGGTCCCCTTCACCCCGAGTAGTCCGAGTGGCGCTGGCTACCACCCCCAAGCACAGGAAACAAAAATAACTAAACATAAACACCTCAGAAAGTGAAGGAGAAAATCGCCCCGCCGGTACCGTAGTGGTTATCACACCAGACCGGTATTCTGGAGGTCGTGAGTTCAGATCCCACCTGGCGGGCATTTTTTCTTCACTTTCTTTCTTTCTTTCCAAATTCTTTATCTGTTTCAATGACCGACCACATTCTCCCCTTTGCTTTTCGAGGTTTTCTTGACTGCCAACTCTTATTGCTGTGTTATTTTCAACGAGCCCCTCATTTCCTATTCTGCATCGCCAGATATATATATATATATATATATATATATATATATATATATATATATATATGGGGAGGAGCCTGTGAATCTGCAGTTCCAGGCAAATTTATAGATAAACGCCGCGGGCAGTGTGTTGAATGCGCCTCGTGAGAGAGAGTGGCAACTGCCCACATGTTTCTTAACAGCGAGTGTACAGCCAGCTATTGTATACCTGCTGATAAGTCCATCGTTAGCCGGCTGTCCTAGAAGCAGCAAACGTGTTGTAGATACTAAGCTATCGACTGCTTTTTGCGACGCTGACAGACAGTGCCGCATCCCCAGAAGCAGGTAATCTCTACTATACAAGAAGGTCGTGATGGTCACAATGAAGATATTGGCGTCCTAACATGCGTACGGACATACCCAGGAATACCTTCTTTCCTTGGGGTAGGCATACATAACATCACCCTTTAAAATGTTTCGGTTTTTATGTTCACTTAAGTACAATTCTTGTGAAAATTTCCTAGGATGAGTCAAAAGTCAATAGGTGAAGGAGAATTCGAATGCAAGAGTACCTCTTCAGTGAGGTTGAAACGTTTTATCCAAAAAAGAGGGCGAAACCGCCTTCTTTTCTCACAGTCATATATTCTGGCCCCTATTGAACGTTCCACTTCCGTTGTGAAATCTTTGTAACCCAAAAGTTTTCGTGTTGTCTAGGTAATTTTAACAAAGCCTGCCAATTATTGTTATCACAGTCGTCATTGTCAGCGCGACAAACAATAGTATTAATTAAGATAAGGAGCATAGTGGGTCACGATGTAGGACGGCGTATTCGACGAGCCTGGCCGCGTACACGCACTTTACGTATATCTCTTCTTCCCGTCATATCTGAACCGTTGTAGAACTAATGAACGTGCTGGTAAGCTAAACCGATTCAAAAGATGCCAAATACCAAACTGCATTTATTTTTTTTAATGCATGCAACTGACATGAAAAAAAGGCTGCACTAAAAAAAGTGATGGCCTTTGTAAAAAAACAAAAAACAAAAAGAATCTCGGGCGGTCTCCACTAACGTAAAACTTGGGGAGGGGCGAAGCATGCACTGTATAAGTGTATTCAGACATTTTAAGTCGCTCTCTTGCCACCTTTCGCGCGCCGATTGGGCGCCGGAGAAGCGCCGGTAGGGGGAGCAATCGCGTGCTTGCTGAGGCGATGGCGCCCTTGCTTGATTGTAACAAGATTTAGGCAATTAAATGAGTGACAGACTGGCCGTGAGTTTCCTTCGTGTCACACGCCTCAGCATGTTAATAGGTGTGCTTTACAGGAGAAAGATTCGCGTTTGAAACCAATTTCGAGACAAAACTTGACAAATTTGTCTCAAGAATGCAGTAAATGCTGATTATTTCTGCATTTTAAATTAGTTTAAATCGTGTTAGTTTATTTTGAACTAGTTTTATCCATTATACACTTGCTTTTTACCATCTTCGGGCAACTTTATTTACCGTGACCTCATAAG
Organism: Haemaphysalis longicornis; assembly: GCF_048455015.1. Lineage (NCBI taxonomy): Eukaryota > Metazoa > Arthropoda > Arachnida > Ixodida > Ixodidae > Haemaphysalis > Haemaphysalis longicornis. The sequence goes on along the minus strand of NW_027526361.1, from coordinate 103,715,039 downwards.
ACGACGACAGGAGACGGCAACAGCCCGAGCCCATAAAGTGCTTGGCCCCTAAAAAAAGAAGCATGGTAGTCTTATCCTATGTCGCTTACGCCGAACAGAAAAGCCGTATTAAAAGCCGCTCATGAGAATATGACGAGTGTTCCAAAGCAAACCCGTAGATGCCACTGCCGAGAGCGTGTGGGCAGCCAGGTTCGTCAAGTACGCGTACGTATGTGCATCACGACGCATCATAATGATCATAACAATGACGGTTCATCGTGGTGACGAAGGTCCCATCATCAGCATCGTACCGGTGCTTTTTTTAGCTTACTTATCGCCCCAAGCGACTCTACAGATTACGCAGACAGTGAATTTAAGAAAGAAAATAGCGGTAATTTCTCCCCCTCTCCCCCCACTCTGTGCAGAGGCCACGAAATCGACAACTGCAACAGCAAACAGACATGGACAAAGGTACGCTATGGGCGCTTGGAATTGTCAAGCGTCATTCGCTTGTTTCTCTACACCTTTTCGTTTCCGGTTGGACTGCATACTCCCCGCGGGCACATTTACGGCGCGCGCCAAAGAACAGCTAGCACTACAATTTCACCTCCGTAAGTTGAACCTGTACAGCAACGGCGGAACTGCATAGCTTCCCTGTCGCGACAAGGCCTTCCATCAAGCGATAAGAGCAAGCCGAGAATGTACACGAGTACGACACCCAAATGGCTTTCGCTTCAGCCTCTGTCGCACTGTGTATGTGCTACGCACTTCCAGAGCCCTTGTCACGAACACTTAATGGCCAATTTGAAGCAAACGATGCTCAGATTGGCACGGGCGATATCGCTCCTGTAATTGCGCCATCAATGTCGCCCGTTGATATTTTCTTACGGCCCTCTTCATCGAACAGCCTTCTCGCGCATGCGCTTAGCATCTCGCCCCAAATAAGTATCTCGCGAAGGCCCAAATAAGTACCTCGCGAAGGTCATTACGGATACGATTCTTTAAAAGGGTCCGGGAACGCGTGATAGTGGGAGCAGTGCATCTCGGAGAATGTGACGGGATACGAAATTGTCTGGCAACACTATTCTTCTTTTGCATCGGAAGTAATACTATTAGTAGTAGTAAAACTATTACTGGTAAAGGTGGGGAGGAGGGACGGTGAGTGAATGCGGAAAGTGTAAGAAGAGCTTCGTCCCCCAATACTGCTTCAATGGTCAGGAAGCTTGCAGTCAATTCCCTCGAATTTTCTTCAGAAGTAAACATTGTTGGCAAATGTGTAGCATGAGCTTTTTCTATGAGAGAATAAATAACATGGTTGTACTAGAGCTTGAAGGTTGGCCTGTCGCCTTGACGTTATTTTGTTTTCAGAGACGCTTCCCGAATTCAGGCAACATGAGTTCTCGGACGTTACCTCCTCATTTATGGGAAGTAAGCCTAGGCCCGTCATGAATGCCTATTAATTTACTCCTCTAAAAACTCACGCCTTCTATCTAGAGTTGTCGCTCTAGCGTAATTTCGTCGTATTACATATGCCTCACTGGTAACTTAGGTCATAGAAAATAACCACCTGTAACATCTTTTCCACAGTGTGAAAATTGATATATATATACACGTCAATAAACACTGGGTTAAAAGAGTGCACACACCAGTGTACACTTCGTGTAAACTAGTGTACACTTTTGTACACCAATGCACGCCTTGTGTTCATTGGTGTACCTACAGCACCCACTGCAGTGCGCGGCAGTGCAGACACTAGAGTAAAAATTAGTTGCCGCGTTCAACTCCTGTTTTGCAACGATTCCAGTGTTTTTGTTCGTTTAAAAAAAAACGTCAGTGGAACCTTTTCGTTTTCAGACTTGAGTTTTCCCTCTGACCATTTCGCAAGGCCTCAGCAGCGTTGGAGTCTCACACCAAGTTCATTTCTCGTTGAGGTTACCTTCCCCGGAAAAAGTGGCCATCACATCGCACGTTGGTGAGGGCTTCGCGCGTGCCTGGTTTTCAGCTGTGAGATGTCTGAGCTGGTGTTTTAGGTGCTTTTAGGCGCCGCTTGGGCGGGCGTGAGATTAGCTTGCGTAACTCTAGCTCTTTTGTGGCACTTTCACTGCATGCGCGACTACACATTTCGCACTCGTGTAGGGGCAGTCCGGACGCAGCCCGACTCTGAGGATATGCGCGTTCACCCGTGTTGGATCTTCGTGGGCCGTAGTACTGATTCGCACATTTACATTTTCTCCTCTCGACTGCGGCAAGTCGCTCAAACGAGATTACGCCACGCCAAGCGAAGCCCACCTGTGAGCAAGAAAGAGAATAGGAAGAGGATATTATAAAATGATACAAAAAGGAGGCCGTTAAACTGAGCGTGTGATATCCTGTTGTTGGGTGCGAAAAATTTTTCAGGGTGCCGCTGGCCCTGCGAGTGAAATTGGATTTCCCGGGTCGTAGTCCGGCATTCCTGCGATCCCCGTCTTTTTTTTTTTTTCAGCGACTTTATACGCTCTTCTCTACATTTGGATTGATTCTGTTTTGGTGTGTGCACCCACGTAGAGTAGTTTGAAAGCCTCCGGGCAAAATATGGTTTTATTGGAGACGTGGAAAGCCTGCAGGTCGTGCAATGGCGACCACACCGGTGCAACTATAGGCTGAGGCTTCTGCCTTATGTTTCGTATATTTTTCATCGCTCCTGGCTTTAAGTGCAATATATATATATCGCAGGGTCCACTCGCTTGCAAAGGTCTACAATGTGCTTGAAGTTTGGCAACGCCATCTCCCAGCAGTTGTGGGCCGCTCGCCCTTTCGTATGTTGAGAGCCAATCCTCCGCATCGATGTCGTCGCTGTGCGTGACACTGAGGGGGGGAGGGGGGGGTCGCGTTGGCGCAGTGACTCGGAGCAAATGACGGGCGCAGGCTAACGCGAGGTAAGTTCGCGCTCGATTCCTCGTTAGACGGGAGGGAGCATTCGCTTGCTTCATAGTTCCAGGCCGGGGACCGTGCAAAGACTATGGCCTCAACGAAAATGTAATGGGGTTTATTAGCAGGCGTCCAGAATGTTGTACCTGGGTCTGGTTGTGCCAGAGGCCAAGCTAGGTCGGGAGTTCGCGCGCAGGTCTCGAGAAAGACCGTTCTCGATGGGGCTGCTCCGATGACTGAGCTTTGCACATAGACTTAGCGGGGTATTGACGCCACCTGAAAGTCAGCCTCGGTCTCATTGGAGCACACACCCCTTTGGCCACCCTGGTTCTCCTTCTAACGGCCACTATCTCTGTTACAATATATATATATATATATATATATATATATATATATATATATATACGTATATATATATATATATATATATATATATATATATATATATATATATATATATATATATATATATATATATATATATATATATATATATAAAACAGAAAATAAGGGTTGGCAGTCAAGAAAACCTCGGAAAGCAAAGGGGAGGTTGTGGTGGGTCATAGAAAGAGATGAAGAATTTTTTGAGTCGAAAAGAAAGTGGTGAAAAAATGCCCGCCGGGTGGGATCCGAACCCACGACCTCCAGAATACCGGTCTGGTGCGATAACCACTATGCTACCGGCGGGGCTGTTTCCCCAGCACTTTCTCGGGTATTTATGTTAAGGTATTTTTGTTTCCTGCACTTGGGGGTGGTAGCCAGCGCCACTCGGACTACTCGGGGTTCGGATCCCACCCGGCGGGCATTTTTTCACCACTTTCTTTTCGACTCAAAAAATTCTTCATCTCTTTCTATGACCCACCACAACCTCCCCTTTGCTTTCCGAGGTTTTCTTGACTGCCAACCCTTATTTTCTGTCTTATTTCACGGAGCCCCTCATTTCCCATTTTCTGATTCGCTACACACACACACACACACACATATATATATATATATATATATATATATATATATATATATATATATATATATATATATATATATATATATATATATATATATATATATATATATATATATATATATAATGCTTGTCCCATCTAAAACCTGCACCTACAATCGCCTAATTAGGCGTCCTCTATTGCTCTATCTGTTGAGCTGCAGCGGCAGTTGTACTCTTCTGTATTCTGTGGTGTGTAAACGAGAACATGAATGCACTGTATTCGCTGAAGGCTGGTAGCTGGCAAAGTTTCTATAATGCAATAAACGATGTCCTTTCTTTTCGTCTGCTCTCCTGGCTCAGAGGTCTACGAGGCCACAGAAGGGGTCTTAACGCCAGTTCCAAGCGGGGCAGAAAAAAAGGGGGGAGTAAAGGGGAGGGGAGGGGAGGGAGGAACGCTGACAACATGCGACTCGACTGAGACGGCCGGAAGAGGAAATTGTGTCATCACCGTCTCAGCTACTCCGCCTAGGAAAGCGATTTTCCTGTGTTATATTAGGAACGCAGATTCGGCGCATGCTACAGGCGATGAACCTCGAGTTCGGCTTTATACTTGCCTACAATAGAGCTTCCGGGAAAACTTGAGACCAACTGAACGGTCAGTTTTATAGTGAGAAAATGGGGTGCCTAAGTTCCTGATTTTAGAGCGAAATTTCTACTAGGCGATGTCTCGCGAGGCAATTCATCGCGTGGCGAGCACCCTAATCCTCCGAAGCGCAAGTATGGCAGGTGTGATGTCACGCCACGTGATCCCCTGAGGAGAGGCGTCGCAGCTGCTGTACCACGCGTCTTGGCGAGGTTTTAATGGCTGCTTCGCCGGCGCTTAATCGCTCATACTTGCTACTGATGGTGCGCTGTCTGGGCTCCCTGCGCGAGCACTTAACTTTTCGCTGGTGATTACTAAGTTTAGAAGAGCTCAACCTGACCCAAATTTTAACACCAAAGTGTTTTATTCCCTGATACACCAATATTTCGCTGATGTCATATCCGTCACGGAAGTGACGCCAGTCCAACGAAGCAAGCGGCCTGTAAAGGATGCACCCCTGCACACAGGGTCTTCTTGCGGGAAAGCAACCTTTACTACTAAAGAGTACGTTATATTTAGGCTTGTTCATTTTCGGTTTCTATATTTTAACACGAAAGTGTTTTATTCCGCGATACCCCAAAATTTCACTGACGTCATATCCGTCCCGGAAATGACGCCAGTACACCTTTGCGAAGCGACCCGCCAGCAGGACACCGCTCGCCAAGCACACCCACAAGACAGCCGCCGACCCACAAATCATCCGCAGCTGCAGATGTTGCTGCACATTTCACTTTCGTGTTTTACTGATACCTATGCCAGAAGAATCGACCACAGTTATTTTCTTTCGATTTTGACAAAGCATGAGACTAATGTGAGCGGCGCTTCCGTGTCGCTCTGCTACACGAGCCACACATACATTGCGCCACGTGCTTGGTAAATGTGCGTCTGTTTTTAACAGCGAAGGTTAGGCTGCAGATGCTGGCGGGCGAATTCGGCGAGCGAGTGCGGGAATTTTCCGAGACATCATGCAGTGTACATCTCCTCTAATGATAAAGTTTAATTGAGAGCAGTTTACGTTAAACATGGTATTTTTATTCCGCAATAGCCATCTGCTGACCGAAAAACAGTTTAATGCGGTCTTTATAGTCCTTTTTAGAAGCGTGCTTGAATTCCAAGCTCACGCCTCAGCATTTTGACTTTTGTTTTTAAACTTTAATCTTTTCTGAAGAGGGGAAAGTGGTTGGTATCCGGGGGTACTTATAATGTACAAAATACGGTAATCACGTGTAGATAAATGTAAAGACATCCCTTCTGTTGATTTACTTCAACGGATCTGCTCATCAAACTCCGTTCAGTTGTACAAACCGCAGTAGAACTATGCACAGCAAATGGTTTGCTTTTTTCTTCTGCGCGGTGCGAAGCTGATTTCCTTAGTCATGTTTATGTGTAACGATGAAAGCGCCGATAGACCCCGTTGGGATGATGAGCCGCTCCCTTCTGGTGGCCTTATCGTGTCCCCCTGCTTCGGTGGGAGCGAAGGGTGGCCGCCGCCGACGCCAGCGAGTCGCAGCCTTTTGTTGGGCCTCGCCGGCGCCATTTTACGCGGCGTCGGGGAAGGCTTTCCTGTCTTCCTTACCTTCGGGGACGGACAGGGGGGAGCGGAGGTCAAAACCCTAATTGGTAGGTGCACTGCGGTAGGGAGGCGGCTTTGCTAGCGAACTGCTCGGGCATCATCCAACGAGTTTGTCCGGAGCTGCGACCCAGAGCGGTCGCATCAAGACTTGCTGCCGGGGCGGTTTCTGAGCGCCAGAGCCCCACGAATTTTTCTCCAACCGCGCTGCCGTTCGGCACCTTTTTGCACTCCGGGCCCCTACCAGGGATCGTGCCGCGATACCCTCCTCGTGCGAGGCGGCGCCGTTTCATTGTAATCCAGTTTCCTTTGTCTTAAGTGTCGCCTCATCGTCTGGTAATGGTGGTTGTGCCCCATAAAGTGGCACATACCTACTCAAGGGGATTGACCAAGAAGATTTTTTTTTCCTTAAAAAGAACCAGATAAGGCAAAATAGTACAGTCGAAGAAAGAATTTAGTACGTAGATTGAAGAGAGAAATCGAAGAAAAGAAAGAGGAACGAGAGAGCCTGATCGGAATCATTTTAGCAAGGCAGACGAGCCGTCTCTGAAATGAAGGAATGGATGGCGTGACAAACATCCCCATGGCAGGGGCCTAGCTTCGTGTCCCCAACAGACAAAAACACTGGCAAAATTAGTGGCATTCCAAGACGCCGCAGGGGAGCCTCCAGCAGCCATCCTCGATAATGAGAGAATAGGCGACAAAAAAGGATGAAATGTTCATCCGATTCAATTTCTTGGCAAAAGTGGCACAAAGGTGAGGTTGTTATAGTTGCCCGGTATAGGTACCTATTAAGTGGGGGAACACCACAACGAAACGAGGTCAGCGAAACTTCGCACAAGCCAGTTTGGCAGAGGCTTCTTTTCCAGCGAAACCTGAGATATTCGAGTTCCGGAGAAGTGTGCAGCCCGTGATCAGGCACGTCCTGCGCCAACAGGCATTGGCGATAACGGGCTAGCAACACGCAAGCAAACGTATGAAGCACGTCCACAATCGGTAAAGCCAATGCCATTTTTGCTAACATATCGGCGGCTACATTAAGGGCGAATGCACAGCGGCCAGGCGGCAAAACAAGCCTAATTTCCCGCACATAAATTTTTTTTTATATTTTATTCAATACTGCAGGCTTGACAGCCCAAGCAGGAGTGGACAAGAAACTACAAAATACAAGAATACTTGAGTCACAATTGCAAGGAACAATACAAGGTATAAAGATAAAAACAAAAAAAAAACATAAAAGAAAGAACAATGCATTTAACAAGGGTAAGGCATCAGCTCAGCACAGTGGCATTTGGGCTAAAATAAGCTTCGAGGGATTCAACAGTAGAAAGTGCAGAAACGGGTAAAGAATTCCCTTCTTCAATAGTTCGGGGAAAAAATGAAAATTTGAAAATGTTAGTCTTAGCAAAAAATGGGGTTTAGAGATTTGTCATGGGTGTGACGGGATCTGGTTGAGAGTGGATTCACATACAAACTACTATCTAATCCTAGCTTTTTATTAACCAGTTGGTGCAACGCAGGGAACGCAGGAGTAAAAATTTTTAAGCATGGGACTCGCAGTTTCCGAGCAAAGGACCATGCACACGAACAATTTGAAGAAGTAATCTTGCCAAAACCTAATGTAGCGAATTCCTTAGTATGGTTCCCCACTAGTACGAAAGAGGTAGAGCAAATAATAAACACTTTAAATAACACTGCAGCTGCCGGATGTGATTTATTAAAGCCGTTTCCAATTAAATACGTTGCAGATATAATTTCCCAGCCTCTGGCTCACATTATCAATACTATGTTGGAAACTGGTGTATTTCCAGACGACCTCAAAATTGCAAGAGTGTGCCCGGTTCATAAAGGTGGAAGGGACAAGACTATAAATAATTTCAGACCAATCTCCGTGTTGCCAGTATTGTCTAAACTGTTTGAACGTGTTATAAGTGTTAGACTGGCTGAGTTTGTGGACAAATACAATGTTTTAAGTGATACGCAGTACGGTTTCCGAAAAAACAAATCCACCGAACAGGCACTGTTGATGACAAAACACGAAATTCTTAGCAATATACAGCAAAAACTATACACACTTGGTATCTTTTTAGACCTGCGAAAAGCATTCGAATCAGTAAATCATGAAGTCCTGCTACAAAAACTACACGACTATGGAATACGCGGCATTGCATTAGAACTTTTAAGAAACTATCTAAGTAATAGATACCAGTATGTGTCGATACATACCGCAGCATCCACTAAACGTAAGATAGAAAGCGGCGTTCCCCAAGGTTCAATACTTGGCCCATTGCTTTTTAACTTATACGTTAATGATTTGTCGGCAATACCTAACTCCCCACGGTTAGTCATGTATGCCGATGATACTAATATGTTCTTCTCCTCAAAATCACTTCCTGACCTGGAAATAAAAGTTAACAAATACATGGATATTCTGTCAAATTGGCTGCACATGAATAAACTTCAATTAAATGTCAGTAAAACTAAATATATAATATTTGCGCCAGTTAATAAACCAACAAATACTAATTTAACGATACTGTTCCGAAACTGTAAATTAGACCAAGTAGAAACCCAGAAATTCTTAGGTATTTGGTTTAGAAATGACCTACCCTGGAATACACACGTAGAAAAACTGTGTTCTGAACTAAGTAAAACTGTTGGTTGCCTCTTTAAAATCGCATCTCTTATCCCCCTTTGGTTGAAAAAAATTGTTGTACTATACCCTATTTTACTCTAAGCTGTCATACTGTTCTTTGGTATGGGGCACCACGACCGCTCATAATTATAATAAACTCATTATATTGCAAAAAAAGGTACTCAGAATTTTTGAAAATTATCACGGCAGAATTCAGGATTTAAGAACCCATGATTTATTTTCCAAACACGGTTTGCTTAAAGCTAGTCAAGTGTATTATTACAAATTGCTACTGTACATCAGAAACAATAATCTTTATAACCACTAGTACTATACACCTCAGCCAGCGAGTCGGTACTGCCTGCGTGGTAAACTTAAAAAAACACCACAGATTCGTACGAATTATGGCAAACAACATACTGATTTCCAGATACCATGGCTCTTAAATAAAATTGAGGATAACTATGATTGTAGCAGACGGTTGTCTAACAAATTCATTAAAAAAATGCTTCTAGAACTTTGTATTGAATACTCTTAATATGCCTGTCAGTGCTATATTTTGGTGTCTGTAAATGTATTATTTCATTTATTATATGTTTACTGTATGTATACTTTACTGTAGTATACTGTATGTTTACTGTAGTATACTGTATGTATACTTAATATTCCTGTTAGTGCTATTTTTTGGTGTCTGTAAATGTATTATTTCATTTATTATATGTTTACTGTGTGTATACTTTACTGTAGTATACTGTATGTATACTGAATATGCCTGTTAGCGCTATTTTTTGGTGTCTGTAAATGTATTATTTCATTTATTATATGTTTACTGTATGTATACAAGATGTAGTTTAAACAATAATTTGTGTGTTTGCAAGCTACAGACTAACTTTTTTGTATTTAAGTATTCTACATCTGAACGAGAGGGTCTGTGAATATATGTATTGATCCCCACTCTCCTCACCCTACTCACGTTTCGAGTATATTTTTGGGTGTGTGAAATTGAATATTATTGTGTTGATTTATGTACTGCTGGATTGCCCTGTGAAGCAAGAGCCTCTGTCAGGCTGTAGCCTTTAGCTCTTGCTTCACGTTCCACTGTTGGAAAGTGAATAAACTTCAAACTTCAAACTTCAAGAAGGAATCAGTGAGTATCATCACTGAAGATTGCGCCGAATCGAGTTTCAGGAGGGCAAGAAGAATCGCCAGAAATTCTGCATAAAATATGCGAATATAATCTGGTAGACGCAATGAAAAAGACCAATTCAATACCGGAGAGAAGATAACTACCCCAACTTTCTCATTTCTTCCCGAGGCGTCGGTTGCAATAATCACCTGCGATAGGTATTCAGACTGGTGAGCCCGGTGAATGTTTTTAATTAAGTTGGTTGCAAGAAAGTTGGCATGTTTTGGGAAAATATTATCAAGAGGAACCTCCACTGCTGTGGGTTGACACTGCAAGACGGGAACGGAAACGAGCGAGGAGTTTAATGGATGAAGTAAAGAATCAGAAAAAATGACCTGTGGGTGCCGGATACGAGACCAATAAGAAACGAAAAACGTCATTGCGTGTTGGATAAAAACACCCTATGGTATGGCCAGCGGTGACTCTACGAACTTTGCAAATGCATTGATGGTTAGATATGTGAACCTGGAATTTAGCGTCGGGACTCCGGCCTATAAGTACAATACCCGAATTGGGACACAACCGGGTAGGCCTAAGCAGCAACGCAATGCTTGTCGTTCCAGCGTCACCAAAGGCAGGAGCTTATAGGTGACAGAGTCAGAGAATAAAACACACCCAAATTCTAAGATTGGTCTAACATACATGCTGTAAATCATTAAGGGTGTCTACCCTATGACCTGTTCTTTTGTGGCTAAGACCCCTTAGTAGAGCTACAGTACGGGAGCCTTTCGCAATGTGTGGGGAGCCTTCCACCTTTCGCAATATGTTCAATGTGTAGGCGCCAATTCAATTTTCTGTCACATATGACTCCAAGATATTTTAGTCTGTGTGAATAAGTGTAAATAGACTTCTTCATTGTATACCTCCTCCGTCAGCGTCAGCGGCTACTTTCACCCATCCACGACGACACCAACCACCTTCTTCAACGAACCTAACGTTACTTTCTACCTCATATTTTGTTGTCTCTCAAGTGAATAGTGGCAATAAAAATGCGCAGCGGGAATGCCTCTGGACAGCAAAATGAATGGCGCTTGGGATCTTCGTTCCCCCGGACGTATTATTTTCTCTCCAACGTCCGGTTCGAAAACAAGACTCCATACGTTGTGCTCACGTTGTGTGCGAAGGGTCAGAAAATGGCAAATCTTGGATGCCAGGGGCAAACGGGTTCAGAGCCTCTCCTGTCGTTGAAGGTTCCAGCATCTCTTCTCGATACACGCGGAAGTCGTATTCGCGTTGAGCCGCCATAAACTGGCGCGCAGCACGTGTGCAATAAAAAAAGAGAAAAGTATAAAAAATGAAAGGGTCAAAATAGAATAAATGAAAAAAAAAAAAAAAACGCGGGAGTTTGGGTTGAGGAGGTGGTTGCAAATGTACCGTGCGCCACACAAAGCCGCCAGTGCCAATAGCCGGGTCCATAGCGCCGTGGCTGCGGCAGCCCCAGAGGTGCGATCAATCGCGGTCCGCTGTTCGACAGCCCTGGCGTCCCAAGATCCGCTGTGGCAAGCCCCTGGGCAAACGTGACCGGCCGATGTACTACGAGGCCCACGAGCGTGACTGCGGCTGCAGCTCTGGGCCAACGCCGTCGAACTAACGATGCCTACTACTACCTTCCTCGCACTTTCTTTGGTTCGCTATATAAATTGATTATCTTAAAATTACTACGGATTATTCTGTGATGGGAAGCAATGAGACTGGCCAGTTGAAACTCACAACCAATTATCGCTGAATCAGAGGCTTCCTAGGGTGTGTTGTTTGGAACTTTTCAGGTAGCCCGACTACAGCGCCAAGGCAGCCGCGGCTCAAGGGCCATGGCTGCTTCGTACGCTCAGACGCCCGGAAGGTTGGCAGAGCAGGGAATCGTGAAAGGTTACCACGCGGTTAATAGATGCTCGAAAGTTCAATCGCGATCATTTGGTTGTTTGCCTTTAAGCTTTTACTTTTATCGCTACGCTTTGCTACGCGCGTGCCTGATGAAGATTTAGAAGTGATGTTGATGCCTAGCGGGGCTTCTTTTTGAGTTGTAGTTTCTTATTGCCTGCATAGCGCTGAAAGTTTAGTTATTGCACAGTTCTTTTAGTTTGTTTCTACCCGTTGCACAGTGGTGTCTACGTTGTTACCGGACATCGCTGGGTGTTGAACGAAGGGATGAGAACTTCAGGTTCCAGGAAGTGTTCTCTCTGAACTCCGTCTTGTCCCGGTTATAAACCTCTTCCACATATTCTCTCCTCACGGAAAAGCTGGCCAACATCGAGTGTTCGCACTGCTTATTGAGATCGACGTTTAGTTAAACCCGAATGTAACCAACTTCTGTGTAACGACATCCTGGATTTAACGAAGTTTTCCAACCTCCCATTGCTATCCCCATTGAAGCCAATGTGTTTGCGACCTCTATACGTAACGGAGACGTTGCGTCGGTTAGCCTTGATTCGCTACGGTAATGAGTCATTGTTTTCTGCGCTTTTTCCGAAATAAAATGGGTAGAGGAATTGACAAATTTTGCGAATTTCACCCGCACCGCCAACTATTACGCGTTTTCACGTGTGAGTGCGGTCTCGGTTAGGTTACGCGCCTGCCGGACGGCGTGTCGTCGCGCGTCTCCACTGCTATCTGGGTTATGGGTTTGTGGATGATGAGAATTAGGCTGCCTAAAAACGAAAATGTTTGTCTTTTTGAGACAAGCTCGCAATTGTCACGGCCGTCACCACCATCCCGGTACAGTATCCCAGCTAGCATGTCCTCACCGATTTTGAGTACGGAAAAGAAGCGTCACGTTCACAAAAAGGCGTTCCTTCAGCATAAGCTCGGTCCTTAAAGCACATTAACGCACCGGAAAGTGTTAAAAGACAAAAGTTAAGTTACGATTCTCAATGGGGGTAAGTGACCCTGCTTACTTGGAGGGCCGTGAAGTGACTAAGGTGATGAGAAAGCAGCAGGCGAAAATCACGTCTATTTTCACTGAAATAAATCTGTCAAGGGTAAGTCCACCGTCAGTGATGTCTTGCATTTTTTTTTCTGCTTCATTATTTACGCGCGCCTTAACTCGAAACTTGCATGCAAAGAAAAATTTCGAATTTTTGCCAACTTCGTTAATCCGGGTTTACCTGTAACGTATATAAGTGGACTTCATGCTGCACGATTAGTGTTATGGAACGGGACGCGGACACGAGTCCATGGTTGAGCTGAACCGAGGTTTATCCCTTCTTCTCCAGCCCCTTATGGTAAGAGTCGGCTGTTAGCCGTCTTTGTCCTCTTCCTCTTCTTTACTAACTCCGCAACATACTCCCACCCCTGACGGTGACACTAGTGGAGTAGTGCAGAACAGGACAGCGTAGGTTCGCCATAGATTAGTTCGACGTCATCCTTGTTGAGATGAGAGCTGGTAGATGCCTTTCTACTTTATCCTCCATCGATGCTTCGAGGCACGGTGCCTTCTTCTTGATACATTCTTGGCTAGGACGGGGCCCGAAGTTTTGCTTGCGTGAGCCTATCATGAGACACTAAAGTTAGTCCACGGGCCGGCATGAATAATTCGTATGCGGAATGCAGCCTGAACATTCTGGTCAGTGGTCCCATTTTCTCCTCCTGTTCGCTTTCGATGTTCTATTCTGAGCGCTGTATCAGATTTTCGCACTTGCGTCTGTATCGTTGTCGCAGACCTGGATTTTCTTGCTTGTAGTAGTCGAACAGACGCTTCCCTTTCACATGCTTGAATCTGCGTGTTCCGAGATTTGCTGCCGAGCCACCCGTTTCGTAACTGTGGTGCACGAGTGAATGTCTTGCTGTCGTTGTACCCGGGACCACTGCTAGGTCGTTCATCCGCTGTCTTGGTCTGAGTATTGCGCATGCGCGATGGCTTTTTGGACTTGGCCCGAGCGCATCCGAGTCTGGCATGGTATTGTCATCGCTTCGGCGGAATGCCACAGCCCCGGCCACTTGGTCGAACTCGGTGTTGCTGCTACATCCCGCGGCATGGTTCACCGACGATGTTGCAGAGGTAGGGGCGCTGTGCTGTTACATCCTCTCTTCCACTGACGACGACGAACCCACGGTTTCAAAGGCAGCCCTTGTTGCGAAGGGGAGTACTGCATTGGCCGCGTCCTGTTCCTCGGAGGTGCCACCTCTGGGAGGCCCCCGCTTGTATTGAGGTGGCGACTGAGTCTTCGTCGTGCTGAACGACGTCCTCAAAGTTGGCTTAGAAATTCCTTCCATTACCACAACCTTAGTGCTACTTGTAATGTACGAGTACCGTTCGTCTTCTTCCAAGTCCTTTACGAAGCTGTCAAATTCTTGAAGGTTCTGAATCTGCCCGTTCAGCTTTCGAAGTTCGTCCTGTGTTTGTTCTGCCATACGGCACAAATCAATAAGCATACTCATATTCGATGGTGAGGATTGCAAGACACGAACAGTTGTGTTGGCTAGTTCGGTTATGTCCTCCCGGAAGATGACCCGCGAACTTCGAAGTTTCTCCACGACGTGCCTGTCATCATAACCAGGGAGCACAGCGAAACAAGGGTCGGGGTTGTCTGATGGCTTGGATTCCTCTACGAGTTCCAGGCGAGGGGTCCGCATCAAGTATGCAAGCATGACAGGCACCGCTCAAGAGTGAGGGCTCTGAAATGTGAAGATGCGAAGTACTCGAGGCCACGCACTAACTTAAAGGTGCTGCGTCATGAAGTCCGCTGGTCCGTCGTTCCCGGGTTTCGGCACCATAATGTTATGGAACGGGGCGCGGACGCGAGGCCATGGCTGAGCCGAAACGAGTTTATTCCCCTCTTCCTCCTCTAACCCCGTTGGAGATGATAGCAGGCCGTTAGCTGCCTTGATCTTCGTCCTCTTCTGCCATGAATTCGCAACAATTAACTCACGATCTTCATCGGACATTGAGGGATTACCATACGTGAAAAAAGAGGGGTATTGGAACATGCAGGCAGTGTCTTCTGTCATTTCGAGAATGAAGTGAAGCAACAAGTAATAATTATGTTTACAGTTGGCTGGTGGTTTCAATCTTGGAATTGGCGGAGATTCTTAAAAGAACTCTGCCGTCGTTCATACTCTTGTTGACGTGCTTGTTTGAAGTCCAGCCATGGCTCCTCTAACATGTTGCTTACGGTTTGTCTTAGCTGCGTATAGAAGTTGTATATAGCTCACTCCTTGGGGGTTCTTTGTGTCATGGACTGTCAGCATATATAGTATGCTTCTCGGCAAAGCCAAGTTTCTCGCAAAGTGTTTCTTCAAAATTGCAAAGTACGCATACACATGCATGACCGATATTTCATGCACATAATAAGGTTCTTTCCAAAATTTTCAGGTAATTTGCCCGTTTCTGGACAATACTTGATTGATCTTGAGGTTTAACGCGCCGAAGATACACCTTGGCTAGGAGGCGCGCCGCTGGGAAGGGCTCGGGATTAATTTTGACCGCCTCGGGATCTTCAGCCTGCGCCGAAATCTCGACATACGGGCGTTTTCGCTTTTCGCCTTTACCAGAAAAGCGGCCGCCGCGGCAGGGATCGGACCCGTGTCCCTGGGCTCAGATAGACAATGACCGCATCAGTTGCTGTGTCATAAACTGATGCAATAAAAAGCTCGTAATAAAATGTAAATAATAACATGAAGGCTAAGTTCCAAGGTTTGGTCAAGTACACAGCCGTCTTGAGGTCGCATTTTCCATCGTTACGTCGCGTTCCCGTTGCCTGGCAACAAAGCTCGCAAAAACAAACAAAAAAGAAAGACGACAGCCTTCGTACGGCGCACCTTCTCTCAGCACAGAGAGGTTTCGAGCACATCAAATGCAAAAAAACTTTAAAAAAAGAGGGCTTGATATCGGGCAAACGTGTCGGCGGCCGTTACGTGACAGCTATTTGTAACTGTCCACAGAGCTCTATAAAGGGCCCGTATGCGAAGCAGTTCGACCTCTGGACCGCGCCCATTTCAATCTCCGTGTAACGTGTGACGCGCTCACCTCTTCGTCGGGCAAGGCCACCGCGCTGCGCGATTTGTATTCGGGGCTGCCCCGATTACCAAGGCCGTGCGCAGTCTGGTACACAAGTGGTCGCTCCCCCCGCGGAGTCTCCGGCTGCACCGAGTGTAGCTGCCGGCCACGTCCGGGTCGGTGTGTTCGTCCACCCTTGCGCTTGCGGTTCTTCCTTCGCAGCTTCGCGATGAGAGAGCACGATCGCGGTCATGCTGATTGACTGCATTGTGCGCGCGCTTCGCTTGCCTCCATATATCCCCATCTCTCTCTCTCTCTCTCTCTCTCTCTCTCTCTCTCTCTCTCTCTCTCTCTCTCTCTCTCTCTCTCTCTCAGAGTAAGAGAGAACCTCACGTATAAGCGAGAGCTGCTGCGTGAAATATAGTGTGCGTGTTGTCCCGTGACTAGTGATGTGCTGCGCTCTTTTGATCTATCTTTGTTTCCCCTTTTGGGTCGCTACGATAGCTTACGCACTTAGGTTATTTAAGTTTTTTTTTTTTTTCAGCCTACTTATTCTGTTGATACGGGCTACTACATGCCTGAGTGACAGCACGTTCTGACCTCTTGGGTTGTCGTGAGGTCAGCTTATCTTAAGCGACAGACGGGAAAATTAATATGGTAAAAAACTTCTGCAACGCGGAAAATCAATGCACTATAATGTCTCCGAAGTTGTCTTCCTCTTTCAAGCATGTAGCACAGCGTTACTAACTCTTTTGACCGTGTTGGCCTGTAATTAACTCCTTGCGCGCCTCCACGTGGCGCTGATATCTGATAAATATTTTTTCTGTTGCTTAAATTTCCTTTCATCGACGAAATTTCGTAAGTTCCGCGACCGCGTGTAAGATTCCAGTTTAGGGTCCTGTAGCTCGGCCGTAGTACTGACAAATCAAGAGGGCCGTCCCACAATAAGAGGCAATCTGCTAGCAATTGTGCGTGTCAAATCAGAAAAGCTCATTCTGTTGCCTCGCCTCATCTCGTCAAACGAAAGTTAAAAACTTTACCACCCATTTTTAAAGAAAGTTGCGAGAAACGCAAAAGCTCTGTCACATCAAAACTGCGTCAAAACGTCGTCAGAAGTTTCGTTCAAAGTGAGTCCAATCGATCGTCCAACCTTCAAATACCCAAATCCCAAACGAAGAACGAACCCATGCGACTATTTCTCGCGCACTAAAAAAATGAACGATCTAAATGTTTACCGATACGTGGCCTATGAGATAAAGGTATCCTTCTTGTTTATGGTCGGCACGCGTATGGTCTTATCTAGAAATGTTCCTGTTTCGCGATTTCCAAGTAACCGTTTTGACAAAATGAATCCCTCTCCACCCCTTTCCATCACCACCTGCAGCGACTGGCTTTGCTCTCAATGGGAAGAACAGCGCAGACTGGTCCCCCAGCTGGTCGGCATACTCGTTCTGTAGTTTCGGCCGAATGAAGGTCTTTTCTACATTTACTTTTCTATTTTTGAACAGCATTATGCACTGCCATTGGTGCCCGTGTAGGCCACACAATTGTGTCATGAACTGTGTCGTGACACGACACAGTCGAACTTGAACCCTTAATCAATATCGCTCAGGCCAATGTAAATTTTAATCGACCAGACTTGGAACACATCCTTAAGGTAAGGTAAGTTTCTGCGAAGGACGATATTACACCCATGTGTGGCTCAACTTTACGGCTACAAAGGAAAGCTGTACAGCTTCTACAGAATCGCCGCAGTTGAAAAAGGATTACCATTGTCCACAATGTAAATTTTGGGAGTCTCCATTCATAAAATGTTTCCGAGTGCCTGCAACGCCAGCAACAAAAATTCATTGCAAGCGTATTTACTATAGGTCTCTGGTAACTACTTAAACCGGCGAAGATACTTTGTGTCCGATAGCTCCATTGTTTGAGTAGATAAAAATGAAAGGGAGGAGGGGGCTTGTTAAGCCGATCGTACAGACGAAGTAGTTGCCGATATATCCCGAGCTGTTGACACGGGGTACATTACTCTAACTGCGTTGGTTGCCATAGGCGTCGTACGCAGAACTTGTTTTCCAAGAGATGCACAGGCTAGAGGAACAATATATGGTACTGAGCTTATTAGGTCCTCCTGTAACCTTAGACGGGCAAGTTGCGTAACAAAAGTGGCATAACCGGGAACAAAAAGGCTGCAGAGCATCTTTAACAATATTCTGATGAAATCGATAGGCAAAAACATTTCGTTTCGTTTCTAAGCTCGTCGACGAGTATTCTTCCGATTTCCGCTACAGCCTACAACCTCAACATCGGTTTGTCTGCAGATACTCGTTGCAGAATCATTAGCCGTGCTTACGCGACAGTGCCTCCTCAGATGCCGTATGCCAACCTATACGGCGAATAGTATTGCTGATTCACGCGCTTTCTTTGTTTATTTTTTTTTCTAATGCAGCTGCTATAAACGGTAAGATTCGCATTCCCAGAAACAAAAAAAAGTTAGGTATGAAAGCAATACATTGTTCAAATGAAATAACACCGCGATGTTTTATTAAATGCACTGACAACACAACGGCAGAAACGTGTTTTTCTTTGCATGCAGTTCGGACGAGAAAAAGGGGACCAAAAAAATATCCCGGGCCATCTCCCCTAACTTAAAACTTGGGAGGGGCGAAGCATGCAGTGTATAAGTGTATTCTTGGCGCCTTGGCGTTTTACCCCACGGAGATGAAATCGTTGGGGGGTAAATGTATGCAGCTTTGCAGTAAAAGTCTCTTGTCTTTGAAGGTCGAAGCTTTCTAGCTCAAGGCGTAAATAAGTGTCCCGGTGTTTTTTCAGTATGCGCTACGAAAGGCTCCACTCCAAAGCGAGGCATAAACGAGTTTCTCGGTGTTTTAGTATCGTGACTACATTAAACGGCGATTACGACGACGACCATTACAAGAGACGCCAACAGCCCCAGCCCCTAAGGGGCTTCTCCCCTAATAAACAGCAAGAAAAGAGAACTTGGCTATGGCACATGCAAAATAGGCAAAACCGCAGAAAGTGCTTGGAAGAAAGGTTAGGAGTTTAAAGACAAGATAAAAAAAGCGCAAGTTAGGGAACACTCAAGTAAAGATATTCGAAGGATGGGGACAGAGGCCACGTCCTTGTTAGGACAAAATGTCTAAGAAGTTCGACATTCCCTAACGATGCATCCGCAATATCCTCCGGCGTATTCTTTCTCCATAATCTCATTTTTTTTTCAAGACAAGCATAAAAGCTACACCCAATCCGCGCGGACCGAAACGCAATTCCACCGCAAATGCCCACACGTTCGCAAACTGCGAATCCTTGATAATTCCCTCGTTGGCATGCAGAGCAGCAGGCGCAGGCTCGTATTCGCGCTCACACCCCGACACGAACACTGGCAATAGAAAAAAAAAAAGTTTTTATCGTCGTCTGTAACAACATCGCTGAAGACAGCATTTTAGGGCCGTAGCAGAGAAGAAAAGAGTGGAGAAAAAACGCTGACTCCCGTAGGGCGAATCGATGCGTCGCGCATCGGTGGAACTTCCCGCGGCAGGTTGGCCCGCGTTGCCGCCTATCTTACCTCCCCGTTTCCCCATCTCCGCCTGCACACTTTGGCGATATTGGCCTCCCTTCTATCCGAGCCGACAGCGTTGACGCGGGAAGTTCGGCTCCCTTTTCGCGCCGAGCTCGTCTTAGGCCGTTATGAGACCCGGGAGAGCTCTCGACGCCATCACAGCGGGATACGCTGGCGGAACGAGGGGCTTGGGGAACGAAA
This sequence comes from Haemaphysalis longicornis, assembly GCF_048455015.1. Taxonomy (NCBI): domain Eukaryota; kingdom Metazoa; phylum Arthropoda; class Arachnida; order Ixodida; family Ixodidae; genus Haemaphysalis; species Haemaphysalis longicornis. The sequence continues at coordinate 103,695,463 of NW_027526361.1, read as the reverse complement.
GGGATTAGGGAGTGACGATAAAATAAATCCAAAAAGGCCGCATGATAAATTGCAGCACAGCCTAGTGTTCTAGTCATGTGCGAAGAACATCAGTAAAATATAACGAAAAGGAAAGCCCAGTAGAAAGAAGTAAAATATCATCACAGTTTGACAAAAAAAAAAACGAGTGGATGAAGTGATGCGGAGGTAGTCTGCTGCCGTGAAGTTATGAGCCAAAAGCGGGAGACAAGTGAAGGCAGCAGCAGATAAGGGAGAGTGGTGTTAGCTGTACCAGGGGTCGCATTGAGACGCAGAAACCACCCATGCCTCTGGGATATACGGTGGGTCAAATGGAGCGTGAAAAATGAGTCCCGTGTGGCCCACTGTAGTGATATAGTCGCTTTCGTGCGGACCATCGACACCCTATCCGCTGAGCGATATTTAAGTCGGTGGTGCGCTGGTCAACAACGAACTGGAAACGTCCCTCTCGCTAGAGCTTGAAAGCCTCTGTACCTAAAGCCAATGATTTTTGGGACATTAGTTACTAAGTTTGATGGGTGAGTTTGTGGGAATGGGGTCACTCGGCCTCGGATAATTGGGTACTTAGTTGTTTAATAATGAATCGGTGATACACAAATCCTGACCGAGATTCCAATATGTCGACAACGAATGGGAAATGTTGGTCTCACTGGAGCTAGAAAGTCTGTTGTGAGAACCTAGAAACAATGTTTTCGTTCGCATGAGTGCATTAAATTCTGTCGGAATTTCATAGAAGGCTATTCATTGCCGAGAGGAATTACTGCCGACTGCGTCAGACACTAGAGATCTTAATAGCAATTCTTTTTTTTTTTTCAGTTCTAGATGAAACTTTGTTAAAAACATCACATGCTTGAGCCTGGTGTGCGCTGGGGTGTTGCCTGTAAGCGGAGATGGACACTGCATAGGTCGTAGCATTTAGTGGCCGAAGTCGGGATGTTGACTTTAACTATATAGGTGTGGACTCCGGCTACGTCGTATGATGGCAAACCGCACGCGCTCATAAAGATCAGAGGCTGCCGTTCTCGAAGGTCGCGCCGGAAGTTCTATATTAAGCGACAATAATAGGTGCTTTGTTGCATCGTGGTCTGAATGTCCCGGTCAGAATTTTATGACGCTTTCCCCAACCTTACCTCGTTTTGTTGTAAAAAGATTTGCGTAAAGTTTAGGATAGAGCAGCAGTGGTTGCTAGCGGCTGTCTGAACAAGGAGGCTACCCACCTCTATTTTATTTATTTTTATAGGGTCTAATAAACGTTTCTATAACAACAGCAAACTCGCCCACCCAGCCTTCCCTCGACAGCAGAGTCCCTTACGGTAGCCAAGCTACACCCAACTCGGCTCGGATTTGCTGAATAGAATCACAAAAACGCCAGAATTTGTCGGTTGGCACTAAAAAATTGCCGAGATATATGGATATTGCTTTGCACTTCTATTAGTACTTTTCCTAATACCATTCATAAGACGTAACTTACGGAGTCACATTGCCACTTACGAGACGTTTAATGTCGTGCGTCGTGTACCTAATTACATTTATGTAACGCTTATTGCTCCTAATTGGAACCACGGCTCTTATTCCAGCGATAGTTTGGTGAGTGAGGGCGCAAGCCAGAGCCGTGACGTTTGTTTCGGCTCTTCGCTGTGCCATTCCGTTGCCGTCGGTTGTCGACCCGCTCCACTGGCGTTCCTATTGTGTTTCACCTAAAGTTCCGCTCATAGCCCGCTTCGCAGTCCGCGCTTGCTTTGCAGACGAGCTTACCGCTGCTGTTCTCGCATCGTGGTAGGTCTGCTTCGGCCTGCTGGCGCTTCCGCACAGAAGTTGGCACCACGACATCGTCTTGCGCTCAGGAGCCGCCTGCGCGCGGCTAAACTGGTATAAGCATCGGGGTACTGGTGACCTTGAAGCAGCGCTTCCGACCAGGTGCTTTGCTGTGACGTCATTCTCATCACCTACGCCTCTCGATCCTGTGCGCCTTTTTATGGTGTGGGAACGTCCTTTTCCCATCATATTATCCCCCTAACTTCCGTTTTTCTTTCCTTTCTTCTTTCTTTCGCTCTCTCTCTCTTTCTTTTTTCTTTCTCTATTTTTCTTTCTTCTTTCTTTCTTTCTTTCTTTCTTTCTTTCTTTCTTTCTTTCTGCCGTTTGGAATCCTTTCAGTCTTCTCTTGTTCTCTCGTAAATAATCCCTGTGCATAGTCCATGCGCGCAAAACGATACTGGGTCACCAGGAAAAGATAAGCTTTCAAAAAATTCCCCCGCATTTCCCCGAGGGGGAGAATGTGAAAGTGCGAATACACGGTTGTCGGCCCGCTTGCGGCGCTTGCGCTCGGCCCCCGCAGCCCACCGCCTCGCCGCCTTCTCTTCCATCTCTTCCATCGGGTTTGTAGTATCACGTGTACACCACGCAGTTATCAAGCCGCTATAACGCCGCTGAGTCGCCAACGCACGCCGCTGACGACGTAGTTTGAATGCGTTAAAGATATAAGGCGCGTCAACACTGATATCACCGTCGCGTCCGTGGCTTGATCGGTAGAGCGTCGCGCTGCGGCCGCAAAGTCCGCGGATCGAAACCTGGCGCCGGATGCTGTTTTTCTTTATAGAGGAGCACTGCGGACGCCGCCGCCGCCGACGCCGGCGGTGGATGGTTTGGGGTCGCTTATAAAGTGTATTCACACTTAAAAGGAAGTCTGAGCATAGCGGAACGGCGGCCGTCGTCATCTAAACGAAATTATAAGCTCTCTAGAATTAAAAAGGTCCCGGCGCGTTTTTGCTCCGTTAATGATTGCAAGAAAGTGTTGTGGGTCATCGCCACCCTCTTCTTGCTTCATTCTCTTGTTCTAGCGTCGAAAACTTCGGCGAATTGGAAAACCGCCAAACGTGACACGGCCCGCATAATTGCGAGGAGTGGAACGTGCTGCAGCACGACCAGCGAAGAATGCGGTCGCCGTATTTTTTTAGCGCGCTATATGGGATACAACGGCGGGGCGAGCGAGCACCGATGCGTCGCCGCTCGCCAGTTCCGGCAGGATTGCGACGGCTGCAATTTGTTGCGGCCGTCGTCGACACTCGCCGTCACTTGCCGCTACATTGCATTATACGCGGCTCGGACCTGTCTGCGGCCGGCGTTACGTGGCGAAGGCCGCTGTTGCAGGCGGTTGAGAAGCGAAGCTTTTGGCGCAAAAGAGGGTTCGAGAGGGTAATTAGGTTTGGTGCGGTTCTTGGTAATCACGTGGTTCACGTGTGAAAGCTGACGGGCGACTATGGAGAATATGTATATTTCTGTCACACATTGTAACTTTGTTACAAATATTAAACTGAAACTGAAACTGAAACCGTTGAATTGAAAGCTGCGAGATCCGCAAGCAGTTACTTACTCCATGAGGTTGAAGTTTTCAATCAGTAAATTAATATTGGGAGTCAATTTTTGCCCGTATTGGGCATCTTTTTTCTCCGAAAGAATTGTTTCCCCCCTATTCAGAAAGTTTTTTTTCAAGCGACATGGTGGTGCCGGCTGTGACGACGAATTGGCGAGTCGCCGGTGGGTGTCGAATTTCATAGATTGCGAAAACAATACTCTGCACAAGCTATCCCTGAAAACGAAAACAGCTGAGAAAACCGCAAAATTGACTGACAGTAAAAACGAGAAGACTAAGATAAGGTTTATTCATGTTCAAAGCCAGTACAAGGTGATGGCAAAAGTTGTTAAGGTGTCATCAAATTACGCTGTCTTAAATGTGAAATACAGAACTGTGGGAAAGGAACTACATAGCTGAGCCAAATATTATTGATCGAGTAGTTTCATTGTTGTTGAATTCTGCACACCGGGTACTTAAAGGAGCACTGACACGAAAATCAGGGGTCCACGGAAACGTGTATGCCCGAATACGCGCCCGCTGTAGAGCAGGCTTGCGCGCCGTGGACCAGCGTCCCGCGTGCTGCCGCGTCTGCGCCCAAATGGCTCCGGCGTGCCTTTAGTCCCAAGAGGAGCAGCTAGCATCATGGGTGCGCATGCCCGATCGCCGGCGGCAGATAACGAATCGCGCATATGCTCTCGCCAGTCGCGTGAGAAGGCCCCGGCCGAACGCGATCGCTCGAAATTAAACATCGCATGGGAGAGGGGAAGTCTGGGAGGGAAATATCGCACGAAGGGCTAGACCGAACCATGCCCTGGCCAATTTGCATTGTTTTAGGGGCGCTGGAACAGAGGCGCCCGCACACGCCCAGTGTCTATAGGGGTGGCTCGTGTGTGTGGTGTGCTTTGTTACTTATATCTTTGTCACGTTGTTTCTTATTAGCACAGGCGTGACTTCGAGGAAGCAAACGCGCAATGACGGATAGCTTAGTAGTCCTGTAGGCGTGCCGTCGCCGTGGATATTCGCGCGTCAACGAACATAAGCGTTCATGTGGGTTGCCAAGAGGAAGGTGTAAGTAGTGTTTCAGCTCGCCACTGTGCTCGGCACTCAGAAGCTGGAGCGCCTATTTTTGGGACAATGTAGGCTAGGCAGACGAGTATGCTTTCGCTCCAATCCTGGCGCTCTGAGGTAGACAACGGGTGTTTACTGCTCTCCCCCCCCCCCTCTCCCCCCCCCCCCCCCCCGCTTATTGTTTTCATTTTTATTCTCTTCTTTTTTACAAGGGCACAAGAATGGGAGCTTGAGAATCGATTTAGCGTTACATCATTATTTGTCCTGTGTCTACCCCCAAATCCTGTATTCCGCTTCAAAAATGGCACTGGCTTACGTTAGCAACGTCGAAGTCAACACCGCCCGTTTCGAAGTAGTGCGAACTTGGTGTCCAATTTCTAGTATACGATATTATATAGAACATTTCGAAGCGAGCGCACACCGCGGGCAAATTGAAGAATACCCACAAAGCGTTGTCGAGGCAATTACAGCTCAGCGAAGCACGTCCTGCAAATTTTCGTGCAGTGTTCTCGCTGCCTGTCCTCGCGGTCGCTCATACTAACGCGCCGCTTGCCACTTCGGCGGAATACCGCCAGCAGCGTAACTCTTGCGGACGGATGTGCGGCAATGGCGCTGTACCGAGATCCTGAAAATCCCTAGGATGGGGTCTTTTTGCACTGACACGAAACACATATACATGTACCACGATACTTTATCAACGCAAGTACAGTCTTTATCGCACATTTTCTAGGCTATGCCAAAGGCATCTAGGCCACAAAAAATTCAAAATAGCTTCCGAGCAAGGCTCAAACATTTGATGCCATAAAGCTGTAGACATCACCTTCATTTCTAACTGTAAAATAGTAATTTTGCCAAAGTTACACATTAGCGTTTTTGCCCTGAATTATCTGTGGCCCGGGACAATTTGGCGTGACCTAGTAAATTTTGACAGACTGTACAGCCATGCACAACTGAAATTCGAACTCGAAAATATGAACCAAAACACCAAAATCGAAAAATACTGTTCTTGAAGGCCCAATGAAGTTTCGGTATTTGGTATATAATATAAAGGCGGCGTCTCCCAACTTGTTTACTGTAATTAGGCCAAGCGCCATTTTGACTTGAATGAAAAGGAATAGCGCTGTTTGTGTTCTGGTTAATATTTTCGTGCTAGCGTTTCATTTGTACATGTCTGCACGTACGCTTCATGCAAACGGCTGCGGGTATGTATGAATATCTCTCTAGCCAATGCTTTCACGCCTAAGGGGTACTGCGTGAGCTGTACGCACACTCAAGTTGGTTGAAAGAGAACGGCGCGCACTTGTCCTCGCCTCTGCTCACCAGGTTCGCATATGCGCTCTGGCAAAGAAAGCCGACTGCTGTGCGTTTCCTTCTTCTTCGCGTGCTCCTCATCTGCTGCAATAAACATTTATTCTCGCTCTCTCAACGGCGGCAAAGCATTGGAATTAATCGACCAGTTTAGGGGAAATCCCGGGGGAGGAGTAGATTTGTGCGAGGGGAAAATTTCAGGTGTATATTAATTTACCCTTCGCAGAAACATCTAATTATCTTTTCGCGGAAACTTTCTACACCTTCGGGATTTCCCCTAAATCTGGTCGATTAACACCTGCCCTTGACTTCGAGTTGTTGATCCCTTCGCTCTCGCGCAAACGGCTAGCCTCCTGGTAGCTGAGTTGGTAGAGCGATTTCTCTTGGTAGGCGGTGGTCCTAGGTTAAATCCTGGACCAGGACCAATTTTTCCTTAACTTCTAAGTTTCGGAGAAAGCTGTATAGCTTTCCTTTGTAGCCGTACGGCTGTGTTCCAGGTGCATGTCAAATTTGCTCGCTGAGTTTAAGCACATATCTGAGTGTAAAGATTCTTCGCCGATTTAAATGACAACAGATCCGACATCATCGGCGTCATATTTGTGCCTACTCGATGCTTTCATCCCACCCTTGTTGATTCCCTAGTTTTACTTGGCGCCATACACCACAGAAATTCGTACAAGACACGAATCCTGAAAAGAATACATCTCTACTATCCCCGTAAGTCTGCATGCACCCTTCGTGCATGGAGCTGCATTGCGGCAGTGTGAAGCAGCAGCAAGTAGTCGCGCAGCTGATAGGGCCATCAACCAGCCAAAAAACAATGGCGCATCGGCGCCTTTTGCGTCTATTCCGCCCTTAGGCTCTCAACCTTGGCGGATTTTGCTAGTGCCGCGCTTATCCGCATCAGTAACGTATGGTCCTAGTCACTGACACCTCGTGGAAAAGGATCTCGGCATCGTATATGGTTTCGGATGGGCGGCCTCGGAAAGCAATTGCCTGCGGCTCGTATTCCGCTGCTCAACAGGCCGCGCGACTTGACAAGCTACAGCCGCTCGGCGACGCGTTGGCACTCTGATTGATCATCGCTCTGGGTATACGTTGCATATACCCATGCAAGGCGAGATTAGGGACAAAGGACGTGCACCAGTCGTCGCCGCGGTTTGGCGCGGTATTGGAGGATGAAGAGAAATGACTCGCAGAGAAAAATTAAACTATGAGTGGTGCTGCTAAATACCGCAGTCGTGTAATTCAACGCAAAAAAGGTGACCGCCCAAGTATGTGTACACAGTCACGAATTTTGTTGTTAGCTCGCGGCCGGAGTATCTCTCAGCGAAACTATTTTGTTAGTGAATTCCGTGTGATACAAGATATATATTTGAAATGAATGTTGAAATGACGTTGACGCGATGCTTCTCCTTAGTGCAAAAGTAAAAGTAGGAATTTGAATTTGGCTAATTCCTGCCTTCAACCTGGTCACGATCGGCTTGCTGCAGCTCTGGCCTATTCTGTCCTGCAGGCGAAGAACGACTACTCCCCAGGGTTCTTTCTTCCTTTCTTTCTTTCTTTCTTTCTTCGGTCTTTGGTGCTCCAATTTCAATTTATCTGTAACGACTTCTACTCTTTCGGCCAGTTAAGGTTTCGGCTCTACGCCAGACAGTTAGGCGCCTCTATTTCTCCTAACCCCATCCAACAACCACGAAGGAGAAGAAGCAGGGTAACGACATGTTAAAGCGAGAGTGACAGCAAAACCCTCTTGGGCAAACTTCAAAGCGTGGTTCTGTGGTAGCCGGTCACGCTATGACTGTCGACCATCTCGCGGAAGTGCGGTGTGTGACAGTAACCTTTAATATTTCTCCTTTTAACGGTAGGCGGCTAGAGTCAACGGAAAGGGGCATTTCATACAAGGGGGGGGCTTGCATTGCGGCGACAGATGAAGATGAAAATAGTGTTGTATTGGAACCGACACAATTTCCAAACTTTACCTTTTTAAGTCCAGCAAACGCGAGTGAGGCGCAAACTTTTATTCTTAAATTTGCAAACAACGTCGCATCTAGCATTGACGGAATTCAACCGTTTCTCGTTGAATACATATTCGGGCACTGGAAGAGCGGGTTCTGTATGTTGTGCGCGTTCTGCGTAAGCTCGGTTGGAATTCCTTGTGCTGGTCTGTATACTTACTGTTTTGCCTACAAGAAACTTTTTGTCGGCCTCTTGCGTTACAACCTGCCGGCCCTACATCGGCTGTCGCCTAGAAACCTGAAGGTTATCGACTCAGTGCTGTCAAGAGCTATGCGCACCTGCCAGTGATCCAAAATCTACGGTTGTAACTCTATGCGAAGCTGGGTGCTTTTCCGCCACAGTGCTACATCGTCGAGAGGTGCTCCGAACGTCTATGCGGCACTAAACTAAGTGTGAAATTGTCGAATATGACCACGTGTAAATATGTGAAATTGCCGACATTCACACAGCACAAAGGTCATGATGTCATTCTTCTGTGGCCGCCTGGTCACTCGGAGGTTGAGGAAGGATAATACAGTGCATGAATGGCAGGGAGGTTAATCAAGTTACAGTCCGGTTGGCTACCCTACGCATGGGAAGTGGAAACGGAGGGATTTTAAGAGAAAGAAATGGTATTGAAAAGACGGGGGATAGAGCTTGAGGAGCAAGAAAAGAAAAATTAAAGGTAACTACAAAAACAACACTATAGGCGATAATAAAGTCTAAACTGAACAGGTAAACTAACCAAATGACGAATTAAAATGGTAAACGGTGTCTCTACGATCGCTCAGGCAAGCCTGTGTTCTTTAAAAAACGAAATAATGCTTTTGTGGCCTTTCGGGACTGCGATGAGCAATGCCTCTGACACAAAAACAGTCTGCGCAGTCAATGGCTGGTTGTCGAGTTTCCGGAATGCGGTTGACAGGTGCAGTCTCTGCATTTTGAACCGGGCACAGTGACACAACAGGTGTTCTCTTGTTTCGTCTGTAGCACACACGTCACAAGCAGGGCTGTCAGCCATGCCTATAGTGAAGGAGTAAGCTTTGGTGAAAGCAACTCCCATCCACAGGCGGCACAGTAAGGTGGCATCCGAGCGTGGCATGTTAATGGGTTAGTGGCGTTGCAGGTCGGGGTCCAGCAAGCACAGACGGGAGTTTCAAAACTCCGGCGTGTTCCAAATAGTAAGCGTGACTCTGCGGGCGATGGAGCGCTGTGAGCTTGCAGCATCATGGCGCGATAACGGGATGTCGGCCAATTGGGCACTTCCAGGGGCATAATGAGCCGCTTTATCTGTCCATTCATTCCTAGAAATGCCGCAGTGGTTTGGGAGCCATTGAGCAATAATATTAATGCGTAGCATTCTTTGCCGAGTACCCCCAGATCCAGGACCGTGTAACGCCCTGCATTTTCACAAAAATGCAGATATCGCGTAAGTTCCACCTGTAATCGCTACAATAGCGTAAGCGAAGATAACTGGTCAAACAAAATTCTAAAAAATAAAAAAATAGGAAAAATAAAACAAATAATTACGGGAAACGGCGAATCGTGTACACCCTGCATTTCCACAATAAGGCAGATTTCGCAAATCTTCCAAATGTAATCGTTATAATAGCGTAACTGGACATAATTGGTCGGAAAGGATAAACAAAAAAAAAATGGCTGTAAAAACTCACACTGAAGACAAGAGGCATTAGAATGCTGCACATTAGTAGATAATTCTCTGAATTTCTGCATAATTTTTGTGCCCATGCTTTACAGCTTGTGGCTGAGATTCGTCAAGAATATGATTTCGGGCATACACGGCAACACTAGATCCGACGCAGCCGCCAGCGCAGGCCCCTTGCTGCGCAACACGACCCAGCCTTTAGTCCCAGCCTGCATCCTCGTATTTTGGAGGAAACGAAATCTTTGAATCTTTGAATATAAAACAAGCCCATTGCTTGGCATTCTCCAGAAATGTCCTTCCAAGCAGTTGGCTATATGAGACTGAGGTTACGTTTACATGGCTGCGAAGTAGTGCGGCGAACCCACGCATGGTTTTTGTTGCCTGTTCAGAGAAGAGAAGTTTTCGGCAGTCCTTGGGTAGTTAATAACTGCTCCCGCGACAGACATTCTAACGAAAATAAAATTACGGAGCTGCTTTGGCGAAGTTGTGTGAAGACCAAAACGGCAAAGGCTTCCAGTTTCTGTCCCATCGACGTCACGTAGACGGCGTCCCGCGCTCCGAAGTCGCATAGAAGTCAGCGTCATCATGCTTGTACGCGTTATACCGCTGCTGTGCAATTTCACTGCGATGTCCTTCTGTCGCAGCCATACAAACATGGCTTCGGTGTCCCGCGCAGTTGTGGTCGCACCAGCTCGACTGAATAGATCAATCACGCAATCAGCCGGCGATTCATGACGGCGCCCCGACGTCTGCTTTCACAGTGATGGCGGGGCATATTTGATGTCGGGCGACACGTCTGTCCGTCCAGTGGCGCACGTGAATACGTGTACGCGTCCGCCAAAGTGACAGGATATACTTCAAGGAGAGAAACGCGCTAGTGGGGTCCAGTAAACGGGTTATTCGCAGCTCGCAAGGTGCCTAGAACGTATATCTTCTCTCCTCGTTTTCGCCGGCGTTCTTCCCGGGCTGGGACGGCTGCACGACGTACTGCGCTGTCAATGAATTGAGCCGCGGCCGTTTTTCTCGCTAACGACCGCAATTTGTTACCTTCTACGTCTTTGTGTCACCCCCATCCCCACCTCTGCGCTTGCTTCGAGTTCGACCCGCGCTTCGCGGAGTGGAGTGTGAAAGCCGAGCCTCCGGAGAAACACGTACGCCAAGAATCTTTTATAAACCACGTAATAAGGGGGTAACCGGATACGGCTTCTTAACCTCGTTCGTTCATTCACGTATTAGCGAGAATGCTGCTAGGAAACCAATTCGGGTAAATGGGGAAAGACTTCCAGAAACTTCGACGTGGTTAGTAAGACCGCCGCGCCCGTTAAAGAAGTTAAAGAGAAATAAGGAGGGTAAATAAGGAGGGTGTCGTTACCTTCGTGCCCCCAGAGGCGGTTTTGTTTCAGATCTACATTTTTTTCCGTTTCCTTCAGTAACCCCCGACTTGAATCCCACCGCCCACCGTCAGCAAAGCTGTCATTGTGAGAACGATGCACACAAGTAATTTTGTATTTTCACCTTGCAACCACGCAAAGGTCAATCAATCAATCAATCAATCAATCAATCAATCAATCAATCAATCAATCAATCAATCAATCAATCAATCAATCAATCAATCAATCAATCAATCAATCAATCAATCAATCAATCAATCAATCAATCAACTTAAGAAGTTTATTTATTTATTTATTTATTTATTTATTTATTTATTTATTTATTTATTTTAGCACCCTAGGACCCGCGATGGGCATTGCATAGGGGGTACAACAAAGAACACAACAAAACAGTACAGTTTAGCACCGCGCGACTTACAGAGTATGTCGTTCATCTATCTCTCTTCATTGTGTCCTTTTTGCTTTAACACTGCAAGTATGAACGTGAATAAGTTACTACTGTAACAGGGTAACGTATAATATGCTAACTACAGCAAGGCGAATAGTTCATGCCTAACGTCAAGATCTCCCGTAACACATTGCAAAGCATATAATACTAAAATAAAATATTTTCAAACTTTCTGCCCATTACAAAACTGCACCGGACAACAGAAACTGCACCCATTACTCTCGTTACACCCGTTACTCTCCTACACCCAACTCAAAGAACGCTGTTTTGCATCTAAATAAATTTCATAGACTTTCAAGGACCCCTGTCCACCCAGAGCCTTGACTACGCGTCTTTAAAATAGCAATACCAGCTAGCTTTGTGTCAAAACACTGCAGGAGGTATTTCCCAATTTTATAAACAGTCCCTCACTCCATTGACGTACCAAACCACATGAATCTGTTATGATGTGTTTCTCGTCGACATTAGAGAGAGAGAGAGAGAGAGAGAGAGAGAGTGAGAGAGAGAGAGAGAGAGAGAGAGAGAGAGAGAGAGAGAGAGAGAGAGAGAGAGAGAGAGAGAGAGAGAGAGAGAGAGAGAGAGAGAGAGAGAGAGAGAGAGAGAGAGAGAGAGAGAGAGAGAGAGGGGGGGGGGGGGGGGGGGGGGGGAGCCATAATTGGTAGCATGGCGGGCTCTAGGCCAGTTGGGGGAGGCGGTTGAAGGATGGTACTCAGCGCTCTTTCTTCTTTCGACGTTTTTTATGGCGTATTACCGGTGCCGTCATGTCACCACTGACACGTGCCAAGGGTAATCGACAGAAAAGGCAGAGTGGCGTTAAGACCACGAAGAATAACCTGGCTTCGAAAAGGAAAGAAAAAAATAGAAAACAAGGAAGACAGAGTGCAGCCATCCGTGGCAGTCAAATGCAAGGCCCGATTCAAAACGGCGCCCACTTTTCTTTCAGCCGAGACACGGCCCATCGGCGGAAGCGAGTTTCCTTTTGAACCTGACGTTTCCGCATGTACCGTCGTCCTACGAACCCTACCATCTATGTGTGTTCATTTTCCTTCCTCCGCATGACATCTTTCGCCTTTCAGTCATTAGTGATCACTTTCTTTTTGCCGTCTCCTTTCGATGATTGTCCTTCCACTGCACGTTCACATATTTTGGGCAACCAGCCCATTCGAGCTGTTTATTTTTCTACGCCCTGTCGGGCGCGTTCGGCCGTTTCCACCGCGGAACCGGAACAACCTTGACTTGCTGCCAAACCGAATGACACGTGTGATACGATCAAATTCGGCGCAGCTTGGTTTGCTCTATTTGTCCTTACTGTGCCTGTCGGGAGCGTTCAATATAGCCACTGTTGCGAGTTGGCGCTGGTTCACTGACGTTCGTCTCTTTGTGCAGTCTCGGGTAATAATTTTTCACTTGTGTGTTTTTTTCTGGCTCTACCAAAAGCTTTCGTCATTTCTCTTGACGGTTGCTATCTAAAATTAAAATAACTATTACGCTAAAGATAACATTATTTAGAGTAACATAACACCGGGGCGTCGTGTTTTTGTTGTATGTTGTTTCTACCGGATTTCTGACGCTAATGTCGTTAGCTCCGGCACCTAAAGCTACTCCGTTCCCCAAGTAAAAGCCACGCACCCCGTCAAGACAGACGGGCAGTAAAGAAAAAAAAGAAAACCGGCTAAGAAAATCTCAATTCTTACTACCGGACAGCCGTGGGAAGGAAAATAATCTTCTCACGGTCGGAAGAAAGGTCTTGATACATTACGCTGTCTCCCGTGAACATCCAGGGCACAGGGAGAAGGTGAAACTGATTGAGTTGTGTTCGACAACAAAGCAACTGTTACACGTTGGGTTGCTATTTTTGTTTATACACAGGTAATGCAAACCACAATGTTTCTGGACGTCATCTCCGTTACGAAGTTTGGGTTTTTTGTGCGTAATATCTTCTGTGGAATTGTGATCAACCAACAACGTACCTTCCTGGACAGCCTAAGATGAAAGCACGGAATGGAGGCCGAGCGATACTGTACTTAGTAACTGGGAAAGGAAGGAAAAGTGAGCAAGAACATAGTTAACGCCCTTTTGGAACTTCATTATTCTTGGAAATGCATGTCTTTAGCGCCGCATTTGTTTATTGTCAGCGCAAATTTCAAGTGCTGTGAACGGACTGAATACAGACAACGCCGATGGTTTTGCAAGGAGCAAAAAAACTAAAATGCGCTGCACGGCCATAAATAACACCCGGGGAAGGCACGAATGGCGGCCCAAGTGGACGAACGACAGGCGCTGAAATAAATGAACTGGGAGTCCGGTAACGTGGTTTCGTAAGAATGTGTCCATTCGGGAGACGTGTAGCGTCGAACACGGATAAAGCGAGAGAAAAAAAAAGCAACACTTAGACGAAGGAATGCGCAGTGTAAGAGAGCAATTACTTTGAGCTGCCTTTTGGAAAGGGGGGTTACGATGCGGCAGTGCCACCACGAAACTCTATAGAATCCAGGTAGAACACAGGAAAATATTTTAATGAATTAATTTACCAAGCTTATGTGATTGTAATTACAATGGAAAGGTTATTTTTCGTAGTCAGTTTGTTCATTACGTTTTTAGCGTGTTAAGCCTTTTCGGCCCGTCAGGGGTATAATTTAAAAAAATCGTTTCACCATTTTAGCGGCGTCTCAGCGGAAGATTCTTAAAATCTGTTTTGAGCATTTGTAGGAGTACCATTTACAGCAAAAAATAATTGGATGGATCTAGCGGTGAAACATATACTGGGGCATCTTTGAAACACTCAGCCTGCTCCGAAATGAAGATTCGACTCATTAGTCGAATTAGGCTTATTGCTAATGTAGAATGGAATGCGCATACTGAACGACACTTTGCTGAGTTTGATATTCTTAAGGTGACTTCACTCTACGCATTCAGACTACTTTCAATGTACAGTCGCGCTCACTATGGCCTAGACCGCTTATTGGTATTCAGTAGTTTATGTCGCCAAAGCAATGACTATGGGCATACACGTTAGTATAAGGCTCGATTCATTAGGACGTTGGGCTCCTAATACGTACCTGGTCTTAAACCCCGATTGCCAGACAAAGGTTGTACAAAGCGTTGAATACTAATGAGCGCTGTGCGTCATAGTGACCGCTACCGCACAAAACTGCTGTAGTCGCCAGTAACAGGGCCATGTTGTCTATGTTTCAACTTGCTCGTCATGAACCAGCTTACTGTGTACGCCATCGTGGCTTGGGTCATTGCATTGTGTCGCACCAATTATTTTCACCAATTTGTTTTGTAAACCTTACCGAGACTTTTAACCACACTGTAATTAATTATGGTTTCTATAACGAGAATATGAAAGAAAATGTTAACGAAGCTGATGTCCATTTTTGAGCCTCTGTTTTAATCGGGTTTATTCATTACTGAGGATTTACTTGTGCTTTTGTTTACCGGTTTGTCGGGTTTCTTTTCAATAGCTGCTTCTTTTTATAGTCATACACGGGGTTCATATTAGCGTTACTATTGTGTAAAATGTTAGCCGTTTCGTCCGTGCCAGCTACATCACTGCTGCTGTCTTATGGAGCGCGTAAGGGCTGTTCAAGCTGCAAAGGGCAGCTTTTTCCCTTCCATTCCATCTCGTATAGTATTTCGTACTGTGCAGAGAGAAATAAATTGCCTACTTACTTACTAGCGTTGGTTTAAACAACAACATAATATTCTTTTTATAGATTATCACAGTCAACTTATATCACCGAAAAAGCAATGATATATCAGAATGGATGAGCGAGATAATCGTTAATTTTCGAAACCACAATATCCCCATTTTTCCTCTGTTAGGGGCATAATTTCGGGAAATCCCGCCTTATCGAGCCCCTAATCCATGACAGAAACATGTGCTCCCGAAGTTTCAATTCTCCAGGTCTAGCGGCTTCGGCTGGGCGTTGATGAATAAGTTAATCCGTCAGTCAGTGCATCGGGCACTTCTTTTTATAGGTTTGTTGTTCATTTGGGGACCAATGTCTTCTACGCAATGCATCTGTGCACTAAAGTGAAGCCTACTTCATAAGGGCTCGCTGTATTGCGGAGTGGTTTGGGTATTCGTCCGATGGCTCTCAGCTGAGAGTTCCTGCAAAACGTTTTTCTCTTCCCATCAGAATCATCCCGCGACGAGCCCACCGCTGTCTTCGAATTGACTCGTGTCCCCTTTTTCATTCCTAAAGCTGTATACGACCATTTTCCTACCTCAGTTAGAGTAGGCATCTGTTGCCTGCAACGAAATCCTGAAATATAACAGCGAGCTAGAATGCGTGCAGCGAAAATACTAATTCGTACACTTAAGCACTGCCATATGAGCCAGATCTTAATTCTCACTTACCACTACTGCCATCCCTTCGTTCCTTGACCTGGAAACTGTTTACTTTTGATGTTTAATTTGAGTACATGCAATTTATTGCAATTCATTTATGAAACACGGGGAAATTCCCGGGTCTCCCTTCGGACATTAGCGTCATGAGGGTAAATTGAAGGCGTCCAGCACCCAGGATTCCTTCTTTGCCCATTAATTTTGAATACGTTTGTTCCTATTTATTTGGCGTCCTTGTTGCGTTATTCTAACTAATTTTAAGCTGTGAGCCATGTCATGAGTAAGGCCTCCATCATCAATTCATACTTTCCCTCTTCGTTGTAAAGTGAGCGTATGCCTATGCGCGTGCAGCCTTTCGTGCAACCTATAAGACATTGTGCAAAGACTAACCTTTGTACGTAGCAGCCGTTCATGTTTTTTCTCCTTATAAATGGGCGTCAACAGGTTGAACTCCGAGTGTTCCCGCATTAGATTGACCGAAACCGTGCATCCGTAGTGCCAGATCTGTGTGCGTACAGCCCGTATTTACTTGGAGCCTGATGGTGTGAGATGCAAAGGCGTTAGCGATCGACGGTAGCGCCGAGGCACTGCGCCGCTCGTTTCCGCCCCTTCATCGCTTGAAGCTCGCCGGATGTTCTCACTCGGAGGCACGGTGCTTGAACTCCCCTTACTCGGCCATACCCTTCTCTTCTGGCTTCGATCGATGAACAATCAGGACACTTGTGCGGACGTCTGCATATGCCAACGTGTATAGTCGTAGGCGAGCAGCGCAAGAGGCCGGTAGGCGAATCTAATGACTCCTTTTGTAAACTGTGGACACATTTCTTTGAGTTTATAGTAGCAAGAAATCAAACTAACAAACAAACGAAAAGCAAACAAACAAACACAAACAAACAAACGCACAAACAAAAACAAACGAACCATAAAAGATAGACAGATAAGCAGACAGAGAAAGTGAGCAAGAAAAAATTCCGATAGGAAGAATGAAAGATAGAAGTAAAATAACCAGAATTCGGGAAAGAGAGAAAGGGAGAAACAAAGAAAGGTAGAAAGAAAGGAAGAAAGAAAGAACGAAATGAAGAAAGGAAGGAAGGAAAGCTTAAGCAGCCTATAGCGTTCGTAATTGTGCTACCCGGCTTCATGGTATTGACACCACACTGCCTCTGACCGGAACCTACAGCACGACTACGACGATTGAAAGAACAGCAGTGGAGCGACGATTCCTCCTGGTGGCACGCCTCGCGCGTGAAACAGGCTCGCACGTCGGAAACAGCCACGCGTTTTGTACGTGTACGCATACACAGGAGGCGTGCGACGCTGCACACAAGATGCTTCAATGCGGCTATTGACAGGCGGAATCCATGGCTACTATATACCTCCGCCGATCAAGTTCCCGTCGCGGGGCGCGACTCCGGCCGTTTCGCAGTCCTCGCTCTGATGGGATGGGAATATGACATTTCTGCATCTCATAGTGGAGTGGACATACAGTGGATGTGAACCGAAATACCGATACGGGATGTCCAGACAGTACAATAAACCACGCCTCCCTCGATTCTGGCTGGACTCCTTTTTTCGCAGCAACGTACGGAAATGAAGGCGTACATCCTTTGTTCTAACAATGGCACGCACCGCCACCACCACCACATCATCCATGATTCCTCGTAGTAATAAAGAATGCGACCGATTTAACCGGTGGAAATTTACGTGCGCATGGCGCCCGCTTGGCCTGTATATTCGGGACTTTATACCACCTGCAGTGAAATCTATCACTCCGCTTGAGCGAGGAAGTCGTGACGTCACCGCGTGACCTTGGGAAGGCGGTTGAGCTCCATACGCGGCATCATGTGCGTTGCTCACCGAGTTTGTTTACCCCTACTGGAGTAATTTTCAAACACATCCAGTCCTAAAAATGGTAGAAACAATTCCTGCCATGTTTATTTATTGTGTGGGTTTATTTGTTGATAGACGATCCTTGGTCGTCTATCGGGCGTCTGTCACTCTAAAATTGACTGACCGATTGTACGACTGTACACGACTAAAATACTTCAGGGGTGTGGGAAGAGAAGCATAGCTGTATGGATAAATATCTATGCTGAGTTATGCCTGCTTACGTACTACATCGGTCGAATAAGGACACATACATCTAACTTCCTTAAAATTATTTTTGAATTAATCCTCCCAATTTTTCGTCACAGTTCTGATAGAACGACCGCTACAGCCGTTTTCTGTAACCATACTCACCCTTCAATTGGCCATGTATTGACACCAGACAGGAAATCTGTAACGTTTACAGCGTCATTGTAAACTAACTAATTATGACAAGTAAGTAAAATTCGGCATAATGATAGAGTCGTCTTGGCGGCCAATTTTGGTCAGAACGTGGTGCAAGACTTCTTCCCTGTAAATGAAAGTATGCTAGAAGAACATTTAAGTTGTTTTGTTTTCGTGGTTGCTTTCATTTTGTGCCTCCAAAAATACTCGCAGTAGCGCACTCCTTCGCCGCACGGATAAACATCCGCGGTGTTTGTGGGCATGGGAAACTTTCGTTGTCGTCCTTAAATTTTAACCCAATATAGCATTCGTTTTTATTCGGCTTGGTGTGGGCGGACAGCATCCCAGAGCGAGCCGACGTGATAGCCGTCCGTACTGGACCAACGAACCTGGAATACCCATGCTTGAGAAGCACGGTTGACTTTTTTTTTTTTTTATTCGAAAGTTTGCCCTGCGGCATAACGGTGCACGATTCACAGGTACACGAACAAGTTTGCTTCTCGTATAAAGTCTAGAAGGTGCCTATGAAATGGTCCATGAACCCAGCGCTGCAGGTCTGGAGGGCGGCCAGGGTGGAGGCCGGTTGCACGAAGGTGCCGTAATCGCATCTGATGCAGTCCGGGGCAGGTCCACAGCAGATGCTGCACATTCACATTCTGTACGGCGGAGTCGCAGAATGGGCAGGTAGAGTCGTATGGGCCGCGGTACTGCGATGGCCAAGAGGCAGTCACAGACGGCGTAAGGGCCATCCCAACGCGTATTCTCCGCAGCGCAACCTCCTCTCGGCGAGTTAAGTCACCAGGGAGGTTTGAACCACACGGAGGTATCAGGGCTCGCGTGGTGCGCCGGAGAATTTCCTTCTGTTGTGCCAGGTTTCCACTTGGATCTTCGGGAAAAAGTGGTAGTGGTCGCATCAAGGTATGCGGGCGACTCGCCGTGTCTGCCTCCCTACTGCCGGGTACAGCTGAACGGGGTACCCATTCTATGCGGATCTGCAGTGAAGTGCTTCGTGCTAAGTGGTGAATGGCATATGCGAACGCTGTAGCTTGTGTTACGCGGCGGATGTCGTGGATGGCTTGCGTAGAGTCTGTGCGTATTATTAGTCGACAGTATGGCCCTGCCTGGACAATAGGCAGTATTGCGGCCATCCCATCGTGTATTGCTGCTAGTTCAGCAAGATACGCTGGTGGCATCGGGTTAGCCTCATAAGAGCAACATTGGTCCACCTCTGGTAGCTGGGGGCAGATGAGTGCAGTGTGCACCATGCCGTTTTTGACGCTGGCGTCTACATATGCAATTGCCGTCTCCGCGTCTGGGCTATGTAGGCGAGAGACTTGGGCCGTGGCCTGGCGAGGTACCGGGTGACGGAGGCGACCGATTGGTTTTTTGTCTGTTAACTGTACTCGCTTCCACGGAGGAATGTCTGAACCTTTCACAGTGGTACTTGGTACAACGTACCCCATGTACCGGGCTAGCGCAGCGGCGGCACCGGTCATCGAGATTTTACAGACCCGGGCAGAGCGGCGTTGGTGCACCAGCTCATCAATCGTATTGAGTTGGGCCTCCCCCTGCAGAATTGGTATCGGGGTCATTCGGGGTAGTCCAGTAATGGCCCGCATGGCATCCCGGTTGATGGCTTCGAGGCGATCCCAGTCTCTCATCGTGAGATGGTGGAATTGAGCCTGATACACGATTCTGGGTTGCAACACTGACCGCACAAGGAGGCGAGCAACGCTGGTGCGCGACCCGCCAGCCTTCGTCGCCATTCGACGTATCAAGTGTATTGTCCGTGCAGCACGATCCTTCGCACTCTTCACCCATGGAGCCGCGGACCCAGACGAGGCAACATCAAGGCCAAGCACACGAATAGCTGGGACCTCCTGTAGAGGTTGTTGATGAATAAACAACCGGACAGGCCGTTTCTCAAGTCGGCGTCGCCCATGTTTGTTTGTCACTGACATGTATGACGTTTTTTCTTCCGATAGTTCAAGTCCTACTTGAGCACACCAGGAATCAGTCATGTTTAACGCCGTTTGTAGCGCGTTTTCTTGGACAGAGATGTCAGGATGCACGGACCACACAGTAATGTCATCAGCATACATGATGTAATACGCCTCAGGTATGCCCGCCAACCGCCAAGCCAGGGGAAGCAAGGCGATATTGAACAGTACCGGCGCCAACACAGAGCCCTGTGGAACACCACGGTGCGATGTGAAGTGTCCTGTAGCCTTCCCGGCCAAGCGAAGGGTGAAGGTTCGGTCCCGAAGAAAGGCGTTCACAAATGTGCAGACACGGCTGGGCAGTTTAATCCACTCTAGGATCCGAACAATGGCTTCGCGGCTGACATTGTCGTAGGCCTTTTTAATATCCATTGCAAGGACGGTTCGAATCCGGCGAGAGCATCCTCCGATCAGGATCGTATCAGAAAAGTGCTGCAGTCCGTCTT
Organism: Haemaphysalis longicornis; assembly: GCF_048455015.1. Taxonomy (NCBI): domain Eukaryota; kingdom Metazoa; phylum Arthropoda; class Arachnida; order Ixodida; family Ixodidae; genus Haemaphysalis; species Haemaphysalis longicornis. The sequence continues at coordinate 103,675,143 of NW_027526361.1, read as the reverse complement.
CGACGCCCAACTGGGGCCGGAATCCAATTTGGGCGGGATGGTACCAGGAATATCGCTCAAGCCACCAAGTAAGACGTGTAGCTAGCATGCGCTCCATCAGCTTACAAATCGTTGATGTCAGAGCTATTGGCCGAAGGTGAGAAATCCGGTCTGGTGTTTTGCCGGGCTTCGGGATAGCAACGATTTCCGCGTGACGCCAGGAATCAGGAATCGCGGCTGAAGTCCACGCTGCATTTATGGCTTCAAGTATGACGTCAAGTGTAGTGCCTTCTGTGTTCTTAAATAGCTCATAAGAGATGCCATCAGGTCCCGGTGCAGTGCGCGGCCTGGCATGGTCGATGGCTGCTAAGAATTCCGCCATTGTAAAGGGGGCCTGAATCCCTTCAATGTCGTTGCATGTGGGCAATGAACCGGCGAATGCCGGTAGGCAGTTTGGAATAGTAAAGACAGCTGGTGGAGTGTCAAAGGCGGGAAAGAAGGTGCTTGCAGCGAGAGAGGCAAAAGCGGATGGTGTCTGGCCAGATGCTAGAAGGGCACTAGCTGCTGGATCTGGAGGGCAGTGACCACGTTCCATTGCTTGGAATGTTCGCCAAACCGAGGCATTAGACGACGAAGGGCCAAGTGAGGCGCACCAGTCTAGCCAGCGGCCCCGTGACAGTCGTCGTTCATGTCGGCGGGCTGCTGCTGTGAGGCGGTTAAGGTTCAGACGTGCATCGATTGATGCGGGATTCCGCATTGACATTAGTTCAGCTTGACGGCGCGCGGCCCACAGACGATAAAGTTGTAGGTCAGGGGCAGGCCGCGATTCCTCGACCCACGTCGTACGAGTCGCTGCTTCCAAAGCCACGCGGAGACTCTGGCACGGGTCAGGTAAGGTGCTGGAGACGATCGTAGCTGCTGTCGATCGATAGAGGTCCCAGTCTACCACCCGACACTGTCTTCGAAGACGATTCGCCCGGCCGGGAGAAAGGTTGAGATAAATCGGATGGTGGTCACTCCCCCAGCAGTCTGGCTCACACATCCAGGACACTGAAGCACTTCCTAACCACCAAGATAAGTCAGGTGAGCTTGGAGAAGCACGTGGATGTTCACGGCGTCGTGTAGACACTGACACGTCATTTAGGAGAACAAACTGAGCGTCCGTAAACGTGTCGTACACACACACACCACGCGCACTGGAAGTGACGTAGCCCCACGTAGTGTGTGGAGCGTTGAAATCCCCCGCCACCAAAATTGGACAGCCGGGATGCCGTCGACGTAGATGGGAAAGCCAGCCGAGGCATAGTTTAGCTGTACGGCCGCTGTAGGGGCGAGCATAGTATGACACTATGATGACGTCCGTGCGGGGGAGGCGAACCAGCACAGCTACGACTTCGTGCCACAGTGTGCACCATCGCGCCAAGTCTATGCGGGTTTGAGGAAAAATTGACCGGGCATATACGGCTACCTTTCCTGGAGGGACATCAGGCATTGTGGTTCGACGATCCAGAATGGACGGAGATGAATAAGCCACATATCCAGGAAGGGAAGGGAGGCCATTTGTTTCCTGGAGTAGTAGTGCCCATACATGTAGCTTCCCGTACAGAATGCGTTGTCTAAGTTCTCCAATCTTGCCAGATATACCCCGGCAGTTCCATTGCAGAACGCCTTGCGACGAGCCCACAGATACAGGTACCATCACAGGTGGTGGAGGTTAGCCAACAACACCGAGGTGAGAGTCTGGAGTTGCTTCGCGACGAAACACAGCAGTTCTTGAGGTGACATGGTTGTCGACGTGGAACCCTGGATAACTGGAGGCACAGGCAGGGTCGCGGATTGGGTTTCAGTGGAGCGGTTGTTCACGCGCTGGCGCTGAAGAATTGCACGGCATTGCTTAAGACGCTGAATTTCTTTTTGTAACGTAGCCAGTGTGTTATCAATTTCCCATTCTTCCTCCATATCATAAGCAGGTGATTCTTGTACGGGTGATGAACGTCGACGGCCAGCACGGGGCGTTTTAACCGCTGCACTATACGTTATCGTCTCTGTCGCTGGAGGTTCAGCTGCAGCCGCGTCTTCCTCTAAGGGAGCCAAAACAGCGTATCGATTAGAGGTCGGCACCTGATCTGGCAGTGGAAATTCACGGCGAATTTCGTTTCGCTTTGAACGGCGCTCACGAACTTTCTTGTTTGCCTCCAACTTCGTAGGGCACTTCCGGGAGGTAATTTCGTGGTCATCGGACTTACAGAGGCCGCATCGGAAAGTCTGTGGAGCCGTGGCTTCCATAGGGTCTTCCTTCGGCGGGTAAGGGCAGGAGGATTTCATGTGCCCTTGTCTGTAACATGCGTAGCAGTACACAACTGATGGCTTAAACGGCCGAGGGCGCAAGATGCAACCATAGTAGATGATACGGTCCGGAGGAGTAGGCGGGCCCCGCAGGGTCACGAGACAGGTGCGGCTTTTGCCCATGTATCGGACCGCGACCACTTCGTGAGTATGGCAGTAGAGCTCCTGGCGAAGCTGTTCAGGTGCCTCACCGGAGTCTACGCCAGACACCACATAGCGTCTTAAGTCCATTCCAGCTGCCAGGTATGCTTGAACCTGTATGTAGTCAGACTGCGAGACCTGTATGCTGTTTAACGACTGGAGCACAGTGGCTTGATCCAAAGAGGGCACCCATACCGATATGGTATTGGTAGGCTTGTGCACGGCAAAACCACGAAAGCCTGGGATGTTGAGACAGGTGGCCACTGCCGCTTGAATCAGCCGATTGGGTATTGTGGACATGTCAAAGCTAGTTCGGGGTATGATGACAACCTTATACAAGGAGGCCTCAGGTGCCAGCGAAGCTGTTGTTGACATAGCCGACGGGCGGGATCGTTTTGACTCGTCCTGCGTTGCATTTCGTTCCGGGACTGTAGACTCGGGTGGCCTCTTAACCGCGCTTGACGGCGGTATCGGAGTACTCACTTGTGGTTGAGATGTGTCCATTTTCACGTCGTTGCCATGGCAGGGCTCGCGACGCGCAAGTAAAGGGACGCTCGGCGTGACGATGGAGCTGCCTTGACTGCTCCGCTGGCTCCACGTGCGGGGTAGCAGCGCAGCGGCAGCGCGCTGCCGCCGCCGTTCTTGCCGGCGGGCTAGGCCTACTTGCTGGACCGAAGAAGACGATCGGCCGGGCGACGAGGCAGGAGGATGCAGGGGACGACGAACCTTATGAGTCGGCGCCAGGGGTGGTTCTTGACTGTTTGCAACAGCGCATAACAGGCAGGATGCCGGCTATAATATAACACACGGCGTCAAGGCAGAGCGATGCAAAACGTATGCGTTCGCAGCCTTGGCTTGGCTTGTCCGGTTGACTTTTCTTTTATTCATAATTCATTGCACCATCTCCGACCGATCTTGCGACAGCATCGCTGAAAATAAAAAGTGCCTTTATTGTGTTTGCACCTCTGCATGGAATCTTCAAAGCAAAGGAGGAAAAAAAAAGGGTACTGAGGTTTTTATTCGTTTATGTTCAGCTTGAGTCATTCAATGGGAGCTGAAAAGATTCATGGCGGCCTTATTTACGGGCCCCGCGCTTCGATCACGATCCCCGCTCACGCGATCGCTTCGCAGCTCGGGGGGCTTTCGAGGCGTCGCTTCTATCGTTCGCAACAACGCCACCGACTTTCTTCTCTCGGTAGGGCCCCGTATTTATTTTTTTTTTCTCTCGTCGCGGGGTTTTACTCTCGATCGGCCGGATAACCTTTTGTTCTACGAAGTTATCGCGGAGCTTGTCGTCGAGCCCTCACCGCGACCTGCATAATCCCTTGAGCTGTTGCCTGTTCTTTTTTTGTTGTTGTTTTGTGGCTCCGATGCACTTTGGTTCCATTCTCCACCGGGATCCCGTTGCCTCCGGTGCGCAATCCCAACGGATCCTCGTGAGGTGTTTTTCCCGTGCCCGCATGCGACCTCTCACTCGCCTCCTGCTCTCCTATTTCGTTTTTGTTTGTATTACACCAAAACAAACAAACATAAACACCCAAGCCGAAATCATTCGCTTCTTTCGCGGAGCCCCATTGCAGGGTGTCGAAACGAAATGTTTTTCGTTCCGGTTTCTGTTTCTTTCCATAAATGAAAGTTCCGTTCCGTTTCAGCTCCGGAACGAAAAAATAATGGTTCGTAACGGTTCATAACGGTTCCGATTGGCGCGAAAAAAATTTAGATTTGTGAAATTGTTGAAAAGATTGGGAATTACGAAATTTCGTTAAAAAAAGTGAAATCATGCCTATTATGTTATTGAAAAATAGAATTTCTGAGGAACTCATACCGTTGTGATGTCATTGCTAAAAGTTTAAAATGGTCTGTCTCATGGAAGACGGTAAAACTACTAGCAATGGATTAACATCAGAACCCCCCCGCGCCGATATATATCCAGACAAAGACATAACAGCCCGAAAATTGGTGAATATTAATGGCGCACATCCGCATTGGAAGCGTCTTTTTCGAAAAACCTTAGAGATAATACTGCCCTGCCCGAAAGTGCTGCTTCCGCTGCTTATGAGATGTTTTCCTTGCACTTGCGTACAAGTGCAACATGAGTTGTAGCTGTTTGCATTGAGTGCGGCTGTAATCTGCTGTTCGCGCTGGTAGTGGTGTATGTTCACACTAAAGGTTGTATTTTTCCTTATTGTTTTTATGTCTTGTTTAAGAATATTAGTGTTTATTATACATGTATCACACCCCCTAAACAATGGGGCTAATGTAGGTGTTTGATTAAACTAACCAAATTAATAAATAAGGCCGTGACGTCTGCATCGCAGCCAGATGACCGCAGCAATCACGCGTGGAGCTCAGCACTGCGCCTATCGGAACAAACGGAGAGAGTGCGAGAGCAGGCAGCAGGCCTTCCGAAGGAGAGTGGGCGCCAGAAAGACGAAAGACGATGTTATGCCAGAGAATAAACGCAATTTTTCACCTCGCTGAATGGAAATTGAAATGATTCCTGAAATACCTGAAATTGCCACTCAAACCGAAAACCGAAACGAAATTATTTCGGTTTCGCTCCGGAACGAAATAATTAATATTGTTACGTATTCGTTTTCGTTCCAGCCAAAAATATCGGTTTTTTCGTTTTTCGTTTCCGGTTTTCGTTTCGTTCCGGCACCCTGCCCCATTGGGTGTCGTCGCCTGTGACTTTTGTTTTGTCAGTTCGTGTTTCCCTTGCTTGTGGAAGTTCGCGCAGGAGTGTGCCCTAGTTATACGCGCTGTGCACAAAGCGAGAAATAGGTCTGCTATAAAAATACAGGGCTTCGCTTTTCTCTGGTAACTTAGATATGTGCCAGTGGCTTGCGCAATCATTTGACGCCAACGCTACGCAGTGTGGGTTTGCTCCCTAGCTACTGCCATGAGTGTAACGTGACACCACTGATACGCAATTAATGAGGTGTTATCAGTTATCTGCTTCACAAGGATTCGAAGATAACTCGCTCGTATGTCTGCGGGGCCGTGCACGCATACGTGTGGTGTTAAGAAAATCATTGGCGCTGCGCATACGGCGTACCGCATTGCGTTTGAACGGAGCGAAATGACGGTACCTCGTCGCACATTTGAACTACGATGTGGAAAGTTGCAGTGGAACCAAATTCGACCCAGTTACCTGTCCTCCTCCTCTTCATTCTTGCCCCCGCTTCTTGAAATACAAAGTGAAACAGAGGTATTTTATCTCTATTTTTTTCGTTTATCGTTCTTGCTGCCGTACTGACAACGGCGTAGATGATGACTCGATATATTTGCTCAGCACTTTAATTAGGAACAGCCCGCTTGGAGTGTAGAGAAAGTTAATCATTTTGTTTTACGCAAACAGGCAGCAACATTTGGTAATTATTTGTGGTGAGGTGGGTTCCGCTGACGTGCCCCTTTATGACGGGTCGACGCTTCCCAACCTGCGCGCCCTATGCGGGGATAATAGTGCGCGACAGACTGCTGGATGGAGGCGAGGTCTTACGGGCCAGAGTCGCTTGCACGCCGAAATGCCGTGATCTCAACATGACGCTTAAGTTCCCTGACGTCAGCAAAACGAGGCAGTGGGGGATTACAAACTCGGCGGACAGTCATTTGGCTAATTAGCTGACGAGGCAGTTCTGAACTTTGCTGACTGATTGATTCCGAAAATGCGTAGCTTTTAGTTTGGTTCAAAGGCCCCGGTTTAGTTTACAACTTTTGGACCCTCGTCTGTATAATACTATTACTTTACTACTTTTTTGGAATGAATAATAAACTGAAAGTGAAACTGGAAACTGAAAGTACAATTACTTCCAGTGGTCGGGTTACTAAATTACTTGACTACAGAATAACATAGCAAGTAATATATGAAACGCGTTTCATTTCGAGGTTAAAACCTATAAAGAAGTTTTCACAAACATCGCGTTCACTGTCAACACATGGATACATTGTTCGTGATATGTGCATAGGTTTTGATGGGTTAAAAGCCCAAAACAGGTTGGCAAAAACTTTCGTTAAAGGCCCACACACCCCAAAATTATGCAGCAGTTGACCATCTCCTGACATTGTGATGCCCACCCCAAAATCTCACTGAGACCGTTAGCAATCACTGCACTGGTATCGTGTGCCGGCTTCGAAACCCTCCAGTACCTGCTCTGTGAATGTGCTCGATTCAGCGCTCAAAGAGTGTCCCTCGCAGTGTCATTGGTACTGCCGCTTTCCGTGGACATTCAGCTAAAGGACGTTTTAGGACCATGGGCCTGTACCAAGCGTGCTTTACGGGCTACAAGAGCCCTGATAGAGTAGCTGCAACACACAGGTCTCGACCAATCGCTGTGAATAACTCACCGTTCATATGCCCATCAAGTTCTTGAATATCATCGCCATCATCTTCATCACGTCATCAACTGGCGTAGCAAGTGAGGCATATTAGCCCGTAACATCGCCAGACTTCATTAAAGATTGTTCTCTCTCGCTTATCAAATTCCATTGCCTTGCGTCAATAAAGAATTATTATGGCTACATTTTGATGTACGCTCATGCTGCCTTCGTCTTGTTCACATCTACACGAGTAGAGTGGGATCCAATGTAGGGATGCTCACCTTGCTATGCCTAGCAAATGGCACGCACGCCTGGTTGATTATTGTTAAGAAGTACTTCATGTAATCTGAACATGTAAAGCTCTCTAAACAAATATACCAATATTACGTACGATAAGTGAAAGGTGGGGCACACGGGAAAACAATGAAGAAGTATACTGCCCACGTTTTGGCCCGTGGACGTGCCACCATGCCTTCGTCCGAGTAGGGTACACGTGCGTACGACTATCGTACGCAAGTGTACTCTCCAGTCAAGAATACCTCGGAGAGCAAAGGGGAGAATGCGGTAGGTCATAGGAACAGATGAAGAATTTTAAATGCGAATGCATTTCTTAGTCGGGGGTTGTCGTGCTCCGTCGGCGTGCGCCTGCATTCCTCCAGCGCGAGCGCACGTGAGCGCGCGCCTCCTAGTTCTGCCTTCGTCATCGTCGTCGTCGTAAATGCGAATGCATTTCTTAGTCGGGGGTTGTCGTGCTCGGTCGGCGTGCGCCCGCAGGTGTTATCGCTCCGCGCTCCTCCTAGCCCCTAGCAACAGCTGTGGCGCGCCTAGCAACCGGAGCAGGTGGTAGCTCGGGCGGGAGTAGTGGAGGGCAAGGGGAGAGGAGGAGCGCGCTCGGGCGTGTGAGGGCGCTCGCATCGCGGAGCTCGGGCGGAGTAGCGGAGAGTGAGTGGAGAGGAGGAGCGCACTAGGGCGTGTGAGGGCGCTCGCATCGCGGAGCTCGGCGGGAGAGAGAGCTCGCGCGCGGGGCGGGCGTGTTGCGCGGGTCTCTCTCTCCTCTCCACGTACCCTCTCTCCGCTCGCTGCGCTCGGAAAATGTATAAAAATGCAGTGGAGCGCACGCCTGTCTCCGTTACTGCTTGCCGCAGCCCACTCATCGGTGCACCCAATGCATTCGCATTTCCGCACGATCCCCTTCGGGGAGGTGGGGGGAGTTGTTTTTTTCAAGTCAGAAAGAAAGTGGCGAAAAAATGCCTGCCGGATTTCTGTATCAGTCAGTCAATCAGTCAGAATAAATGAGTACGCATTAGTTTGTTGCTGAAAATACCGCGGTTAGATACCTCTCGTGGGTACAAATGCCTCATTGACAATTTAACGATTAGGAGAATACTTCTGGAGTTAGATAATTAATTACAAATAATTGTTGTCTAATTAACAAAAAAATACTGTCCGCTTCTTTATAGTACTGCAAACATCATGCACTAGGTTTTCTTCGAGTAACGCTGTTTTCTTTTTTTTAATTTTGGTGCATGATAGCTGGGACACCCTGTATATATTGATGGTGATAGGACCGGTTGCAGAGTGAGGGAAAATCGGCCACAGGAAATCTATTAGCTTTCGCTCAATCGACTTTCCCGCTGGCATCGTGGTACGTCTTTATGGTGTCGTAGTCAGAGTGCCGTCTTCACCGTGTAGAGTGCGCTATGCCGAAGAAGTCATCGCTAGCAACAACGATTTGCCTCCGGCGTGCACGCACCTTAATTCGGTTTCGTTGGGAGGAAAAAAAAGCACGAGAGGAGTTGCGCTCCTCAAACAATGACAGTACATTGTTGCCACCACACACACCCTTCATCGATGCACTCACCTTCGGCATAGCTCTCGGAAGACTCGCGGCCATTATCGTCTTTGGTTCGCCCGGAGGCTCGAGAGCGTGCCTGTCAGAAGCCGATTGTTCGCGCCTCTGCGAAGACTCGTGGGAAGCCATTTCCGGCGTTGTGGTCGTTACGTGCAGCGTTGACATGAATCTTTGTTCAAGTTTAGCCTGGGGGAAGCGCGGAAGCTCTGAGGCTTTATTGTGTTAGGATGTCATTACCTGACCAGCGTATCTCACTTAGTGCTTCGCTAGCTACAAAGAAGGATGCAATAACCCCGATTTCGATCGCATCCCCCCCTCCCTCCTTCTTTTCGATTGATGGTCGTGGCGTTTTCATATTGTATTGCCTTCTTTTTGTCTTGATGGGCCGCTTCGTGTGGCAATAAATTGGATTGTTCTGTGTACGGGCATTTTTTTTCTTTGGCCCTGTTACTTTTTAGCAGTTTATTATTACATTAACTTGTTTATTAATAGCTAAAGGGTTCAAAACTGCTGGCGGTATGGTAGCTTTTGGGAAAACGCAGGGCAGAGAGTTTTGTATAATGACTCTGTTTGAAAGCAATTGCGGTAACTGAGTACGGGGACACGGGTGGGAGAGGCCTTCTAATAGCTTTAAGTCAAATCAAATCAAATCAAATCCGTTATTGCGCTTTATTTGGTCTCACATCGCAACCTAAGTGAGATGAAGACGAGGGCATGATTCAGGGACGCTACGGAGGAAAGAAGAGAAGGACGACAAACGCTCGGACGCCATGTTAGCAGTATAAAGAAATTCAGTCTGATGTAAATACAGTTATTCGTTCGTTCCTGCGGCTTCGGTCACCTGTATTCCACATCTTCATTTCAACATCAACAGCAGTTATTCATGTTGGTGTCCACAATCAAAAAGCCGTTGATTGATTTGACGAGGAAAGTGCCCAATTTGAATACCCCTATGTGCAATACACTTGTGATCAGAGCTACGCAGAAAAGGGAAACAAAATCCAACAAACAACGAAGCGACAACACTTAATTCGAGGCTCCCTACCGCAGGTACAGTGTACTAAATTCAACCATTAGGTGTACAATAATCATTCGAATAACACACCAGCGGTCAATCAATTTGCGATAACTGAACTGCTCGTTACTGCATTAGGCAAAGCGTTCCCCGTGGAACTGAACAGTATAGTATGGACGGGCAGGGTTTCGTCTCAAATAGCTTTACATGTGACATACTTCGATTTCGTTTCGGTGCGAGCAGTCGTAACCATTCGTTTAAACTCTGACTAGTGCGAAAATAAATGTATGAATTCTTGCTGGGTTTGTTTCTCGTTCAAATGTTACCATTCTTATTATCAGTCTACACACGAACACACAAAATGAATGTGAGTATGAGAGCGAAAAAAAGAGATAAAAGAATAACGGCAAAAAAATTAAAATACTGTAGTGGTATCATCAGCGTATTTGCTGCGGAGAAACTTTCCTGGATTCGCCGGGCCTTTTCTCCGTTCTTATCTGCGCTCTCCGGCTCTGTCTTCTGAGGTCTTCGAAACAGGCTCATCATGACAGTGACGTTGAGCACCTGTCCTTCGGGGGTGATATACCAGCGCAGCTTTCGCCCAGAGTGAGAAAAAAAGGACAAACTCAATAAAAATGGACACCATTCTTTCGGCGCGAATTAGAACGGTGTAGGGGCGTTAATCTTACATTGGAGCGTCCCTGGACGTTTTTCTTCGCGGGATACTCCAGGCTATAGCGAAGAAAGAAAGACCCATTTGCTAAAATAGTAAAGCGCCTTAAGAAGGCGGCCGTGTTGCCAAAGCCGGCTCCAGCGACGCAATTGTACTTACGTCTTACATGTTAGGTATAGATTGTTGCGATGATACGTGTTCAGGCCTACAATGTTTCTGCTATTTTGACCAGCAGCTGTGTGCCCGTTAGGTATTCAGGTGCTGATTTTTTGCGAACGCGCAAAGCACCCACACAAGCGGACAGAAAGACGCACACACAGGCAGACAGGCACACATGCACGCGCAGAAAGAAAGATATAAATTGCAGAAGGGTTTGATTAAGGGGCAGTTGGCACATCGAGGCTGAAAATGAAAACAGCACGAACGACGGGACGAAATATGTAGATCACATAACAAGGCGCTTGTGTTGTGTGATTCCCTTGCTTTGTCCCGACATCTGCGCTGTTTTTACCAGCGAAGCTGTTTAGCAAATCTACTTTTTCGTTTCGGCAGTGGAAAATACCAAGAAAATGCAAGTATGGAAATTGGCCGTGAGTGGCCAAAGCGCGCATACCGACTTAGAGAAACTGGACCAGAGGGGCAATAAATAAGAAAAAAAAGAAAACTCCAGCTTCGCCGTAATCGTGGCATCACTTACTCGGAGCGAAAAATACATGCCATAGCGTACGCCTCTGCAAGGTGATTTCCGATGGCTCCCACTCAAAAAAAATAAATGAATGAAGCACACACTTATAGCAACAATGATGGAGTGAATGTCGTTGGGACAGTGAACAAGAAGCAAATCGGCCGCAATCGTGGACTCAGACAGTCGTGATGATTGTGAAAGTTGCGCACAGCGACGCTACATTGAAGTCTTACGCGTTACAGTGAGCTTCCTTCATTTCTTTTTTTTTAAAGAAAAATTTAAGGCGAAGAGAAAAATGAAAATTTTTATTGGTTGAAGAAACAGTTGAAGACTGTGATTCATAAGTCCAGAAAGAAAAAAAGAAAAACACCAGCCTACCTTGCGCTTTGAAAATTAAGATAACCATTCCTGAACCGTCGGCAAAATAATGCGCCCATGCCATCCGCACAGATCGTCAACCAGCGAAGCTGGGACTGCCGGCAGGTGCTTCCCTGTGTGTTGCTCCTTACGGTTCAGTAGAGCCTGTCGTCGCGCCCGTGCTGCGGAACCGGCACGGCGTAGACAAGATTGTTGCCGTTGCTGCTCGCGGCTTCTCTTATCACAAGCTGCCTGCTCCTCGGGAGTGGGTACAACGCGTGGCCTACCCGTTTCGATGCAACGTGCTGCCGGTGTTCGCCATTGCCACATTGACGCTGCTCCACCCGCAGCCACTCCCTGCCGTTATCGCTACAGCTGTGCTTCACGCAGAAACTCGCTGCGCGCGCACTATAGTGTGGGAGAGACTTTTATCCCTCCTTCCCCCGTACTTCTAAGTCCTCTCCGGCCTGGTTTTTTTACGTATGCGCGTGGGGCTGCGGCAGAGGAGTTTCCTAGTTACAGGGGAGGGCCGAGTTTTTTTTTTTTTGCCTATTCATACAAAGCTACACGTTAAAACACACGGGCAGATAGAGAGACACACGTACATGCACTCACACATACTGGAGAAAAACAAACACACATAAGCACACCCTCAGACCAACAGACACACACATGGAGACAAACAGAAAGACAGAAATTCACACGTGAGGCTCACGCACGCGCGCATCCACAAACACAGATGCGCTGACGGACACTGATAAAAGACAGAGACGTACATACACACGCACGCAAGCATACACTAGCGAAAGAGACAGGGAAACACAGGGAGACAGAGAGATAGACAGACAGACAGGTAGGCGTCCACACACACACCGAGGCAGACATTCAAACAGACGCACACAGACAGACAGACAGACAGACAGACAGACAGACAGACAGACAGACAGACAGACAGACAGACGGAAAGGCAGACAGATGGACGGACGGACGGACGGACGGACGGACGGATAATTCCTACACGCCCGAGCGTTTCTCGTTCAGAAAAAAAAAAAAGTTTTCACTAGGGCTCCGACAGATTGCTCCAACCATTTAATCAGTAAGATTCCACGCCAGGCGTATTTAGGTAAAAGTTTAGCCTACGTGAATGCGACTTTCACGAAACATACTGACTGCTACCGCACCTTCGTTCACTGCGAAAAAAGCATGGCCTGTTGCCCTATTCTTCTGGCATTGCGTCAATTAGCTTCAGGCGGTTGGGAATGATTCTTTCTAAATACTCTGAACAATCGAAGGTGTGGCAAGCGTTGCAGATCACGAGACAAGAGTTAGTACTGAACTACTCCTGTGTTCGTTAGACAGAGAGTGTCAATAGGAATACAAGGTTATGGGACTAACTCAAGCCTCCTCTAAGCTCGCCACGGAACCTATGTTCGGATAGTTGAGCAAGCATGTCGAGGTAGAGAGAGTGGGATGTTTAGCTAAGTACAGTCAAACTTGGATATAACGAACACGGATAGAGCGAATTATGCTATATATCGAACAAAAATAATTCAGTTACGGAAATACATGGGAAACATATCCGTTATAACGAAGTTCACATCCGATATATCGAACTCTGGGCGCCTAGAATGGCCGCCGAAATGCATGATCTCGAGCGGCGATTGAGATGTGGATTGGCCGCGACCGCTGAGCAATAGCCGCGCCTGAGACATTGCGCCTCGCACGGAGCGACGTGATGCCCACTGCTTTCCGTAACTGTTTCCGATGCGCGGGACTCGCGACGGAACCCGCCCAGTCAGCGAGTCTGGACCAAGACAGCAGCATCGGTGAACGGTGGGAAGAGCTCGCCAACGTTCGGGATGATGCCGCGACTGAAATTCATCCCACGCTTATAACAAAGCGCTTTCGGAAGTCGATGTGCTCCGCCAATGCTTCTTAGGTTTTTGAGGACGCGGACTCGAACTGGTGCAAACAATGTTTCGTTTAGAGAATGCTATGCTGGTTGAAGCCGCCAAAACGAATGTGAAAACAAAAATCACCGTTTTTTTTGCAACGTGGGCAGTTAAGGCGGAAAGTAGCTTTATTACTTGCAATAAATGGGCTATTTTGGTATGGTAATGGCTACAGTACTGTGTTCGTTTCTGCATACGCGGATGGCGGAGTTGGGGAGAGGGCGGGGGGCGCCCGCGGATTGCAAACTCGTAACAATAAGCTTCGTTATAGGTGGGTTCGGATATATCGAACTATTGGATATATCGAACTAATCGCGGTGCATATTGCAGTTCGCTATAAACGGGTTTGACTGTACCCGCTCCGAGCACTTCAATAAAATTTCCTTTCCCCTTGGTCTGTTCATTTTTTTAAAAGTTGGAACAATGCAAGCAATCAACCGAACATCGTTTCGTCTGCATAAACGTTAACGCATCCACCTTCAATTAATTCCGCAGGCGTTTGGAAGAAGTCCGGCCTCTCAATAATGGCACGTTCGGGTTGATGTAACAATGTAGTGCGCCCGGGCAGACAATTACCGAAGGAGAAATAAGCGGACTCGTTTTTAGGCAGCCGTGCCCCCAAAGTACCAATGGGAACAGGTGGCAGGCCGGTCGAAATTAAGACCAGGTCGCAAAGCGAAGCTCGTTCGACGCCTCAAACGCACGAGATAAATAAAGCAGTTCCACTCAACATGACATCCGTCAAGTGCGGAGCAGAGATTCACCACAGGGTCTGTGGCGCCCTCTCCCGACTAGTGTCGGTGTCAGCCTGGCGTTGGTAAGAAAAGTTGTCCAGAGAGGGTGAGGCAGCCACTTAAAATCCCTATAAAGATTGATTGATTGTGGGGATTTAACGCGCCGACGCAACGCAGGCGATGAGGCGCGCCGTAGTGGAGGGCTCCGGATTAATTTTGACCACCTGGGGATCTTTAACGTGCGCCGAAATCTCGTACACACGGGCGTTTTTGCTTTTCGCCTCCATCAGAAAAGCGGCCGCCGCGGCCGGGAATCGAACCCGCGACCTCGTGCTCAGCAGCGCAACGCCTTAGCCACTGAGCCACCGCGGCGGGTAATCCCTATAAAGAGACTCTCGATCAGGGGGGTAAAGCGAGCTCCGAAACCGTACGAATCATGGGCGCTGACATGATACAATTCCCATGGTTGCCAGATCAATTGTATTCAGCCCTCTAAAAAGTTGTTCCGTAATTATTTAACCCAAACAAAGAACTGAAGCAAAATAGTAACAAATAATTGCCTCAAAAATTAAAACTAGCTATATAAAAACTTTTAGTGTAATTAAACTCTAATTAGCGAAGAAAGAGTAAGTGCGTAGTTAAGTTTTGGTTTCGATTTTCTTTAGGTGTGCTAGGAAGTGGCCGGCCAGGCCCTTGCGCCTGACTTGCGCAGTGCAGTCTCCAGCTCAGATCTGCGTGCGTGCAAAACGTGTACAACTGGTACAACTCGGATGCACGCGCTGGGCAAGTGCCTCCCCGGGCGCTTGCGAGGCTGTCATTCGTTTCTTCACGTTAAGCACCTTATCTATTGCCCCTGAACTGACGCCGGAACAGCGATTCCGATCTGACCTTGACTACCGCAAGTTCACTACAGGCTACGGAGTGGCAGCCAGCGATCGTTCCCGTTGGAAGAGAAATAAAAAAAAAACTTTAGAATCGTTCGGTTCCAGTTGTTTTATTCATGGAACTTCTTACAGCTCTCCGTGCTTCTAACTCTCGCGCAAACGTTCGTGAAGGTAGAACGAAAAAATAGGTAACGGCATGCGGTTTCTTTTTTAATCAGTCACAATAAGCCAATAAGTCAATGTTCTCTCCTCGCGCGCTCTGTGCGGCAAA